>NW_028317898.1:646666-970000 GCF_062004578.1 Staurois parvus | reverse complement strand
TTATGAAGAAAGATTATTTATTTGCAAAATTTCATAAGAAAAACACTTTTTTTCATTTATATAGCAAAAAAAAACCCAATCCCAGTGGTGAATAAATACCATCAAAATACAGTTTTATCTGTCTCAAAACAATGCTAAAAAATTCATATGGGTACAGTGTTGCTCGACCGCGCAATTGTCATTCAAAGTATGACAGCACTGAAAGCTGACAATTGGCCTGGACAGGAAGGAAGTGAAAGTGTCCGGACTTGACGTGGTTAAGGAGATATTCACAATTTCTGCAGCTAATGACATCACCAGCGCATGAGCTCTGAACTGAGGGCACATTGAATGTGCTGTCAATCCAGGGTGCTGTGCCGCGATGGTGACTCCTACGTGCTTTAACTAGAGCTCTGCTGAAGTCACAAGACTATTTAAATTAAGTGTATTTAAATATTTAACTTAAGCTTAAGTGTTTGCATTACCTACCATCACTTTACACTAAAATGGACTTTAATGATGAACTAAAATGATACTTTTTAAAATACCGTAAAATGAATGACTGTAAAACTGACCATCACTCATGCAGTCTTGGTCTATTTCTTTTAATCACCCAAAGGACTCTCCATGGGGTTTTCAGGAAAACTGAAAAAAAAACAATTTGTTTAGAAGCTATTTAAATTATAACTAAAAAAGTATTTAAATCCCCCTTTTTTCCCGTTATAGTGGTTAGGGATTAGAACACCTGTCAGGTTTTTACTGATATCTGTGCCTACATTAAGAGGGTTTACCCTTTCTATTTCTCCTCATGTTTATGGTTATCACTGAAAGGGAAAGAGTTGTCCCCAGAACATAGTAGAGGGGGCATATTTTAAAGGGGAAGCCAGTTCTGGTGGCAACCAGGGAATCCCTTAATTTTGGAGATATTTCTTTTCATTCCTGTTTTGGCTATGGGACAGGAAGTGAAGGGAAATCTCCCCAATTGGACAATGATGGCAAAACAATCTGAAAGGGATTATAACCCTCCCTTACCCTATCCAAAATGTATAAAAAAAAATGTTTTGCCTTAATAACTTAGAGCCCCTCCCCCCAAAATGTAAGGTTCGTAGTATTGTGTTAATTACACTTGGAAACACAATCACTGGATATTTGTATCTTTGTTTTTATTTGTGCAGGTAGAAGCACCCTGTGGTTCCAGTGACGTGGGGTGCAGTTTCAGGATGGGGGGGTTGGAGAATGTGACCATGTGTTATGTTACACCTTAACAGCTTGCCGACCCGCCGCAGTGTTGTTACTGCGGCAGTGCAGCACCAGTGCACACAGCACCGTCTTTTAACATCACTGTGCAAAACAGGTATGGGGAGTGCGAGAGGCGTCCGTCATTTCCCGGCGGGTGCCGGCGATTACAAGTAATCACTGACAAATAGCAGAGCTGCAATGTAAACAATGCAGCCATGCTATCTGTCAGTTCAGAGCACGCTGAACCTGAGAGAAGACTTTATTTCTCGGGATCAGCGTGTTCCTGTGAAGTACACACCCCCGCCCCCTAGTAAAACACTCCCTTTACACAGTTAACCCTTTCTTTCCCTAATAAAAGTTAACCCCTTCCTCCCCAGCGCCATTAGTACAGTGTCAGTGTTTTTTTTTTTTGCACTGATCTCTGTATTGGTGTCACTGATTATGTCAGTGACCCCAAGTCAGTTTCCCCCCCAGTGTCAAAATGTCCGCCGCAGTTCCGCCATAAGTCGCTGATCACTGTCATAAATCGCTGATCACTGCCATAAGTCGCTGATTGCCGCCATTATTAGTATAATAGAAAAAAAAATCCCAGTATCTTTCCCGCCATTTGTAGACGCTATAACTTTCACGTAAACCAATTCATTTACACGTATTGGGATTTTTTTTAAGCAAAGACATGTCGCAGAATACATTTTGGCAGAAATTTATGACTAAATTTGAGTTTTATATTTTTTTTACTGGACATGTTTTATAGCAAAAAGTCCAAAATATTGTTTTTTTTTCTTAAAATTGTCAGGCTTTTCTCTTATAGCGCAAAAAATAAAAAATGCACAGGCAATCAAATACCACCGAAAGAAAGCTCAATTTGTGGGAAAAAAAGGATGTAAATTTAATTTATGTACCGTATTACTATATATTTTTTATAGCTGAAAGTAAAAAATATAGTTTTTCTTCAAAAGTTTTGGTCTTTTTTTGTTTATAGCGTGAAAAATTAAAAGCGCACAAGTGATCGAATACCACCGAAAGAAAGCTCTATTTGTGTGAAAAGAAGGACGTAAATTTTGTTTGGGTGCAGCATTGCATGACCGCACAATTATCAGTTGGATTAGTGCAGCGCTGAGTAGCAAAAAGAGGCCTGGTCATTAGGGGGGTAAGTGGTTAAATATAGTGGTTAAATATAGTTGTAATATGAAATCTGGTCAGAAAGGTGAACGTAGCCTTTTAGGACTTTATTGAATCCTATTGCTTCCCCTGATGTATGGCATATGTCTGCAGCAGCAGAGGGTTTTACACAGTTTCCCAGGTGCTGTAGCATGTATCTTTAACAAGTCGAATTTCAGCTGTCAGGTGGAAGCGATCTGGTGGATGTACAGCTGATGGATCACTTTCATGGGCCCCCGTTAATGCACCATCCAATTCCCCTACCACCTCCCACTATGTTTCCCGGGTTCCAGTTTTCCATCTTTGAACCTCTGACTCGCACTGCGTGATCTGCGCTTCATTGGCTTCAGTGAAGGGCAGGGGAGACATCAGGGGTCTAATTGCCAGGTGTCTTTTGCAGGTAACCATCCCTAAATATTTTAAGATGATGAGAAAGATGACGGCATTGAGTGGTTATAAGAATGTGTATGAGTAACTGCTTTTGTATTGGTGGAATGGGAATGCTTTGTTAGTCTTTATTTTATGACCTGGCTGTGTTCTTTCTGTTCACAGAATCGCTCCATAGACCATCGTGTTGATCTGTATTCTCTGCAGCTCTATTGCTGGAATTATTCTGATCTGTGCCAGTAGTAAGTAAGCTTTTATTTTTCATTTATTGCTGTATAAATACTTGCTGTGTGTTGGCTATAGGCAATACATGGTACACAATCCTTCCATGTCCACATCTCCATTATTCACTGGCATCCTCTGTGGGCTGTGGGTTCCGGCACAGTAATAAATGAGACGGATTTTTGGTGAATCTTCAAACAAATTCATTTTTTCTATTTTTTTTGCAAGTGGAAGTGTTAGGACATCTGTTGAGTTTCTATTGCCATTTATCAAGGAAATTTCACTTAACCCACATAGGAAATGAGGAGAGTAAAGCAGGGTATATGCGTATTGAAATTCCCCCTGTCCAGCAGGAACTGCCCATATCTCAGTACGTGTGTATCCCTCACTTGTGTGCATGTGGGATTTGGGAAGTTGGTTTTTGGTTTTTTGTTTTTTTTTCCCATTCAACCAGCTGGTCGCTTGAAAAAAAAACAGTGTATACCCAGCTAACGTTTATACTATATGAAAGGCAAGAAAAAAAATCACAGAGGTTCTAACACTTCCCCTTCTATGAATAAAGTGGTTTTATTTGCTGATGCGTACGTAGAGAGATTCCGTTCACTTCCTGTTCCTTTGAACTTGTAGGGAGGAGGAATCTCCCCTGCAGTGGGCACAGAGATCCTAACTGCATCCCACCTTCTTTGGAAAAAAGTTTTGGCAGGAATAACACTTTTTCCTAGTTTAAGATAGTTAAATAGTAAAAAAAGATTCTGGTAAATGCCTTTTAACCACTTCAAGTCCAGGCACTTTTACCCCCTTCCTGTCCAGGCCAATTTTCAGCTTTCAGTGCTATCACACTTTGAATGACAATTGCGCGGTCATGCAACACTGTACCCATATTAATTTTTTAGTATTTTTTGAGACGAATAAAACTTTTTATTTTGGTGGTGTTTATTCACCACTGGGATTTTTATTTTTTTTGCTGTATAAATGAAAATGTCCAACATTTTGAAAAAATAAATAATCTTTCTCCATAAATCTTGGCCAAAATTTATTCAGTTATCTTTTTAGTGAAACAAAAATAACCAAAATTAGTTTATAACCAAAAATTATTATAATTTTTCAAAACATTTTTTTACATTTTTCTTTTTTTTATATTTTTTAAATTTTTTTTTGTTTTTTTATCAACATACTGTCACCAGAGCAGTAAAAAAAACATCTTCATCACCCCCCACAAGTAGTACAGTGTCACTATGGTACTACTGTACTACTTGTGGGGGGTGGTGAAGATTTTTTTTTTTTTTTACACTGATTGCTTTTTTACCCATAAAGGCTGTAAAAGGAATAATTTCTACTCTTCTCTGGCTGCATTCTTGCAGCCATTGAGAAATACTGTGTGAGCTGTGATCGGTCACAGCTTGTCACATGGTACAAGGCTGTTGTGAATAGCCTTATGCTATGTGACCTCTGTGATCATTAACAGATTTCACACGTAGTAAGCAATGATGTCAGAAGTATACTCAGTGATCACATGATCGGGACCTCACAGAGACGTCCCGTACAACTACCGCGGTGCTGCGCGCATACAAGCAGGGAGCGGGGAGGACGTTTATAATCGGCCACCCGCCCCTGCACTGCTCCCGTCTGGCCGTTTATATACATGGGCCGCACGGGAAGTGGTTATATACCTTCCTTGTTCCTGTCCACCTCCCATATCCACACCAGTGAAAATCCCAGTACTTCCAGGTATAAAAACACATGGCTATACCCCCTGCCTTCCCACAATGCATTATTTGCTATCATGAGCGAGTCACCATTCTCAAATCCTGTTACATGGAGGCAATCCTGGCAGACCTGGATTTGCATAGGGTCTGCAGTGCAAAACACAACGGCAAACTGGATCAGAGAGCCATCCTCTGTGTGACCTCCTGTAGGTGGCGGTGGGAAGGAGGTGCAGAGTGGCCACGGTTCTAGAATGACAGGCAAACTTCCCTGAAGGTGGTGGGTTGGCAGGGAGATGCTAGAGAGTATATAGAGGGTGTGTGGGGCATGGAGGGAGATGCTAGAGAGTATATAGGGGTGTAGGTGGCACGAAGGGAGATACTAGAGGGGCTATAATCTGTAGGTGGCAGGCAGGGAGACTGTAAAGGGGCTATAGACTGTATGAAGGTTGCAGGGGAGATGCTAGAGGTACTGCAATGGTAAAATATTTACTGGGTATATCTGTCAAAAGACACAGGTAACGTTTGCCTTTTAAATCTTATTTTATTTGATAAAAAGTGGGATATTTCCAGTAACTGGATTTGAAAACCCTGTAGTGCAGTCCATGGTTGAAGGTAGAACTGCCTCTTCTGCCTGTCCTTGGATTTTAATTTGAAATACCAGAAGCAAAGCCTCTGGAGGTGTTTTCTACATCCTGGGATGTCTGGGGACATTTGACTTTTATCTAATCCCTCCAATGAATAACACATCTCTGCTGTAAAGTTGTATTTCTTTATTTTATTATCTATTATTGCTTACTTTTTAAGGATCCTGTATGTCACCATATTTGTGAATTTTGCTTTTGCCTTTTTTGAGAAGCCCTCATCTCTAACTGTAACATCAGATGTGCGTTACCGCAAAGCAGCCTCGGAGCCACCCTGAAGACTGAAGGAAAGTGTGGAATTTTTGATTTTTCTTATATTTATTACTGACCTTTCTGTACAGGTAATAACCATTACTGTCCGGCTGACCTAGAATTTATACGTATTTTACACCAAAAACAGGCTATTAAGGCCGGTTCTCACATGCCCACATCTGAATCACGCAGGAACATGCTGTGCTTTCCTTTGCAATTAAACCTAGATGCAAAACATACAGCTTTTGCAATCTGCAGCGGGTGTCAATAGAAATTTAATGACACCCCAAGGGTCGGTCGCAAATGCAGTGCGTTTGCCTGCACCAGATTGCATGGTACTTTTGTACCATGTGATCTGGTTACAGTGGGGCTTATTTATTATAGCTGGGGAGTGCAAAATCAGGCTGACTTCTGCATAGAAACCAGTCTGCTTCCAGGTTTTTAGTGGGCGCACAGTTGTAGCATGGGTGCTACAAGGTTCAATCTACGTACATGTGCAGTGTTCTGTCTCATTTTCTAGTTGCAGCAGCTGAGTTCAGGCATTAAAGTAGTTCTAAATCCTCAAGGGTTTTTAACTTAATGGATTTTATGCATTAAAGCGGAGTTCAACTCACCCTGTCCAAAAATAAGTCAGCAGCTACAAAGACTATAGCTGCTGACTTTTAAAAAACAGCCACTTACCTGTCCCTCGGTCCCACAGTGTGTCCTCTGCAGCCCATTTCACTGGCCATCCTGTGTTCCAGGTGCCGCCATCTTCAGTGTGGGAACCCGGCTGTGACAGCTTGTGGTTTCACAGCTGGGTTCCCACTGCACATTTGCGAGTAGCGCTGCGCTTCATGAATGGACCTGTTATCTTCTGGGACCTGTCACGTGTCCCAAAAGACTACAGGGAGGAAGGACACCTTCCGCTTCCGACCGGAAGTGGGAACTGGTACCTGTCAAATTCGGGTACCGACCCCCCCCCACAAAGCTGCCAAACTTTAATGAGGAACGGGGGAGCAGTCCTTAAAGCGGGACTTCGCCTTTTAGGTGGAGCTCCGCTTTAAGGTAAAAAACCTTTTGTGTAACAGACTGTCACCTTCCCTTATACTTACCTGATCCCCGTTGTGATCCAGCATTGTGCATAAGAGCTGTGGCTCTCCTTTCTTTGTCCCTCTTCACTGGGCAGATTGGTAGCAGCAGGAGCCATTGACTCTTGCTCCTGTCAGTCAACTCATGTGATGAGGGAGTGTGGGGTGGGGCCAGGTTCTGCTGTCTGTGTCAATGGACACAGCAGCGGGACTCGAGAGTAAGCCTGTGAGCGCCCCCATGGAAATCTGCTTTCTATTGGGGTCACCAGCAAGAGAGCAGGCTCCTGGAGCACCGGTGAGGGACCCGAGAAGGGGAGGATCGGGGCCGCTTTGTGGAATTCTATTGCACAGAGCAGATAAGTATAGACATGTTTGTTTCATTGGGAATTTCATTGGGCCTGTTAGGTCAAAAGAGCATGCGGAAGGTCAGGTAGTGATGTTGGATGAGAAGACCAGGCTCACAATTACCATTACAGTTCATCCTCAAGGTGTTCAGTCAGGGCTCTATAAAGGACACTCCAGGGTTTCTCCACAGCAAACTCATCACACCAGGCCTTCATGGAGCTGACTTTGTACACAGGGCCACAGTCTTTCTGGAACCGAAAGGGCCTTCCTCAAACTGTTATCACAAAGCTGGAAGCTCACCATTGTCTAAAATGTCTTTGTATGCTGGAACATTAAAGCCGAATTAAAGTTTTTTTCACATTCACCCACCAGCAAGCTTCTGTTCACCTAATGTAAACAGGGCTCATATTCTGCACAGCGCTCCCATATTTACTATACAATCCTGCTCCAGGTCCGTCCACCTCTCTCTGCCCAAAATCCCAGCTGCTAATCCAGTTCTCCACTGTAAACTTGAGGCATGGAGAAAATCAGATGACTGCATGACCGGTAAACAACATTAACTTTGATTGTAGACTCTTCATAAATGAATTACAATGCAGCAGGATGAACAAGACTACTCTAGCCTGCTTCACGCCAACCAACGCTTACTCATAGAGCACTGGTTGGCATAAAACATGTTAGGGGTAGTCTTTCATCCTGCTGCACTGTCATTGATTTTACAAAGAGTATACAATAAAGGAGGTCATTGGCTGCTGGATATGTCAATCACTGGTTCCCGACCAGCGATTCCTAGCCGGGACTTGGTGATTGACAGCAGGACTGAGAGGGGAGAGATCTGATACATTTATTGGGATTTTTTTTAGTAAAGACATGTAGCAGAATACATTTTGGCCTAAATTTATGAAGAAATTAAATTTTTTAATTTTTTTTTATTGGGTATGTTTTATAGCAAAAAGTAAAAGATCAAATACCACCAAAAGAAAGCTCAATTTGTGGGGGAAAAAAGGACATACATTTCATTTGGGTGCAGTGCTGCATAACTGCGCAATTGTCAGTTAAAGCAACGCAGCGCTGTATCATGAAAAATTGCCTGGTCAGGAAGGGGGGTAAATCCCCTGGAGGGCTAGTGGTTAAACAACACGTCATGTTCAATGGGGTCAGACCACAACTGTGTGCCCTCACCCTCACCTAGCAAAAAGTAAAAAATATTGCTTTTTTTTGTTTTTCTTTAAATTGTCAGTCTTTTTTTTTTTTTTATAGCGCAAAAATAAAAAAATGCAAATACCACCAAAAAATATCTCTAGCAGCGGTGCGCAAAATCATGTGTGTGTATGTATGTATGTATTTATTTCAGGTACTTATATAGCGCTGTCAATTTACGCAGCGCTTTACATATATATTGTACATTCACATCAGTCCCTAACCCTCAAGGGGCGTACAATCTAAGGTCCCTAACTCACAATCATACATAAACATACTAAGGTCAAATTAGACAGGATCCAATTCACCTACACACGTACAGACATATATATATATATATTGTGTGTGTATATGTATGTGTGATTTTGCATTTCCGGGTGGAGGACGTGCGCCCCTACTCTCGCCACTATTTGCAGCCTCGGCTGTCAATCACTGGGTCCCAGTCAGTGATTACAGCACCCAGTGATCGCCGAGCATTACCGACTGGGGAGAGAACTGTATGGTATGTAAACAATACAGTTCTCTCCCCTGTCAGCTCCTGTACACTGCTTTGTATGGCCAAATAGCGTGATACCGTTATGACTTTCAATCCCAATACCCTTAAACCAGACCACTCACATTTATAAGGATAATAACCAGCATTTTATTGTTATAACGATTTTCCATAAATCTTCCAATAAGACCCCACAGCCAGGTAACCCAGCAGGATGACAGACCTCAGAATCAGCTTCCTCCACTAGGCAAGATGGCCCCTGGAACGCACCGCTCAACGTGCGTTCGTTCCACTTCACCGGAAATGACGTCGGACGCCGGGACGGCCAGCCGGAAATACGTCAACGCGTTTCGCACCAACCAAAGGGCGTTCTCAAGACGCTCTTTACCTTTGCTAGGCCGCTTTTAAAGCAATGGGAGATCCCTCCCCCTCATTACCCTGGAAACAAAATAACAAAAAGACTCTGCCTACCTCTATAGCCTGTCATCCCCCTGTCTACGCACCGTGAGGTCCCTTCACAATTAAGCAAACCAACAATTCAATCAACCTTACCCAAATCATATAAAAACATATTTCTTTTATATTCTCCCTATAATTAGTTATGAATACCAACTTTAATTTATTTTTCCAGTACATAATAATTAATTTAAATAAATGAATAAGAAAAAAAATATAAAAAAATATATATATAAATAAATAAAAAATAATAATAAAAATTAAATAACAATTGAAAATAAAAATGAACATAAAATTTAAATTTAAATAAAAATAAAAAAGATAAAATTAAAAATAAAAATAAAAAAAATAAAAATAAATATAAATATTAAAATAAAAATAAATAAAAATAAAATTAAAAATAAAAAATAAATAAAAATAATAATAAAAATAAAATAAATCAGTCTAAATACTAGAAAATATATATTTCATAAAAAATATATAAATATATATTTTGTTTTTTTACATCATCTTCTTTACCACAATATTCTTTTAGTTTTAATTTTTAATTTATTATATGTACCCTATAACCATAAGGATAGGAAAAAAAAGAAATACCAAAATTTAAATCCTTAAAAATAAAAATAAAATTAAAATATCCCCTAATCATGAAAACAGCATTCCGGATATTACTACCTATAGTCTACCAGTTTGACAAAAAGCAATTTATATCTATATCTGCGTTTAACCCATTAGGATTCAATGTCCCCATCTGATATATCCATTTCGTTTCGTTTTGAGAAACACTTTTTACCATATTACCCCCTTTCCAAGGAATCTCTACTCTATCTATCCCACAAAATTTTAACGATGCCGGATCCCTACTATGGTGTGTTCTAAAATGATACGACAAACTATGATGTTTGAATCCCTTCTTAATGTTTCTAATATGTTCTCCCAACCTAACAGAGAGTTTTCTTGTTGTTCTCCCTATATACTGGAGTTTGCAAGAGCACTCCAGCAAATAGGTGACATGCGTACTATCACATGATATAAATGTATTAATTTTATAGGATGCACCATTATAACAGGATTGAAAATCCTCATAGTATCTTTTATTATCTCCCTTAAGAGATTTACAAGCTATACACCTCCTACATTTGAAAAAACCTACCCTATCAAGAAAAGTTGCCACTTTCCTAGGTACATCTGGAACATTTTTCACAAGCCGTGTTCTTAAAGTCGGTGGCTTTCTATAAATAAATATCGGCTTCACAGGTAGCACTTTTCCCAGGGTTTCATCCCTTTTTAAAATTGTCCAATATTTTTTAATGATGTCCTCAACCAATTTGTAGTGCTTTGAATACCCCGTAATAAAAGCCAGATCACCTAGCTTTTTCACATTGTCTTTTTTCTTTAAGAGATCTTCTCTATTCATATTTTTAACCTGCTCCAGTGAAACAGCCAGATTTTCTTCTCCATACCCCTTTTCCCTAAATCTTTGCAACAACAACTCAGATTGTTCCAAAAAAATATATTCATCATCACAGTTACGTTTTATTCTAATCAACTGACTCTTCGGGATGGATCTCAGCCAGTTTCTATGATGACAACTATAATTTGGAATGTACCCATTCCTGTCAACTTGTTTGAAATGTGTTTTAGTACAAAACCTATCAACTTCCTTATATATTGTCAAATCCAAAAAATCCACTGTTTCTTCACTAATATTCTTAGTAAATGATATATTAGTAAGACAAAATTTCTTGAAAAATAGATTGTTTTTTTTTGTTAAATCAAGATATCATTTAGTTTAACAAAAAAATATCTGACCTCCTCCTCCCCTAATAGCCAGGCTATCACGTTCTTTTCTTGCAAGATGTTGAAGTGACACTCCAGTGTGCATAGAACAGGCGTATGATCACAACTAGTGTGCTCATTTCAAACAAACAAGTGGGGGGGGGGAGCATAAGTGTGGGAGCTCATGAAGGATGTTACCAGGAAGGAGAAAAACACAGTAATAAATTGTTTAATGAAAAATAGTTTATTACAGGGCCATTAATTAGTGGACGTGTACAATTATAAACAACAAATTCTCACACAGTCACAAATGCTACTAAAAATATTCTCTTCTTGTGTCAAATACAAAACTATATATCAGAAAGCAATTCACACTAACACATACTCATGATGTGCGTGGATTCTAATACATAAAACACGCAGTGCCGCGCTCTCTTGTAGTATGTGAGAGCAAATTATGTTATAAAACACTGAACATATGTGAAAAAAAGTATAAAGTTTTTCTTCAACTTGAAACAAACTTCACAATTTCATATCTTCATGCAATATAAATCCTCCACCACGAATGCCAGATGTGCCCTCACCAGGGGTTTTCAACCTCACATATAGTTTGTTCAAAAACCGCTTGTGTTCCTTGAGGTGGACATAAATGGTCAGATGTATCCTGAAAATGGAATCTTCCTCCAAAGATTAAAGGGATCGGTGATCTTTCCTCTTCCATTCAGCATACATGTCAAAAAACGAGTAAAACACAATAGTGCTTTATGCTTTAAAACACATTACTTTATTAAAAGCATAAAAACTGGCTAGTCACATGGTACAGGTACTAGATCGCACCAGATATATGCGCATTTAAAACCTGCAATACTCTTGTATGAGCAAGCAAAGGAAACTCCACTCCTCAAATGTAACAATGTGGTTGTAAGGACGAGTTTCCTTTGTTATGCTTTTAATAAAGTAATGTGTTTTAAAGGATAACGCACTATTGTGTTTTACTTGTTTTTTTATCATGTATGCTGAATGGAGGAGGAAAGATTAAAGGGATCGGTGATCTTTGGAGGAAGATTCCATTTTCAGGATACATCTGACCATTTATGTCCACCTCGAGGGACACATGCGTTTTTTGACCAAACTATATGTGAGGTGAAAAACCCTGTTGAGGGCACATCTGGCGTTTGTGGTGGAGGATTGATATTGCATGAAGATATGAAATTGTGAAGTTTGTTTCAAGTTGAAGAAAAACATTATACTTGGAGACTTTTTTTCACATAGGTTCACTTTTTCTTTTTTCACATATGTTCACTGTATTATAACATAATTTGTTTGCTATCACATACTAAAAGCGCGGCACTGTATGTTTTATGAACTAGAGGATGTGTATTGGATTTTTTCTGAATGATAAGGATATTGTTTAGTGTCACAAAAAAATCCGGCCTCCTCCTTCCCCTTACAGCCGACCAATCCTCTCCTTTTTAGTAAGATGTTAAAGAAGTGACACTAAACTCTGGTTGAAAAAATATATCCAATTCAAATATGTGTTCTTAAGCCAAAAAAAAGTCATTGGTGCTCCCAGACCCTCCAAATCTCCATTTTTACTTTTTTTAATTTGTGATCCAACTTCCTGATATGGGCCCTGGGCGATGGGTGATGGGGCGTGCAATGTGTATAGAGCCGTGTACATGGCTACAACTAATATTCACTGCTGTTTTCAAACAAAGAGAAGTGGTGAAAAGGAGAGGTTTGGGAGTTAATGTAGGATGTCACAAGGAGTTTCATTTTCAAATAGAAGTTGGACGGAAGGTGTGGAATCTCATGGAGGATGTTACAAGGAACTAGAAAAACACAGTAAGAAATGATTTCCTGAAAAATAGATTACAGGGACAGTAACTAGCTGATGTGTTTGGGTTTTTTTTCTGAATAATAGGGATATTGTTTAGTGTCACAAACATAAAAAAAAAATCTGGCCTCCTCCACCCCTATAGCCAGCCAATCCTCTCCTTTTTTGTAAGATGTTAAAGTTAAGATGTTCTAAAAAAAAATCTATACAATAACCCAAAAAAGTAACTTTTTCTGCTCCAGATCTCCATTTTTTTGTAATCCAACTGCCAGCTGTGGGTGACAGGTGGTGGGTTTTGCAGTTTGTATACATAAAATATAATATTATATATATAATTTTTTTTTTAAACAGAAATGAGAAGAAAAGGAGAGGTTCAAGGGTTAAAGAGGATGTTACCTAAAGTCAGAAACACACCATAATATCTTATGTTAACTTACCACTATTTTATCTATGTTTAAAAACTAAAATCTAATTTGTTTTTTTTTTGTAATTTTTAAAAAAAAAAAATTTCCAAACAAAGTGAGGAGAAAAGGACAGATTCAGGAGACAGGGAAGATGTCAGAATCAGAAACACACAGTCTAGAGGTAGCTATGGGTAATAAGGGACTTTTTTTTTAAACCTTTTAAGCCAGTAATTAGGGGGAGGTAAGAAAGATGGGCTGTAAACATAAAAAACCCATACTTGCCTGATGTTACTTACCTCATTCGGCCCTTACCTGATGTTACTTACCTCATTCGGCCCTGGGTCTTTTGGCTCCTTGAGGCTTGCTGTATGCTGCCTTTCTTTTGGGCTCTTTGGAGTTCAGGGCATCCAGGAGACCTTCAGCTACCAGCTCTTTGTATTTAGCCCCTTTGCTTGCTCGGGAAGAGCATCGCTGGGTGCTGGTTGTAGGCTCCTGGGATGCCAAGCTGGTGGTGATGTCCCTCCTCTTCACCTTGAGGGCCTTTCCATCTTCAGCCCTCTTCCCAGATGTCTTTGGGAACCTCACTGGATAGTGGAAGATGGGAGCCATGGTGAAGGTAGTAGCCATGTCCAGAAGCTGTCCCAGGGCCTCAGTCTTTTCAGCCTTTCCTCCCTGCAGGTGAGTCACAGCGGCCATGATGTCCTCCTCTCTATCCTTCCCGGTGGAGTCCGATGATGCAAATCCCAGAAGCAGAAGAGGGTCCGCTGATCCCCAGTCGAAGTCTTTGGCCATCATGATAGCAGAAACGCTGAAAACTTGCTGAAATCCACAGAAATCCACAGAAATCCCGGAGCTACAGGTGTCTGTGTCCTCTCAGCAGCACAGCTATCAACAGCCTGGTGCAGGTCTACAATTTTGTTTCTGGTGTCCTTCGACAGCTTTTTGGTCTTCACCATAGTGGAGTTTGGAGTGTGACTGTTTGAGGTTGTGGACAGGTGTCTTTTATACTGATAACAAGTTCAAACAGGTGCCATTGATATAGGTAATGAGTGCAGGACAGAGGAGCCTCTTAAAGAAGAAGGTACAGGTCTGTGAGAGACAGAAATCTTGCTTGGTTGTAGGTGACCAAATACTTATTTTCCACCATAATTTGCAAATACATTCTTTCCAAATCAGCCAATGTGATTGTCTGGATTTTTTTTCTCATTTAGTCTCTCATAGTTGAGGCCTACCTATGATGCCAATTACAGGCCTCTTTCAACTTTTTAAGTGGGAGAACTTGCACAATTGGTGGCTGATTAAATACTTTTTTCCCCCACTGTAATTTACAGCATTTTTTACACCGGCCTAAAATGTTTGCACAGCAGTGTGTGTAAATAAGTGTATGTGTACGTGTGTGTGTTTATAAAAATATATTTTAAAAAATTGTACTATCCCCGAAATAAAATTCCCAACAATGTTTTTAATGGTAGTTGGATGTTTTGGATATGTTCTATTGGTGTAAGACTTGTGAATGTTACCCCTCCCTATCCTAAAACAGGACATTCAGAATAAAGACAGTCGCTCACTTTGGAATTGAATGCATGAATGGATTTCCTTCTCTGAAAACTTTCAGCCAGAGTCTGGAGTGGTTGGGACATTGATATAGATGTAAAGCTGGGTTGGGTGAAGATCTGCTATTTGTGCCTCTAATGATTTTCTCCTTGTTTTTTTTTCACTTTTTTGATCATTCATTTTATCTTGGAGATCCACATCTGTAATAACACATTCACCTGCTATTTATCTTGTTTTTCTAGCTCACCATTTTAGCACTTAAACAGAGAAAGGGAAATCGACATGGGGGATGAAAGTGAATGGTTGAAACGTCCTGTTGACCAGAAGTGTGAGCACAAGGTAAATTGTGATTTATGATGTTTAAATATGATCCACGTCATCATGCATGCCTAAAGGAGAACTTGATCTCCCTTACCCACTTCCAGTCCGGACACCTTTACCCCCGTCCTGTCCAGGCCAATTTTCAGCTTTCAGTGCTATCACACTTTGAATGACAATTGCGCAGTCATGCAACACTGTACTCATATGAATTTTTTAGCATTTTTTTGAGACAGATAAAGCTTTATTTTGGTGGTATTTATTCACCACTGGGATTTTTATTTTTTTTGCTATGTAAATGAAAAAGTCCAAAAATTTAGAAAAAAAGTTTTTCTTATAAAATTTTGGAAATAAATAGTATTTCAGTATAAATCTTGGCCAAAATGTATTCTGTTATCTTTTTAGTAAAAAAAAAAAAACCCAAATTAGTTTAAAGCCAAAAATTATAAATTTAAACTTTTTTTTACTTTTTTTTTTACATACTGTCACCCTAGCAGTACAGTGTCACCATGGTGACACTGTACTACTTATGGGGGGTGATGAAAATTTTTTTTTTTACACTGATTGCTTTTACACCCGTAAAGACTGTAAAAGCAATCATTTCTCCTTCTCACTAGCTGCATTCTTGCAGCCATTAAGAACCACTGTGTGAGCTGTGATTGGTCACAGCTTGTCACAGGGTACAAGGCTGTTGTGAATAGCCTTGTACCATGTGACCTCTGTGATCATTCACAGATTTCACACGTAGTAAGCAATGTCAAAAGTGACATCTTGCTTACTATGCTGCATGTGATCACTGACTGGCCAATCAGTGATCACATGATCGGGACCTCACACAGAGGTCCCGTCCGATGATCGGTGTTTCACTGTGTCCGGAGGACACAGCAGGCACCGGATTGTGGTCCTGCGTGCTGCCAGGGAGTGCGCACAAGCAGGGTGCGGAGAGGCTGTTTAAAAACGGCCACCCGACCCTGCACTGCCACTGTTTGGCCGTTTATATACAACGGCCGGACTGGAGGTGGTTAATGGCACTTTTTGGTTAATGGCTGGGAGGTGGCACAGCTTCACTATCATGAGCCCACTAAAGTTGGTTGTCACAGTGGATACATGATTGGGAACCCATCCCACAGGCTGCTTGTCAAAAGCTGTGACTGAGAGCTGTCTTTGACGGCTCAGTTAATGTGCAGTGAGCTTGCTAATTGCTGTTGTGGGTGCATATGTGCCGACGCGGGGTGCTGAGGCCCACTTTTTCTTGCTATTGCAGATATGGGCTACATGGTTGGCAAAAGGTTACGTGAAGGGAACCTCCTTCAGCCCTACTTCGGGATCTTCACTGTGTAGCCCTACCTGGCACCGCAGAGCCTTTGCCTCAGTTTTTACTTGACTAGAAGGATAAAATGTGTCTGACGGAAATCCAATACATCTCACCATCCAAATACCATCGTTCCTACAGTAAAGCATGGAGGTGGTAATATCCTGTTCTGGGGGGCTTCTGTGCAGCAGGGATTGGAGCACTTGTCAAGATAGAAGGAAAGATGGATGGGGTGAAAAACCATCAAATTCTTGAGGAAAATGTGCTGCCTTCTGCCAGAAAGTTGTCAGTGAGAAGGTTTACCTTCCAACATGATAATGACCCAAAGCACACAGCAAAAATGGCCACACAGTGGTTGGAGGAGAAAAAGGTGAACGTCCTTGCATGGCCTAGTCAGAGCCCAGACTTAAACCCCTTTGAAACTCTATGGAATGATTTAAGACTGCAGTCCACAAACAGTCACCTTCAAATTAAAGTGAACTTGAGCAGTTCTGCAAAGAAGAGCGGGCAAATATTGCCAAGTCTAGATGTGCAAAGTTAGTGGAGACCTATCCCAACAGACTAATGGCTTTAATTAACCGCTTGCCTGCCGCCCCATAGCAGATATACTGCTACAGGGCAGCTTTGCAAAATCACGTAAATATATGTGATTTTGTAGTTCCAGGTAGGGGGCTTTCGTGTGCGGTGCCCTACCCGTTCTGCTATTGGCTCCTGAGGATGTCAATCACCAGGTCCTGGCTGGTGATTTTTGGCCAGGACTAGGTGATCATCTGCAAAGCTGAGAGGGGAGAGACCTATGTGTAAACAACACAGATCTCTCTCCTGTCAGCATTGACATGCTGCACAGCACAGATCTAGAAAGCAGCAGGTTTGCTTAGTAAAACACAACACAGTACACAAAAAAATCACTCCCTAACCCACAGTTAACCCTTTGATCGCCCCAGATGTTAACCCCTTCCAGCCCAGTGTCATTAGTACAGTGTCAGTGCTTTTGATTAGCACTGATCACTGTATTAGTGTCACTGGTCAGTGGCAGTTAGTCTCCCCCAGTGTTAGATTGCCCACTGCAGTCCCACGGTTCCGCTATAAGTCGCTGATCACCGCCCTTACCAATATATAAAAAAAAATTCATTATACGTATGTGCCGCCATTTTGTAGATGCTATAACTTTCACATAAACCAATTAATATACACTTATTGGGATTTTTTTTTTAGCAAGACATGTAGCAGAATACATTTTGGTCTAAATTTCTGATGAAATGTATTTATTTTTTGTAATTAATATGTTTTATAGCAAAAAGTAAAAAATATTGTTGTTTTGCTTTTTCAAAATTGTCGGTATTTTGTTTTCTTTATAGCACAAAAAATAAAAACCGCAAAGGTGATCAAATACCTATTTGTGGGGAAAAAAAATGACATAAATTTCATTTATGTTCAGCGTTGCATGACTGCACAATTGCCAGTTAAAATAACGCAGAGCTGTATCATAAAAAATGGCCTGCTTAGGAAGGGGGGTAAATCTTCTGGAAGGCAAGTGGTTAAAGCAAAGATTGATTCAACAAAACACTGACACAAGCGGGTGATCCTTTTTCCAACTCGGTGATTCTGTTTTTGACTTTTTCAATTCTTTTTCTGACCTGTTGGTGTTCTATCTTTCACTTGGATGTTGTAACAAAAAATCTTTTTACTTTCTATGCCTCGTTCACATGGGTGTGCTGCAGTGTATACCTGTGAGAGGGCCATGTATGACCACAGGGGGATGCACAGGTGTTCAGGTGGGTGCCATGCAGATGCGGGGGTGCAGTCCGAAATGCAGCAGTGTGCGTTTGGGGCTGTACACCCACACAGCTGTCAGATTGAGAGCAGTGGCTGTGTCCATGCAGCTCTGTGTCCCAATTGACATGAATGGGACTGCCCGCATGGGGATGCATGAACACCTGTGGCTAAAAGCGGCAGTACGCCTGTGTGAACGAAGTCTAAATCTTTATTTATTTATTATCGATCCTATTTATTCACATGTGTTATTGAAAGATCTTTCCACCTGTAAAGTTTGGTTTATACTAAAGAGAGATCACCTGGCGGTTCTGTGTATCTCTTAAAGTATACCTACAGGCAAAACTTTGTAGTTTTGAATTGGGTGGAGAGGGTTTAGAACACCTGTCAGGTTTTTATTGCTGTCTGTGTCCCCCAGGGGCGGACTGACCATTTGGAAACTTGGGCACTGCCCGAGGGCCCGGGGTCAGTAGGGGGCCCCATGAGATGCCTCTGGTACCTTTTTCATAGGCTTTTTTGAGTTTGGGCAAGGACACAGGGGCCCCATGATCCCCTATTGCCCGGGGGCCCCATGAGTTGTCAGTCCGCCCCTCTGACCCCTTTAGGGAGATTCACCCTCTCTATTTGCCCGGTTTACTATTATCACTGAAAGTAAAAGTAAATTCCAATTTTAGTTTTGTGACCAGAACAGGAATAGAGGGGAAATCTTCCAAAGGGACACTAGTTTTGATGACAGCCAGGGATTCCTTCACTTTGGATGGGTTTCCTTTCACTTCCTTTTTTGGCCATGGGATAGGAAATGAAATGAAAGGAAATCTCCCCAATGGGACACAGATGACCAAAATAAAACTGACAAGTGTTAAAACCCTCCTTTACCCTATTGGAAATTAAAAAAAAAAAGCTTTGCCTTTATTTCTACTTTAAGAGCTCTAAAGATGAGACCTCTGAAGTCCTGGGTCTATACCCTGCAGTGCCCATTATGAGGGGTCTCCACTCTTCTATTTTATACTATGGGAAATGTAACAGAAGGAGCAGGAACACCCATAAAATAAATATACGAGGCCAGGGGCTGATTCATGCAACAAGGCTCAACCCACAACAACAATATCACCCTTGGGTGGACTGACCTTATGGGTTATGGCATCTTCAGTCATTTCTACAGGCTTTACTCATCTGTTTATGTCTCCTATGTACTTAAAATTGGTCTAAAATGTGTAATTTACTTATCTGCAGCATGTCACCCAGAGAATGAGCCACCTAGGGAGGCACTGCTTGCCTTCTGCAAGGTAAGACCCTCTGTCACTATTTTCTGTCTATTACCTGCATGCTTGTAATTAAGAAAAAAGTCTAAGAGACTCATACAGAACTATGACCCTGCTGAGGCCCAGCTTAGTCCCAGATCCAGTACTGGTTGCCTATCTTGTCCTCCATAGCCACCATACTTTAATGTTTTTAGAACTGAATTGCTGACTTGTATACAGTACATACAGTCCCAGTATGCAGATGTTTTAGCTTCGAGGGCCGAAAGGGCAGTGAGCGCCCAGAGACAAATGCTCGTAACGCGGACTGCTTGCAGCGAGGTTGGACAGTGCACCTCTGAAACCTGTCGACACCTAAACACAGAAGCCTCATACACTGGGGCTAATCACCAAGTTTGCATGAGGTCTAAAGTCTAGTTCTACATTTGCAGTCACATTTGTGAAACCCCCACTATATGTTTACTATGGGTTCCCAATGACAAAGCAAATCTAAAACCCTTGTTTAAAACAAAAAATCTTACTATTTTTTAGATGTTTGTTTGGTGTTTGGGCAGACTGCAAGATATTCTGAACAATTTTAGCCCTTTCGCTGCCAGAACCGTTTTTGCATTTTTTTGAACAAGTTTACAAAATCATTTTAGGCCTGAAGATTACACAAAACCCCCAAACATTATACATTTTTTGAAAGCAGACACCCTAAAGAATGAAATAGGGGTAGTTCAAATTCTTTATGTCGCACAATATTACCACAAAGGTCTAGGAAATGCAAAATTTCATGAAGAAACTCACTAAACTGAATTTTAAGGAAAACAAATGCAACAAATTACAAATTTTTTGTAAAATATAAAAGAGGAGGGTGCGCTGAGTATATAGATACCTAGCATGTCAAACATTAAATTTACATGTACCTGTGAAATGGCGACAAACGCCAGTACCTTATATTTTCTATAGGCGACACTTCAAAAGCCTCTACAGGTCATCAGTGTAGTGTTACAGAGGGGGCACTCCGATGGGATCAGTCCATGTAAGGGGGCACTCCGATGGGATCAATCCATGTGAGGGGGCACTCCGATGGGATCAGTCCATGTGAGGGGGCACTCCGATGGGATCAGTCCATGTGAGAGGACACTCCGATGGGATCAGTCCATGTGAGGGGGCACTCCGATGGGATCAGTCCATGTGAGAGGACTCTCCGATGGGATCAGTCCATGTGAGGGGGCACTCCGATGGGATCAGTCCATGTGAGAGGACACTCCGATGGGATCAGTCCATGTGAGGGGGCACTCCGATGGGATCAGTCCATGTGAGAGGACACTCCGATGGGATCAATCCATGTGAGGGGGCACTCCGATGGGAACAGTCCATGTGAGGGGGCACTCCGATGGGATCAGGGCATGTGAGAGGACACTCCGATGGGATCAGTGCATGTGAGGGGGCACTCCCATGGGATCAGTCCATGTGAGAGGACACTCTGATGGGATCAGTCCATGTGAGAGGACACTCCGATGGGATCAGTCCATGTGAGAGTACATTCCGATGGGATCAGTCCATGTGAGAGGACACTCCGATGGGATCAGTCCATGTGAGAGGACACTCCGATGGGATCAGTCCATGTAAGGGGACACTCCGATGGGATCAGTCCATGTGAGAGGACACTCCGATGGGATCAGTCCATGTGAGAGGACACTCCGATGGGATCGGTCCATGTGAGAGGACACTCCGATGGGATCAGTCCATGTGAGGGGGCACTCCGATGGGATCAGTCCATGTGAGGGGACACTCTGATGGGATCAGTCCATGTAAAGGGGCACTCCGATGAGAACAGTCCATGCAGAGGCGCAAACCGATGGGAACAATGCATGTAAGGGGGCACTCCGATGGGATGAGTCCATGTAAAAAGGCACTCCAATCGAAACAGTCCATGTAAGGGAGCACTCCGATGGGATCAGTCCATGTGAGGGGGCACTCCGATGGGATCAGTCCATGTGAAGGGGCACTCCGATGCGATCAGTCCATGTAAGGGGCCACTCCGATGGGATCAGTCCATGTAAGGGGCCACTCCGATGGGATCAGTCCATGTGAGAGGACACTCCGATGGGATCAGTCCACGTGAGAGGACACTCCGATGGGATCAGTCCATGTGAGGGGGCACTCCGATGGGATCAGTCCATGTAAGGGGACACTCTGATGGGATCAGTCCATGTGAGGGGGCACTCCGAAGAGAACAGTCCATGCAGAGGCACAAACTGATGGGAACAATGCATGTAAGGGGGCACTCCGATGGGATGAGTCCATGTAAAAAAGCACTCCAATCGAAACAGTCCATGTAAGGGGGCACTCCGATGGGATCAGTCCATGCGAGGGGGCACTCCGATGGGATCAGTCCATGTAAGGGGGCACTCTGATGGGATCAGTCCATGTAAGGGGGCACTCTGATGGGATCAGTCCATGTAAGGGGGCACTCTGATGGGATCAGTCCATGTAAGGGGACACTGATGGGATCAGTCCATGTGAGAGGACATTCCGATGGGATCAGTCCATGTAAGGGGGCACTCTGATGGGAACAGTCCATTTAAGGGGACACTCTGATGGGATCAGTTCATGTAAGGGGGCACTCTGATGGGATCAGTTCATGTAAGGGGACACTCTGATGGGATCAGTTCATGTAAGGGCACACTCTGATGGGATCAGTCCATATAAGGGGACACTCTGATGGGATCAGTTCATGTAAGGGGGCACTCTGATGGGATCAGTTCATGTAAGGGGGCACTCTGATGGGATCAGTTCATGTAAGGGGACACTCTGATGGGATCAGTTCATGTGAGAGGACATTCCGATGGGATCAGTCCATGTAAGGGGGCACTCTGATGGGAACAGTCCATATAAGGGGACACTCCGATGGGATCAGTCCATGTAAGGGGACACTCTGATGGGATCAGTCCATGTAAGGGGACACTCTGATGGGATCAGTCCATGTAAGGGGACACTCTGATGGGATCAGTCCATGTAAGGGGAAATTCCGATGGGATCAGTCCATGTTAGGGGGCACTCTGATGGGATCAGTCCATGTTAGGGGGCACTCTGATGGGATTACGTGGAGTTTTGCATGAATTGGGCATAAAATGTGCTCTGAAGGTCATCTAAGTCACAAAAATAGAAGAACACAGTCTGCTGAACATAATACTACACAAACATTAGATGTTGCCATGGTTTAATTGCACATAACATGTAAACATTCACAGTGCAGGGAGGAAAAAGTATATGAGCCCTAGCTTAATGACTTCTCCCAGAGCTAATTGGAGCCAGGAGTGAGCCAACCTTGACTCCAATCAGTGTGATGATATTGGATGTGTTGCTGACAGCTGTCCTGTCCTTAAAAAACACACACCTGTTTTGGGTTTACTGGTTTCAAGAAGCACTGTCTGATGTGAACCATGCCTCGCAGAAAAGAGCTCTCAGAAGACCTACGATCAAGAATTGTTGACTTGCATGAAGCTGGAAAGGGTTTCAAAAGTATCTCCAAAAGCCTTGATGTTCATGTGTCCACGGTAAGACAGACTGTCTACAAATGGAGAAAGTTTACAACTGTTGCTACTCTCTCTAGGCGTTGTCGTCCTGTAAAAATGACTGCAAGAGCACAGCGCAGAATGCTGCATGAGGTAAAGAAGAATCCCAGAGTGTCAGCTAAAGACCTACAGAAATCTCTGGCACATGCTAACATTTTTGTTGACACATCTACAATAAGGAAAACATTAAACAAGAATGGAGTACATGGGAGGACACCACGGAGGAAGCCATTGCTGTCCAAAAAGAATATTGCAGCACGTTTGAAATTTGCAAAAGAGCACCTGGATGTTCCACAACACTACTGGCAAAATATACTGTGGGCAGATGAAACCAAGATTGAGTTGTTTGGGAAGAACACACAACACTATGTGTGGAGAAAAAAAGGCACAGCACACCAACATCAAAACCTCATCCCCACTGTAAAACATGGCGGAGGGAGCATCATGGTTTGGGGCTGCTTTGCTGCTTCAGGGCCTGGACGGATTGTTGTCATTGATGGGAAAATGAATTCCAGTGTTTATCAAGACATTTTGCAGGAAAACGTACAACCATCTGTCCGCCAACTGAAGCTCCGCAGAGGATGGGTGATGCAACAGGACAATGACCCAAAGCATACAAGTAATTCAACAAAACAATCACTGCAACAGCACAGAATACGCCTTCTGGAGTGGCCCAGTCAGAGTCCTGACCTCAACCCGATTGAAATGCTGTGGCATGACCTTAAGAGAGCGATTCACACCAGACATCCCAAGAATATTGCTACACTGAAACAGTTTTGTGAAGAGGAGTGGTCCAAAATTACTCCAGATCGTTGTGCAGGTCTGATCTGCAACTACAGGAAACGTTTGGTTGAGGTTATTGCTGCCAAAGGAGGGTCAACCAGTTATTAAGTCCAAAGGTTCAAATACTTTTTCCTCCCTGCACTGTGAATGTTTACATGTTATGTGCAATTAAACCATGGCAGCATCTAATGTTTGTGTAGTATTATGTTCAGCAGACTGTGTTCTTCTATTGTTGTGACTTAGATGACGTTCAGAGCACATTTTATGCCCAATTCATGCAAAACTCCACGTAATCCCAAGGGGTTCACATACTTTTTTTGCAACTGTATATGACAACGTAGCCTTGTCTACAGGTCCATGTGTCAGTGGTCAGTGCAGCAAGATGCTCCCACACAGCTCAGTGCGCAATGTATTGCTGCTTGTGGTTACCTGTCTTATCTATGGAGTGTTGTGCTCAAAGGAAACTCACATTGACTGTAAGTATCACATTGCTGTCTTTATCATTCCTGATGAAAGCGTAAAGAAAAGAACAACTCTTATTTTTTTTTTCTTTATTTGAGTTTTCTAGAAATCACATTATAAGGGACAATGTGAAAAGAGCAGTGACTTTTACTCAATTTTCTAAAATTTAGTGAGGTGAAATCAACGTTTGTTGTCCACTATAGCCATGAACAAATTTTTAAGGAATAAGATGGATAATTTGTCTTGAACAAACAAATTTCCACTTATGTGTAGTTTACATTTGATAAATGACATTCATTCCTAAATCAAATGATAAAGTTGTAGTAAACTCCGCTTGGTCAATTGTACCTACAGGTATGCTTATAATAGATCTTACCTGTAGGCAGGGGTGGACTGACAACTCATGGGGCCCCCGGGCAATAGGGGATCATGGGGCCCCTGTGTCCTTGCCCAAACTCAAGCCTCTGAAAAAGGTACCAGGGGCATCTCATGGGGCCCCCTGCTGACCCCGGGCCCTCGGGCAGTGCCCGAGTTTCCAAATGGTCAGTCCTCCCCTGCCTGTAGGCACAATGAATTTCTCCTAAACATGCGCTATTAACCACTTCCCGTCCGGCCGTTTATATACATGGGCCGGACGGGAGCAGTGTAGGGGTGAGTTGCCGTTCATAAACGCCGCCCGCCATTTTAGCCTGTGCACGCTCCCCGGGAGCGCGCGGCACCGCTATACTCTGGACACAGCGGAATACCGATCGCTGTACAGGACCTCTGTGTGAGGTCCAGATCATGTGATCACTGATTGGCCAATCAGTGGTCACTTGAATAGTAGTTAGCAAGATGTCACTTCTGACATCATTGCTTACTATGTGTGAAATCTGTGAATGATCACAGAGGTCACATGGTACAAGGCTATTCACAACAGCCTTGTACCATGTGACAAGCTGTGACCAATCACAGCTCACACAGTATTTCTCAATGGCTGCAACTAATTTGGGTTATTTTGTTTTTTATTAAAAAGATAACTGAATAAATTTTGGCCACGATTTATGAAAATCCCAGTGGTGAATAATTACTATCAAAATAAAGTTTTATCTGTCTCAAAACAATGCTAAAAAATTCATATGGGTACAGTGTTGCTCGACCGCGCAATTGTCATTCAAAGTGTGACAGCACTGAAAGCTGACCATTGGCCTGGACAGTAAGGAAGTGAAAGTGTCCGGACTTGACGTGGTTAAGGAGATATTCACAATTTCTGCAGTTAATGACATCACCAGCGCATGAGCTCTGAACTGAGGGCACACTGAATGTGCTGTCAGTCCGGGGTGCTGTGCCGCGATGGTGACTCCCGTGTGCATGTGCGGGTGTAACATCCTCATGGCTCAGCCATTCAAATGGCCGGCTGAAGATGGAAGCCCTGTCAGCAGTGACAGAGCACCGCTGGAGGGATCCCTTTTACAGGTAAGTCTGTCATAATGTGCTAGTACAGTATGTGGTACATACTAGCACATTATGCCTTTATCTTGCCGGGGGACTTTTTTTTTAATGATTTCTCTACCGCTGTAAAAGCAAAGCATGTGATCAGCACAGGGCCAATCAGCCCTGTCCAGACAGAGGGTCAGAACTTTCACATCCTCCTAGAGCAGAAAGAAAACTACGTGCTTTAACTAGAGCTCTGCTGAAGTCACAAGACTGCTATATACTGCTGATAAGGAAAGGTATTTAGCAGTTTTATATTTACTAAAATAATTGCATTTCCATGTTGTGTGTACTGTGGGAGACCAGATAAAGTGTTACTAAACCCAGGACCCTGCATTCCCTATAAGTAATAGACCACAAAGGGTGGTTCATGTGGAGACCTGTACATGTATAAACAGTGCCATGTCCTAATTCAAGAGCATTAATACCAAAAAATGGATAGAAGTCCACACATGGACTTTGTAGGTACTCAGCACTTGCTGATAACTCAAACAATTTTATTGATACATAATTGGAAATCCACTAGTGTATGGCCAGCTGAACTAGAAAGGTTTGAAAGTGTTTATTCATAGGATACACAATGTTCCTAATAGAAGGCTCATATACACAAGAGTTCACCTGACAGCCACAGGTTCTGTCTTTCTCCAGCTCTACCTGCAACAAGTATAATGAGCTCCCGGCAGGTGCATGAAGGGCTTGTTGAACCTTAAAGGGATTGTGCACACATTTGCTTGAAAACAGAAGCTGATACACAAGACAGGGCATTGCCAAAAGTAGTCATTGGGATCTTCAGGCTCCTTATGCTCCACTGTATTTTTACAAAGAAGGAGATGGATGGGTGAGCTGTAATTCCCCATCTACCTGGGTCCTCTGGGGCTTTTACACTCAGATACGTAACCCTTGGTGTATGGTTCTTTTGCTACAACCTAGAAAGTGTTCATTAACACCAGCTGTAGAAACATTGTTTGAAATTTATTTTGGTTAAATATATAAGTTAAGTGTATTTAAATATTTAACTTACCGTATTTTCCGGCGTATATGACGACTTTTCAACCCCTGAAAATCTTCTGAAAAGTCGGGGGTCGTCTTATACGCCGGTGCGAGCCGGTGTCAGGGCGGCACTTTTTCGAGGGGCGGTGCGGCGCCGCCCCCCCTCCTCCTCCAACGGACACTAAGTACAGGGGTGGGCAGAGGGGCTGCTGTACCTTACCTGGCTCCGGTCCCACGACGATCTGGTCCAGGAAGCGCGGCTGCTCCTTCTTTCAGTTCGGCCGCTCGATGGTCACGCGGCCGCTCGGCTCCGCCTCCTCACCGGTGATTGGGCGCCAGCACTGGAAAGGCACACAGGCGACCAATCACCGGCGAGGAGGCGGAGCCGAGCGGCCCCGCGAAAATCGAGCGGCCGAACTGGAAGAAGGAGCAGCCGCTCCTCTCCCCCACTGACACTAACGATGGGGCACTACTCCTCCTCCACACTGACACCAACGATGAGGCACTGTTCCTCCCCCACTGACACCAACGATGAGGCACTGTTCTCCCCCACTGACACCAACGATGAGGCACTGTTCCTCCCCCACTGACACCAACGATGAGGCACTGTTCTCCCCACTGATACCAATGATGGGGCACTATTCCTCCTCCCCACTGACACCAATGATGGGGCACTATTCCTCCCACTGATACCAACGATGGAGCACTATTCTCCCCACTGATACCAATGATGGGGCACTATTCCTCCCCCACTGACACCAATGATGGGGCACTATTTCTCCCACTGATACCAACGATGGGGCACTATTCTCCCCACTGATACCAATGATGGGGCACTATTCCTCCCCCACTGACACCAATGATGGGGCACTATTCCTCCCACTGATACCAACGATGGGGCACTATTCTCCCCACTGATACCAATGATGGGGCACTATTCCTCCCCCACTGACACCAATGATGGGGCACTATTCCTCCCACTGATACCAACGATGGGGCAATATTCTCCCCACTGATACCAATGATGGGGCACTGTTCCTCCCCCACTGACACCAATGATGGGGCACTATTCCTCCCCCACTGACACCAATGATGGGGCACTATTCCTCCCACTGACACCAACGATAGGGCACTATTCCTCCCACTGATACCAACGATGGGGCACTATTCCTCCCACTGATACCAACGATGGGGCACTATTCCTCCCACTGATACCAACGATGGGGCACTATTCTCCCCCCCACTGACACCAACGATGGGGCACTATTCTCCCCCCCACTGACACCAACGATGGGGCACTATTCCTCCTCCCCACTGACACCAACGATGGGGCACTATTCTCCCCACTGACACCAATGATGAGGCACTATTCTCCCCACTGATACCAATGATGGGGCGCAATTCCTCCCACTGACACCAATGATGGGGCGCAATTCCTCCCACTGACACCAATGATGGGGCGCAATTCCTGCCACTGATACCAATCATGGGGCGCTATTCCTCCCACTGACACCAACGATGGGGCGCTATTCCTCCCACTGACACCAATGATGGGGTGCTATTCCTCCCACTGACACCAATGATGGGGTGCTATTCCTCCCACTGATACCAATGATGGGCCGCTATTCCTCCCACTGACACCAATGATGGAGCACTATTCCTCCCACTGACACCAATGATGGGACACTATTCCTCCCACTGACACTAATGATGGGACACTATTCCTCCCACTGACACCAATGATGGGGCACGATTCTTCCCACTGACACCAATGATGGGGCACTATTCCTCCCACTGACTAATGATAGGGCACTATTCCTCCCACTGATTAATGATGGGGCACTATTCCTCACACACTGACACTAATGATGGGGCACCATCATTGGTGTCAGTGGGAGGAATAGTGTCCCATCATTGGTATCAGTGGGAGGAATAGTGCCCCATCATTGGTGTCAGTGGATGAAATAGTGCCCCATCATTGGTGTCAGTGGGAGGAGTAGTGCCTCATCATTGGTGTCAGTGGGAGGAATAGTGTCCCATCATTAGTGTCAGTGGGAGGAATAGTGTCCCATCATTGGAATACCATACTGAATAGCATACCATATTGAAATCAAATCTGATGTTTTTTCATTTTTATTTGGTGTGTGTTGGAAGAGGGGTAGTCTTATACGGCGAGTATAGCTCAAACCCTATATTTTAACAGGAAAAGTAGGGGGTCGTCTTATACGCCGGAAAATACGGTAAGCTTAAGTGTTTGCATTACCTACCATCACTTTACACTAAAATGGACTTTAATGATGAACTAAAATGATACTTTTTAAAATACCGTAAAATGAATGACTGTAAAACTGACCATCACTCATGCAGTCTTGGTCTATTTCTTTTAATCACCCAGAGGACTCTCCATGGGGTTTCAGGAAAACTGAAAAAAACCCAATTTGTTTAGAAGCTATTTAAATTATAACTAGAAAAGTATTTAAAACCCCCTTTTTTCCCGTTATAGTGGTTGGGGATTAGATCGCTTCTCGGCCTTTTGGCTAAGATCAAGTGTAGTATCTGTTCTTATCAGTGTCCAGTGGGGGTGCTCCCAGCCATTCTATTTTTGCGGGGATGGCTGTTGTATAGTACCCTCACTGGTATGATGGGGGTCTGGAAGGCTAGTACCGGGGGGACAGAAAGCGTGGTGCCCACGAGTAGAAGCTGAGGCCCGTGAGTAATTCCCCCGAGAAGACCGGAAGGACCCAGTACCTCCTGATTTGGACGGATCTACCTTGTCTGGCCAGGGGTCGGGAAGGCAGAAAGTCCGCAAACCAGTGCCCCCTGAGTAGACACCCTCAGGGGTGCCACTAGTAACACCTGGGTGTGGGACCCCACAGTGTGAAGATGGCACAAGGTCACTGTTTTTCACTCTTTTTGCACAAGCGCCCTTAGGACCAGGCCTTTTGGCTAGGACCAGGGCAATTTTTGCTACAGGCCTCAGGGCCTGGTCTGTGCACAATTTGGCATGGCCACTTTTTTCTTTTCTTTATTTATTTAATTTATTTACACTCCCACGTTTTGTCACTTTTTCTTACTTTTGTGTGTGTTTTCCACAGGATGGAGGGTGTGGGTCCTCGGGCCTGCCCTGAAGTCTAGGGGGAGGATGTGTGGCCTTTTGGTTCCTTCCTCCCCTGATCCCTAGGTGGTTTTCTCTTCGGGAGAGCCCCCTGACCAAGTACTGGGTGTCTGGCTTCAGCTGGACACAAGGAACGGTGGTCCACCAGGCCTTTTGGCCAGGAGGACCAAATGGGAACCTTGTCCCTGTCAGGAGCTTCGTGCCCCTGGGGATCAGGGTAGCGGTCCAGCCCCTTTAGGGGTAGGACAAAAGCACACCCCTAAGTGCACTTTTTCGTGTGGTGTTTTGCACTTGCACTTTTTTTGTGAACACTTACGGGTTTTTTTCGTTATAGTTGCACATTTGCGGCCTTACAAAAAAAAAAAAAAAAGTGGTTAGGGATTAGAACACCTGTCAGGTTTTTACTGACATCTGTGCCTACATTAAGAGGGTTTACCCTTTCTATTTATCCTCATGTTTATGGTTATCACTGAAAGGGAAAGAGTTGTCCGCAGAACATAGTAGAGGGGGCATATTTTAAAGGGGAAGCCAGTTCTGGTGGCAACCAGGGAATCCCTTAATTTTGGAGATATTTCTTTTCATTCCTGTTTTGGCTATGGGACAGGGAGTGAAGGGAAATCTCCCCAATTGGACAATGATGGCAAAACAATCTGAAAGGGATTATAACCCTCCCTTACCCTATCCAAAATGTATAAAAAAAAAATGTTTTGCCTTAATAACTTAGAGCCCCTCCCCCCGAAATGTAAGGTGCGTAGTATTGTGTGTTAATTGCGTTTGGAAACACAATCACTGGATATTTGTATCTTTGTTTTTATTTGTGCAGGTAGAAGCACCCTGTGGTTCCAGTGACGTGGGGTGCAGTTTCAGGATGGGGGGGCTGGAGAATGTGACCATGTGTTATGGTACACCTTAACCGCTTGCCGACCCGTCGCAGTGTTTTTACTGCGGCAGGGCGGCACCTGTGCGCACAGCACCGTCTTTTAACGTCGCTGTGCAAAACAGGTAGGAGGCGCATGCGAGGCGCGTGCCCGCCCTACCGATCGTTACCGGTGTCCGTCACCGGCTCCCGGCGGGTGCCGGGGATTACAAGTAATCACTGAGAGATAGCAGAGCTGCAATGTAAACAATGCAGCCTTGCTATCTGTCAGTTCAGAGCACGCTGAACCTGAGAGAAGACTTTATCTCTGGGGATCAGCATGTTCCTGTGAAGTACACACCCCCTCCCCCTAGTAAAACTCTCCCCCCACACAGTTAACCCTTTCTTTACCTAATAAAAGTTAACCCCTTCCTCCCCAGTGTTTTTTTTTTGCACTGATCACTGTATTGGTGTCACTGATGATGTCAGTGACCCCAAGTCAGTTCCCCCCAGTGTCAAAATGTCCGCCGCAGTCCCGCCATAAGTCGCTGATCACTGTCATAAATCGCTGATCACCGCCATAAGTCGCTGATTGCCGCCATTATTAGTATAATAAAAAAAAAAATCCCAGTATCTTTCCTGCCATTTGTAGATGCTATAACTTTCACATAAACCAATTAATTTACACATATTGGGATTTTTTTTAAGCAAAGACATTTTGGCAGAAATTTATGACTAAATTTGATTTTACATTTTTTTTACTGAACATGTTTTATAGCAAAAAGTCCAAAATATTGTTTTTTTTCTCAAAATTGTCAGCCTTTTTCTTTTATAGCGCAAAAAATAAAAAATGCACAAGCAATCAAATACCACCGAAAGAAAGCTCAATTTGTGGGAAAAAAAGGATGTAAATTTCATTTATGTACCGTATTGCATGATCGCGCAATTGTCTGCTAAACTAGCACAGCTCTGTATAGCAACAAAATGGCGTAAATTGCAGTATCTATACCATAGTTTGTAGACGCTATAACCTTCACACAAAGCAATCAATATACACTTATTGGGATTTTTTTTACCAAAAACATGTAGCAGAATACATTTTGGCCTAAATTTATAACTAACTTTGAGTTTACTATATATTTTTTATAGCTGAAAGTAAAAAATATTGTTTTTCTTCAAAATTTTTGGTCTTTTTTTGTCTTATAGCGTGGAAAATAAAAAGCGCACAGGTGATCAAATACCACCGAAAGAAAGCTCTATTTGTGCGAAAAAAAGGACGTAAATTTTGTTTGGGTGCAGCATTGCATGACCGTGCAATTATGAGTTGAATTAGTGCAGCTCCGAGTAGCAAAAGAGGCCTGGTCATTAAGGGGGGTAAATCCTCAGGAGGGCAAGTGGTTAAATATAGTTGTAATATGAAATCTGGTCAGAAAGGTGAACGTAGCCTTTTAGGACTTTATTGAATCCTATTGCTTCCACTGATGTATGGCATATGTCTGCAGCAGCAGAGGGCTTTACACAGTTTCCCAGGTACTGTAGCATGTATCTTTAACAGGTCGATTTTCAGCTGTCAGGTGGAAGCGATCTGGTGGATGTACAGCTGATGGATCACTTTCATGGGCCCCCGTTAATGCACCATCCAATTCCCCTACCACCTCCCACTATGTTTCCCGGGTTCCAGTTTTCCACCTTTGAACCTCAGACTCGCACTGCGTGATCTGCGCTTCATTGGCTTCAGTGAAGGGCAGGGGAGACATCAGGGGTCTAATTGCCAGGTGTCTTTTGCAGGTAACCATCCCTAAATATTTTAAGATGATGAGAAAGATGACGGCATTGAGTGGTTATAAGAATGCGTATGAGTAACTGCTTTTGTATTGGTGGAATGGGAATGCTTTGTTAGTCTTTATTTTATGACCTGGCTGTGTTCTTTCTGTTCGCAGAATCGCTCCATAGACCATCGTGTTGATCTGTATTCTCTGCAGCTCTATTGCTGGGATTATTCTGATCTGTGCCAGTAGTAAGTAAGCTTTTATTTTTCATTTATTGCTGTATAAATACTTGTGTGTTGGCTATAGGCAATACATGGTACACAATCCTTCCATGTCCACATCTCCATCATTCACTGGCATCCTCTGTGGGCTGTGGGTTCCGGCACAGTAATAAATGAGACGGATTTTCGGTGAATCTTCAACAAAATCATTTTTTCTATTGTTTTTGCAAGTGGAAGTGTTAGGACATCTGTTGAGTTTCTATTGCCATTTATCAAGGAAATTTCACTTAACCCACATAGGAAATGAGGAGAGTAAAGCAGGGTGTATGCGTATTGAAATTCCTCCTGTCCAGCAGGAACTGCCCATATCTCAGTACTTGTGTATCCCTCACTTGTGTGCATGCTGGGATTTGGGAAGTTGGTTTTTGGCTTTTGGTTTTCCTTTTGTTTGTTTGTTTTTTCCCATTAAACCAGCTGGTTGCTTAAAAAAAAAAGGTGTTTACCCAGCTAACGTTTATACTATATGAAGGGCAAGAGAAAAAAAAATCACAGAGGTTCTAACACTTCCCCTTCTATGAATAAAGTGGTTTTATTTGCTGATGCAAACCTAGAGAGATTCTGTTCACTTCCTGTTCCTTTGAACATGTATTGTGGAGGAATCTCCCCTGCAGTGGGCACAGACAGAGATCCTAACTGCATCCCACCTTCTTTGGAAAAAAGGTTTTGGCAGGAATAACACTTTTTCCTAGTTTAAAATAGTTAAATAGTACAAAAAAATTCTGGTAAATGCCTTTTAACCACTTCAAGTCTGGACACTTTTACCCCCTTCCTGTCCAGGCCAATTTTCAGCTTTCAGTGCTATCACACTTTGAATGACAATTGCGCGGTCATGCAACACTGTACCCATATGAATTTTTTAGGTTTTTTTGAGACGAATAAAACTTTATTTTAGTGGTGTTTTTTCACCACTGGGATTTTTATTTTTTTTGCTATATAAATGAAAAAGTCCAAAAATTTTGAAAAAATAAATAATCTTTCTTCATTAATCTTGGCCAAAATGTATTCAGTTTTCTTTTTAGTAAAAAAAAAATAAAAATTATTATAACTTTTTAAAAAACATTTTTTACATTTTTATGTTTTTTTTATATTTATTATGTATGTTTTTTTTTTTTTTTTTCAACATACTGTCACCCAAGCAGTAAAAAAAAAAAAAAACTTCATCACCCTCCACAAATAGTACAAATAGTACAGTGTCACTATGGTGACACTGTACTACTTGTGAGGGGGGGGGGGGGGGGTGAAAAATTGAATTTTTTTTTTTTTTACACTGATTGCTTTTACACCCATAAAGGCTGTAAAAACAATCATTTCTACTCTTCTCTGGCTGCATTCTTGCAACCATTGAGAAATACTGTGTGAGCTGTGATTGGTCACAGCTTGTCACATGGTACAAGGCTGTTGTGAATAGCCTTGTGCCATGTGACCTCTGTGATCATTCACAGATTTTAGTAAGCAATGATGTCAAAGTAAGCAATTATGTCAGAAGTGGCCAATCAGTGATCACATGATCGGGACCTCACACAGATGTCCCGTACAAAGATCGTGCTGCTGCGTGCACACAAGCAGGGAGCGGGGAGGACGTTTATAATCGGCCACCCACCCCTGCACTGCTCCCGTCTGGCCATTTATATACATGGGCCGGTACAGGAAGTGGTTAATTACCTTCCTTGTTCCTGTCCACCTCCCATATCCACACCAGTGAAAATCCCAGTACTTCCAGGTATAAAAACACATGGCTATACCCCCTGCCTTCCCACAATGCATTATTTGCTATCATGAGCGAGTCACCATTCTCAAATCCTGTTACATGGAGGCAATCATGGCAGACCTGGATTTGCATAGGGTCTGCAGTGCAAAACACAACGGCAAACTGGATCAGAAAGCCATCCTCTGTGTGACCTCCTGTAGGTGGTGGTGGGAAGGAGGTGCAGAGTGGCCTGGCTTTAGAATGACAGGCAAACTTCCCTGAAGGTGGTGGGTTGGCAGGGAGATACTAGAGAGAATATAGAGGGTGTATGGGGCATGGAGGGAGATGCTAGAGAGTATATAGGGGTGTAGGTGGCACGGAGGGAGATACTAGAGGGGCTATAATCTGTGGGTGGCAGGCAGGGAGACTCTAAAGGGGCTATAGACTGTATGAAGGTTGCAGGGGAGATGCTAGAGGTACTGCAATGGTAAAATATTTACTGGGTATATCTGTCAAAAGACACAGGTAACGTTTGCCTTTTAACTCTTATTTTATTTGATAAAAAGTGGGATATTTCCAGTAACTGGAGATGAAAACCCTGTAGTGCAGTTCATGGTTGAAGGTAGAACTGCCTCTTCTGCCTGTCCTTGGATTTTATTTGAAATACCAGAAGCAAAGCCTCTGGAGGTGTTTTCTACATCCTGGGATGTCTGGGGACATTTGACTTTTATCTAATCCCTCCAATGAATAACACATCTCTGCTGTAAAGTTGTATTTCTTTATTTTATTATCTATTATTACTTACTTTTTAAGGATCCTGTATGTCACCATATTTGTGAATTTTGCTTTTGCCTTTTTTGAGAAGCCCTCATCTCTAACTGTAACATCAAACGTGCGTTACCGCACTGACCTTTCTGTACAGGTAATAACCATTACTGTCCGGCTGACCTAGAATTTATACATATTATACACCAAAAACAGGCTATTAAGGCCGATTCTCACATGCCCACATCTGAATCACGCAGGAACATGCTGTGCTTTCCTTTGCAATTAAACCTAGATGCAAAACATACATCTTTTGCAATCTGCGGCGGGTGTCAATAGAAATTTAATGACACCCCAAGTGCTAGTCGCAAATGAAGTGCGTTTGCGCGCACCAGATTGCATGGTACTTTTGTACCATGTGATCTGGTTACAGTGGGGCTTATTTATTAAAGCTGGGGAGTGCAAAATCAGGCTCACTTCTGCATAAAAACCAGTCTGCTTCCAGGTTTTATTGCCAAACCTTAATTGAACAATCTGAGGTTAGAAGCTGATTGGTTTCTATGCAGAAGTGAGCCTGATTTTGCACTCCCAAGCTTTAGTAAATATACCCCAGTGTGGCACAGTGCAGTGCGACTTTAGCCCATTCACAATTCATGGCCTTGAATTCACACCGCACAGGAATGCAGAGCGCTTTCTTGTGCAATTCAGCTCTGGGCATGGTGTAAACCTGTCATTGTAAGAGTTGTAGAAAATAGGCAGCCCCATAAAATTAAAATCCAAAGCCTAATACCTAATATAACAGTAATCTATCTTTGTCAATAGAAGATATTCGTGATTGAATTTTTATTGTATCATCACAAGAGGGCAGAACTACTTCCTGTTATAATAGGAAGACACAGAAGTGGGAACTAAAAGTCTATCTATTTGTTTCTAGTAAGACAGTGATTACAGTGAACAGATTATTATTTTATTATTATTATTATTATTATACAGTATTTATAAAGCGCCGATAGTTCACTCAGCGCTGTACATTACAAAGGGGGACAGAACCTGTGACAGAACAATACCAATACGATGCAAAACATGAGGGGATCGAGGGCCCTGCTCTTTCGAGCTTACAATCTAGAAGGGACGGGATAGTGGTACAGGAGGAGATAGCTGTGGGGGATGGAGTGGTAGGAAGAGTGGAGGAGGACGGTCAAGTTAGCAGGGGGTAGGCTTCCCTGAAGAGATGGGTTTTCAGGGTGCGCCTAAAGGAGAGGAGGTGATAATCTGATGGGTTGGGGAAGGGAGTTCCAGAGGATGGGTGACACCCTGGAGAAGTCCTGGAGGCGGGCATGGGAGGAGGAGACCAGGGAACTAGAGAGAAGGAGGTCTTGTGAGGAGCGGAGTGTGCGTGCTGGGCGGTACTTGGATATTAGGTCGGTGATGTAGTTCGGGGCAGTATGGTGGACAGCTTTGTACGTCAGTGTTAGGATTTTAAATTTGATCCGTTGCGCAATCGGAAGCCAGTGGAGGGATTGGCAGAGGGGGGTGGCGGAAACGGAGCGGTTGGAAAGGTGAATGAGTCTGGCAGCCGTATTCAGGATCGACTGAAGCGGGGATAGCCAGCGGCAAGGCAGGCCAGTGAGGAGGGAGTTGCAGTAGTCGAGTCGTGATATGATGAGGGAGTGGATGAGCTGTTTAGTGGTTTCTGGGGTTAGGAACGTGCGTATTTTGGCGATGTTGCGGAGGTGGAGTCTGCACGAGTTTGTTAAAGATTGGACTTGGGGCTGGAAGGATAGGTTGGAGTCCAGAATGACACCAAGTACTGTGGCCTGCAGGGCGGGTTTGATATTGGCGTTGTTGGATGTGATGGAGAAGTCAATGGGGGGTGGGGTTCGGGCTGGGGGGAAGACAAGAAACTCGGTTTTGGAGAGATTCAGTTTAAGGAAGTGGAGTGACATCCAATCTGATATGTCGCTCAGTAGGTGTGTGATTCGGGCAGAGACCGAGGGGGTGAGGTGGGGGGTTGAGAGATAGATCTGTGTGTCGTCAGCATAGAGGTGGTAGTTGAAGCCGTGAGAGTGTATGAGTTGGCCAAGGGAGGAGATATAGATGGAGAAGAGAAGGGGCCCAAGGACAGAGCCTTGAGGGACCCCAACAGAGAGGGGGAGTGAGGGGGAGGTGGTAGCATTATAGGTAACACTGAAAGAGCGTTGTGACAGGTAGGATGAGAGCCAGGAGAGAGCAGAATCTCTGAGGCCGAGGGAGTGTAGTATTTTGAGGAGGAGGGGGTGGTCAACTGTGTCGAAGGCCGCAGAGAGGTCAAGGAGTAGGAGCACTGAATAGTGGCCATTAGCTTTGGCGGTTAGAAGGTTGTTGGAGAGTTTGAGTAAGGCGGTTTCGGTGGAGTGTAGGGGACGGAAGCCAGACTGTAGGGGATCGAGGAGGTTGTTGTCGTTGAGGTGAGAGCATAGGCGGGTGTAGACGAGGCGCTCGAGGAGTTTAGATGTAAGTGGGAGCAGGGAGATGGGTCTGAGGTTGTTCGGGTCATTGGGGTCCAGGGAGGGCTTTTTAAGTATGGGGGTGATGTGTGCATGCTTCAGTGGGGAGGGGAAAGTGCCGGAGGAGAGGGAGAGATTAAAGATGTGGGTGAGGGAGCGTAGGATGGAGGGGGAGGGAGGTCGTAGGAATTGTGAGGGGATAGGGTCGAGGGGGCAGGTGGTGAGGCGGGCATCAGAGAGGATCTTGGAGACTTCCTCGATGGTAGTAAGGTCAAAGGTGTGGATTGTTGGGGGAGCTTCAGTATGAGGAATGTAGGGTGGGGTGGAAGTGGAGGTCAGAGCAGTGGTGGGGCCGTGGGAGAGGGGTGATGAGGGGGTAGCTGAGTGAGGGGGAACGGGGTTGGAGGGAGTTTGAGCAGTGACGAAGTCCCTGCGGGTAATGTCGAGGGGGAGGGGGGATGAGGGGGTAGCTGTGTGAGAGGGGACGGGTTGAGAGGGCGTGTGAGTTGTGGCAATGTCCTTGCGAATTGTGTCAATCTTGTTTTTGAAGTGATTGGCAATCTCAAGGGCGGTGAGTGAGGTGCTGGGTGGAGGTGGGGATGGAGAGAGTAGAGAGTTGAAGGTGGAGAAGAGTCGGCGAGGATTGGAGGAGAGGGCCTTGATGAGGGTCAGGAAGTAGGCTTGTTTGGCAGCATGGAGGGAGGAGGTGTAGGTGTGGAAGGCAGATTTGTAGCGGGTGAAGGCTTGTTGAGATTTGGTTTTGCGCCATAGTCGCTCCAGGGCACGACTGTCGTTTGAGGGTTTTGGTGTGATCAGTCTGCCAGGGCTGGAGCGGTCGGGGTCTGATGTTGCGTGTGGTTAAAGGCGCTAGTGAGTCAAGGGCTGTTGAGAGCGCGTTATTGTAGGCGGTCATAGCCAAGTCGGGGCAGGACAGGGGGAGGATGCGGTCGTGGAGTTGATCAGCTGCAGAGTGGAGGGAGGCAGGGTTAAGGTTGCGGAGGTTACGGCTGGTAGTAGTGTGACATTTGGAGGGGTAGGCGTTGGAGGACGAGGAGATAGAGAAGGTAATCAGGTTGTGGTCAGAGAGAGGGAAGGGGTGTTAGTGAGGTTGTGGGGAGCGCAGCGGTTGGAGAAGACAAGATCAAGGATATTACCGTCAGAGTGGGTGGCGGATTGTATGCACTGTGCAAGTGCAAAGGAGGAGGTTAAGTGGAGGAGACGGGCTGTGTCCGGGTTGTCGAGGTTGACAGGGATGTTGAAATCCCCAAGGATGATGGTGGGTAGCTCAGAGGAGAGGAAGAAGGGTAGCCAGGAGGAGAAGTCATCCAGGAAGCGGGGTATGGATCCAGGAGGCCGGTATATCACAGCAATCTTCAGGGCGGTTGGGGAGAATAGTCGGACGCAGTGGGCCTCGAAGGAGAAGGATAGGGAGGGGGGTTTGGGAGGACTCGGAAGGTGCTCAGCAGTGACAGGAGCAGACCAACCCCACCACCTTTACGACCGTTGGGCCTGGGTGAGTGGGTCCAGGTGAGACCTCCGTAGGAGAGTGCAGCAGGGGAGGTAGAGTCAGTGGGCTGGATCCAGGTTTCCGTAATCGCTAGGAGGATGAGAGAGCGGGAAGCAAAGAGGTCGTGGATGGTGGTAAGCTTGTTGCACACCGATCGGGCGTTCAGGAGTGCACATGAAAACGGGGGGGGGAGATTTTAGAGAGCGGGGGGACAGATACTAAGTTGCGGGGGTTGCGGCGGGAGGGTGTTGTGCGGGTGAGGGAGGTGGTGGAGGGCCAGGATTCGGGGAGATGTCCCCCCGCGGTTATGAGGAGGAGAAGGGTGAGAAAGGTGGCATGGGTGCGGGATGTGCAGGAGCGTGAGAAACTACTAGTGGAGGTGTTCGGGTCAGTGTCAGAGTGGAGTAATAGGAGGAGGTGGTGGGTGCCATAGAGGGGTGAAGGAAGCAGTGAGGACACAATATACAATTGTTTGGGAGGGGCAGAGGGATATAGTGAATGGATTTTGGGAATGGAGGAGAGGAAAATGAGAAGGAGGAGTGGAAGAGGCATTTTGGGGAGGTGATGAGAGCAATAGTAGGGAGATGATAGCAATGAGGGGGAGATGTACAAGTTTTGGGGTGGAGCAGAGGGGTAAAGAAATGAGATTTGGGAACAGAGGATAGTAATATGGAAAGGAGAAGAGGGGATGTATTGTATAAAAGGTACACGGAGTGGGTCTCAGGTATGTAAGAGATGTTTCCCAGGGTGTTTGCTTGCAGTCTGTCCAGCATGCAGTAGAGTTTCTTGCTGTTGTTGTGTCTTCCTGCTGCTTAAGTTCTCCTTCTTTAGTTCAACTGCTGTGTTTAACTGCTTCGCACTCATTCTAAGCCGCACTCAATCATAAGCAGCACCCCCATCAGTGATCTCCCCCCATGAGCTGATCTAAATTTATAGGGAGATGCTCAAATGAGCATTCAACTCCGCCCTAATTAGAAGCTGATAAGGCTCACATGAATAGTGGGGGATGTTTCTTAGGAACCAGGCTACAGTCGTAAACCTGAGTGCACCTAGGAGGTGAGGACTGGTCAACATATACACAAATATAAATACACCATTTGTTCAGAATTTAACAGGAGTCAATGCGTTTTTCTGGTTAAGAGCGGAGGTAGGAGATAGATGCAGTTACCTGTGAAAGTAGAGAAGGCATAATTAAAGTGCTGTGTTTAACTGCTTTGCACTCATTCAAAGCTGCACTCAATCATAAGCAGGTACACTGCACTAGTGTGGGTAAACCGCAGTGCATCAGTACAGAAGCAACCCTATACTATTATGCCCAGTATATTGCTTCACAGTGACTTCAAGATCTCTTTCCTGCTGCTGACACCACTCTGGAGACAGCTGGCCAGGGTAAGAGGTGGAGTGCATTTGGTATCACTTCACATTGGACAGAAGCCAGCACACAGGCGGTATTGGCTTATGCAGCTCTGGATCCCTACTACAGCTCCAACTTCACAAGTAGCCCCTCTGCATTGCACTCTGTAAGCAAGTCCAGACTGCCATCTTCCAGTCACCTGGCCGCGATCTATGGGTTGCTGATCCCCAGGTTAATGCATGAGAATAGTGGTGTACCACATTGCAGCCAAATACAAAAAACAAGCTTACACTCTACTCGACTCATTAACAACTTAAGCTCCGGAAGATTTTACATCCTACATGACTAAGCCATTTGATGCTATACTGAATGAGGCGTTACTGTAACTGGTAAATGCACGGTCAACAACGCTGAGCCCAAGAGAAATTTATATACAATTTTTTGTAAACAAAGATCTTTTAGTGGCATTCAATCACCACTGGGTTTTTTTTTGCAATATAAATCAAAAGACCAAAAGTTTATTTTTTTCCCTTTCTGCTATTATATGCATATCCAATGAAAATAGTAAAAAAAAAAAAAAAAAAAAAAAGATAACTTTTGGCCAAAATGTATTGTGCTACATGTCTGATGGAAAAGTGTATATTGATAGATTGTAGGTGCTATAACTTTTAATTAAACCTAGGTTACATACACACACTAACATTTTTATTTATTTTTGTACCAATGGCAGTGATCAGCAACTTGGGGATTGCAATAGTGTGGCAATCTTGACACTGACACTGGGGGGGAACTGACCAACTGCCACTGACATTAATACAGTGATATTATACACTGTCACTGTACTAATGACACTGGATGGAAGGGGGAAGGGTTACCATCTAGGGCGATCAAGGGGTGTGCCCAACTATGTGTAACGTGTGCTTCTTTTACTACTAGATCTCCAAGTTTCTCATCCTGGATGAGAAACAGATAGATCCCTCTGTTGATAGTCAACACAGTTCTGGGCTGTGATTGTACACTGGTGATCAGCAGGTCCCAGCTGGGATTTGCTCACAGGCTCCCGCTGTGTAAAATCAGAGGGTGCTGGCCAGGGGATGCCATGCACATGCCCAAAACTCAGAAGTAGGCAGCGATGTACGGTTATGTTGCTTTGCCTACAGTGGCTGCCTGTCTGCAGTACATTATGGGTGGGCACCAAGTGGTTAACTGAGGCCAAGAAGGATTGTAGACAAGTTGTCTACAAAGAAAGGTCGATGAAATACCCTTTGGCATGGTTAAAATTGTAAAACCGAACCATTTAGGCAGACCTGTGATACCAGCCTCTTCATTACAGCTACATTATTCTCACCTGCTTATATATGCAGTGGGGCAAAAAAGTAGTCAGCCACCAATTGAGCAAGTTCTCCCACTTAAAAAGATGAGAGAGGCCTGTAATTGGCATCATAGGTAGACCTCAACTATGAGAGACAAAATGAGTAAAACAAAATCCATACAATCACATTGGCTGATTTGGAAAGAAATTATTTGCAAATTATGGTGGAAAATAAGTATTTGGTCACCTACAAACAAGATTTCTGGCTCACACAGACCTGTACCTTCTTCTTTAAGAGGCTCCTCTGTCCTGCACTCATTACCTGTATCATTGGCACCTGTTTGAACTTGTTATCAGTATAAAAGACACCTGTCCACAACCTCAAACAGTCACACTCCAAACTCCACTATGGTGAAGACCAAAGAGCTGTCGAAGGACACCAGAAACAAAATTGTAGACCTGCACCAGGCTGGGAAGACTGAATCTGCAATAGGCAAGCAGCTTGGTGTGAACAAATCAACTGTGGGAGCAATAATTAGAAAATGAAAGACATACAAGACCACTGATAATCTCCCTCGATCTGGGGCTCCACGCTAGATCTCACCCCGTGGGGTAAAAATGATCACAAGAACGGTGAGCAAAAATCCCAGGACCACACAGAGGGACCTAGTGAATGACCTGCAGAGAGCTGGGACCAACGTAACAAAGGCTACCATCAGTAACACACTACGTTGTCAGGGACTCAGATCCTGCAGTGCCAGACGTGTCCCCCTGCTTAAGCCAGTACATGTCCGGGCCCGTCTGAAGTTTGCTAGAGAGCATTTGGATGATCCAGAAGAGGATTGGGAGAATGTCATATGGTCAGATGAAACCAAAATAGAACTGTTTGGTAGAAACACAACTCGTCATGTTTGGAGGAGAGAGAATGCTGAGTTGCATCCAAAGAACACCATACCTACTGTGAAGCATGGGGGTGGCAACATCATGCTTTGGGGCGGTTTCTCCACAAAGGGACCAGGACGACTGATCCATGTACAGGACAAAATGAATGGGGCCATGTATCGTGAGATTTTGACTGCAAACCTCCTTCCATCAGCAAGGGCATTGAAAATGACACGTGGCTGAGTCTTCCAACATGACAATGATCCCAAACATACCGCCAGGGCAACGAAGGAGTGGCTTCGTAAGAAACATTTCAAGGTCCTGGAGTGGCCTAGCCAGTCTGCAGATCTCAACCCCCTAGAAAACCTTTGGAGGGAGTTGAAAGTCCGTGTTGCCCAGCGACAGCCCCAAAACATCACTGCTCTAGAGGAGATCTGCATGGAGGAATGGGCCAACATACCAGCAATAGTGTGTGCCAACCTTGTGAAGACTGACAGGAAACGTTTGACCTCTGTCATTGCCAACAAAGGATATATAACAAAGTATTGAGATGAACTTTTGATATTGACCAAATACTTATTTTCCACCATAATTTGCAAATAAATTCTTTCCAAATCAGCCAATGAGATTGTCTGGATTTTTTTTTCTCATTTTGTCTCTCATAGTTGAGGTCTAGCTATGATGCCAATTACAGGCCTCTCTCATCTTTTTAAGTGGGAGAACTTGCACACTTGGTGGCTAAATACTTTTTTGCCCCACTGTAAATCCATCTTATGCACAGGAGACCAGTATCTTCTATGACCTTTACTGTACACAATAGAATTTCAGAAAGACAGATAGGGTATGACCAGAACCCCGATTGTTCTCCAATATATTTAAAAAAAGCTGGCGTAGGTCTCTAGATGCATTGACATTACCAACAGTCCCAAAAAGTCCTTGCTAGCCTGTAGTCCAAGCAGGCCAAATAATGGAATATTGCAGTCAGTAGAAAATGTAAGCGCTTTATAAGCACTAGTAACATTAAACTGTATAATCAAAAGAAAGCCTGGAGACTGCCTCTAAAGGAATGAAGATATTCTCACATATTAACATGATATACATGTATAGAGAACCATGCCACAGCTGAATATATTCAAGAAACACAATTCAAAGATCATTTTACTACACATATACAGTTGTGTTCAAAATAATAGCAGTGTGTTGAAAAAAGTGAATAAAGCTCAACATCCTTCTAATAGCTTTTATTTCCATACACACAAATGCATTGGGAACACAACACATTCAAAATAAAATCAAAACATGAAGAAAAATATATCAAATTTTTGTTGTTCCGCTTAAAAAAATTGAAGAAAAGTGAATATTAGACGGTTCAAAAAAATAGCAGTGTTTGTATTCTTCTTTACAAACTCAAACATTCACTATATAAACTGAAAAATGTTTGAAGATTTTGATTTCCTTTGAATCCCTTAATTAATATTTAGTTGTATAAGCACTGTTTCTGAGAACTGCTGTACATCTGTGTTGCATGGAGTCAACCAACTTCTGGCACCTGTGAACAGGTATTCCAGCCCAGGATGATTGGACTACATTCCACAGTTCTTCTCTATTTCTTGGTTTTGCCTCAGAAATTGCATTTTTGACGTCACCCCACAAGTTTTCTATTGGATTAAGATCCGGGGATTGGGCTGGCCACTCCATAACATCAATCTTGTTGGTCTGGAACCAAGATGTTGCACATTTACTGGTGTGTTTGGGGTCGTTGTCTTGTTGGAACACCCATTTCAAGGGCATTTCCTCTTCAGCATAAGGCAGCATGACCTCTTCAAGTATTCTGATGTATTCACACTAACCCATGATCCCTGGTATGCGATAAATAGGTCCAACACCGTAGTATGAGAAACATCCCCATATCATGATGCTTGCACAACCATGCTTCACTGTCTTCACAGTGTACTGTGGCTGAATTCAGTGTTTGGGGGTGTCTGACAAACTGTCTCCGGCCACTAGACCCAAAAAGAACAATCTTACTTTCATCAGTCCACAAAATGTTGCGCCATTTCTCTTTAGGCCAGTCAATGTGCTCTTTGGGAAATTGTAACCCCTTCAGCACATGTCTTTTTTTCAACAGTGGGACTTTGCGGGGGCTTCTTGCAGATAGCTTGGCTTCACATGGCGTCTTCTAATTGTAACAGTACTCACAGGTAACTTTACACCTTCTTTGATCTTCCTGGAGCTGATTGTTGGCGGAGTCCTTGCCATTTTGGCTATTCTTCTATCCATTCGAATGGTAGTTTTTCGCTTTCTTCCACGTCTTTCAGGTTTTGGTTGCCATTTTAAAGCATTTGCGATCATTTTAGCTGAGCAGCCTATCATTTTCTGCACTTCTTTATATGTTTTCCCCTCTCCAATCAACTTTTTAATCAAGGTACGCTGTTCTTCTGAACAATGTCTGGAACGACCCATTTTCCTCAGAATTTCAGAGAGAAATGCACTGTAAACAGCATGTACAACATTTGCTGCCTTCCTTCCTTAAATAAGGGCAATAATTGCCACCTGTTTTTCAAAGAATGAATGACCTCACTAATAGAACTCCACACTGCTATGATTTTGAACCAAAAACAGTGATTGATCAGGTTAGCAATGTCTGACTGCTATTATTTTGAACACAACTGTATGTATTTTGTAGTGCACTGTATTAAATTCTTGTGCAATTCTAAAGTCTGCTACCACACACTGGCAGTAATAAATGGGCAACTCAATGCAATAAAGCACGAGTAAATCCATTTAATCTCATTAAAGTGGTAGTGAACTTGTTTTTTTTTTTTAACTTTTACCTACAGGTAAGCTTATAAGCCTTCCCTGTAGATAAAATGATATGTCCTAAACGTGCACTGTTTAGAAGATATCCATTTTTAAAGCCGACGCATGCGCTCTGAACGGCATACCCATGCCAATCCTTCGGAGTACTGTGCCGTAGCCCGGGACTCCCACACGCATGAGTGACACCATCATGGCCCGGCCTATCAGACGGAACCTGAAAAGGAAGACCAGGTGAAGACAGAAGCCTCTGCAGCAGTGACAGTGCCCCACCGGAGGGCTTAGTTTTAAGATAAGCTTTACATAATGTGCTAGTATGCAGTGCATATTATGACATTAACTTGCAGGGATCACTTTTCTCCTGCGGTTTACTAACACTTTAAAATGTGCAAATTCTTTTGCAGGCAGTCAAAGACAGCATGGATCTACTTACCCTTTACTAGCACCATCTTTTGTAGTTGGAAGACGGATGTCTTTGGCATTTTCAAAAATCTCTTGCAATTCCTCTGAAGTTGAGCTATAGGGGATGTTCTTAACAAACAGAGTTCGTGCATCTCTCTCTAAGAGTAGAAGCGAGTCTTATGAAGTTACACACATTTCATTTAAGTATTAAAAATATTTTCATTAAAATATTGTTCAGATAACCCATCTGGAAAAATAAGCAGCTCCAGGACCACCACCTTGGAGTTCTGCTAGATTCAGTTTAGACCAGCCCCACTTTGAAAATTCAACGATTTTCACTGCAGACTATAATGCAGGTATAGCTCTAGAAAACTACTGAAATGCAACGTTTATTTAAACTCACAGAACAAACCTTTTGTGAAGGGCTAACTGAACACATCAGGCCTACATTTCTACGACTTTGGAACATGCACCACGACGAAGCTACTATTGTCTTCCTCTAGTACTGCAAACTTTACCTATGAGGAAACTGAAGCTATTGTTGAAACAAGGATGCAAATATAGGCTTGACTGAACCCCAACCTTCCTTATCTGCTCACTTTATTAAAACTGGTGATTAAGTATTAAAAACAGTGTGTCAGCATAACAACCAGGCTGCCAACATCTTTTTGGTCCCCCCAATAACAGCATCACCATAAAGGGAACAAAGAGTGAGCAGTAATTGACTTTAATTTACAGAGAGTTTCACAATCCATGCCTTAAAGTCAATTCGAATCCAAAAGATACACAGGACCTATTCTTGCTATTAGGCTAGATGTGTACATTTAATATATAATCATATTATGAAAATGTAAAAACTAGCCAACGGATCAATTTAAAAACAAAAGTACTGTATGGGAGGACAAACAGATCCTATCTTATGTTCTCTGCATTTTTTGTTTTCTCTGCAGGAGTGTTGGCCTTCTCTACTTTCATCGCAAAACAAAGAACCTTCTTTCCATTTAATTTCAGGGCTTTTTCCACTTCCTCCGCAGTAGCAAACTCCACATAGCCAAACCTCCTGCAGTAGAGATGGAAAAGTGAAGGAGCTGCAGCACAACAAACAAACAAGAGATCCCTGTGCTCAAATCCCAACCGCTAGTGCATGCATTTATCTATCAGGTGCTAAAGGGGTGTAACCACATATTAACACTAGAAATTCTGAGGACCCTCTGCACACTGGTATATACCCTTTCCAGCAGACTATGCAATAAATAGGGATATTTAGTTCACACATTGCAATACATGTTTAAGCTGGCCAACTGTGTCAAAGTAATCCCTCTATGGCCAGTCCTACTCTGCTCTGCCTACGCAAATGTTACTGTGGACACAATGCTAGCATAGGGGAAAAGACACAATGGGGGGAGCTACAAGGTTCAGGTATGGCTACTGACCCACAATACAACAAACAAGAGATACCTGTGCTGAAATCCCAATAGCTAGTACATGCATTTATCCATCAGGTGCTAAAGGTGTGTAATTAATATTAATATGTGGTTACATCCCTTGTAGCACCTGATGGATAAATGCATGTACAAGCTATTGGGATTTAAGCACAGGTATATATATTTTTGGAAAGGGTCAGGGACATTTTTTTTTAACACAAAGTTGAGTTTTCGGTTCTATAGTCTTCAATGGAGACAATGCGGAAAAGCATGTAGTGCATTTTTTTTAATGCATTTTTTTGGTTTAATCTTCCTAGCAACTAGAAAAAAACCGTATGTACAAAAACACACCGCAAAAAGCACTGCAGAAACGCCAACTGCATAGGTGTGAACCTAGCCGTAGACCCAGCAGAGGCATGCAGTTGCAGAGCAAGTGAAGGAGCTGCAGCACAGGGCGCCTATTCAGCACGTTATCTTAAAAATACTTACTTGGAGGCTCCAATCTGAACATCCTGCACTGGCAAGTTCTTCTTACAAAAAAAACTCCCTCAGAGCATTTTTAAGTTCATCATAATCTTTTGCAGAATTCAGATTAGCAACAAATACTGACAAATCTAACAAAAGGAGTAAAAAAAAGAAAAAAATATTATAACCAGAAATACCAAATACACATTAGCAAATATGGCATGAACTTTGAAATGATGGCCAACATTGAATAGAATTAGCATGTAAAGCAGGAATTTCAGCTTCATTATCTGTCCCAGAGACCCAAGGGAACGCTATTATGCTACTATACGAACACAACTTAAAGCAGAGATATACACACACCGATTTAACAGTTTCACATAAATGACATTCAGAGCATCCCATGAGGAAAACTGTCACAGTTGCCTGCATCTTTCAACTAAACTGTCAAGCCATTTAATGGTTGGTGTTCTAACCAATCACACGCGCAGCGCCATGGCAACTGCAGAACAGACGCTAAAGCTGGCCATACATTACACAACTTTCCTATTCAATTTCCTTTAGATTTACCTTCAACTAAGACACGCAAGAGCCTTCCTGACTGCATACAAACTGAAAGTTTAGGTTTGACCGCATATGTTTTGGAAAATCTAAAGGAAATTGACACTTGCAGACCTAATACTACTGACAAGAGAAAACTCAATTGAAATTTTCTTGACACTTGTACCCCAGAAGGGCCATTATATTGCTAGGTGAGAATTCTCAGATTTTCTCAACTGGAATGCACACAGCCAATATGGATTTCCTGACATTTTCGTTAATCTCTGCATCTGGATATGCATAGTACACGACAAAGGTCTATAGGTGCCAGAAAACCAAGAGTCCAGCATACATCCAGCGCCCCGAATAACGTTTTCTAAACACATCACTTCCAGAGCCAATTTTTTAAAATTTTGTGCACATTTGTACATAAAAATGCACATGAAACCCTGAAAATATTTTAAGAAGGTAAAAAAAAATTTTAATGTATGAACTTTTTTTTTTTTAAATATTTTCAGCAAAAAACTAATAAAAACAAATGCTCAATTTCCTGGTAAAGTATAAAAAAAAAAAAAAAAGTAGTGTCACCATGGTGACACTCCACTCCTAGAGTGACAGTATGTAAAAAAACAAATATAAAAAAATAAAATAGTTAAAAAATGATGAAATATATATTTGCAAAATTTTATAAGAAAAACACTTTTTTTTCAAAATTTTTGGACTTTCATTTACATAGCAAAAAAAATAAAAATCCCAGTGGTGAATAAATACCATCAAAACAAAGCTTTATCTGTCTAAAAAAAAGGCTAAAAAATTCATATGGGTACAGTGTTGCATGACCGCGCAATTGTCATTCAAAGTGTGATAGCACTGAAAGCTGAAGATTGGCCTGGACCAGGAAGGGGGTAAAAGTGTCCAGACTTGAAGTGGTTAAATATGGCAATGCAGTTAAGTAGAGCAAAAAGGCTTTTTTCCCTTTTTAAATATGTTGGATAGAAGAGGAGAGGGTTCCATTTATTGACCATCTGTGTCAGAGAATTCCCTTCACTTCCTTCAATGTTGCCTCAACATGAAGAGGAGATATCTTTCCAATGTGAAGGATATCCTCTCAGACAGTTGTCACAGGAAAACGTGCCCCCATTAGAAAAAGGTCTCCTGCATTCATGTTTTGGTGGCAACAAAATGTTGAATCTTTACAACGGGGACACAGACGGCAAAAAAAAAAAAAAAAAAATCTGACAAAAGGTTTTCTTTCATTACACAAGTAAAAAAAAAATAAAAGTTCCAGTAAAAAGAGATCTCCATTGCATGTTAAAAACAAAGTTATCACATTTATGGCACATCAGCAAACATCAGTCATCAAAGATCAGTATTAAGTCCCAAAATTGTTCATCATTTGTGCCAACAATTCACAAGACAGCAGGCAGCTTACCCTCCTCTTCAGACTCCTCCTTTACAGCTTTCTTCCCTTGAGGCATTTTGGCAGGAGCTTTCTTGGCAACAGGTTTTTTCTCTTCTTCAGATTCATCTAAAGAATAGAATTCCATTAACACACCAAAGCAAATTTCAGTGACACCATCTCTCTATTAGATATCTAGTATTGTAAGAGTGGGAGGAGCCATCCACTATGTCCATGTCTCCTTTCCCTGTAATCCCAGGGCGTTGCCATGGAAACAGAGGTGACCAGGAAGTAGAAAAGAGGGCAGCCTGTCACTTCAGGTGTCCTCAACCCACAGAGCGCCGCCTCTTTCTCTATGATTTGCCTCCTGTTCTCCTCCCCCTAGGTGGAGACCCGCCCCTTCCATCACGGCAGATGAGGATTCTGATCCCGCCTCTTCTCCGCCCCCTCGAAGACTTCTACACCATACTCCTCCCCCCAGGCGGAGTTTCGGTCTTTTCCCCACTCTCATTTAGAGAGGTACCACGCCCCCACATTTATGGAGGTGAAAGCCACCCCCTCTAAAAAGTTCAATGGGAGGACATAGAGATGCCGCCCCAAAGCTTTGTCGCCCCGCCCCCATGCTCTGATGCCACGCCCCCGTTTTCTGAGTGGTAGGTGGCAAAGTCCCCGCCCCTCTCATTTGCATAAATGTTGCAGAGGATTGTGGGTATGTCGGTGTGTGATCCGGGGATGGGGGCTGAGCGGTTGTGTGTAATGTATGAGTACGGTATTCGGTGTAGGAGGTATACATTATTAATAATAATACATCCACACATACATCACAGCAGACACGTCTAGGAATAAAGGGAATGAGATGGACGGGCTCTCCATGATGTGACCCTCACAGATCCTGGAAGGGTTTATATAGAACAGGACACACCATAGTAATCAGCTGAGGGACGGCTTACTACCAAGGCTATGTGCACACCTTGGGCGGGTGTGAGGCCAGAACCAATCACTGGTGGGTCCACCCAGACCACATGACATGAGAAGAGCAACAATCGAACAGTGAAGAAAAAGAAGAGATGTTGTCATGTGGGACATTGGAAGGAGACTCCTGATTGGCTGGCAGAGCAAGTCTGCGGTGTGAGATGGAAGCACCCCACTGAAGAGTGAAGAAATGCGTGCGTGTGGGCGCTACCAGAACCCGATTCAGACTACTCTCCCTTCCCTCACCAAATTTTTACTTCACCACAGCATGTGAGGGTGCTGCACGACCTGATTCAGACTACTTTCCCCTCCCCCACCCTCATTATTCATCACGGCATGTGGGGGCGCTACATGACCCGATTCAGACTACTCTCCCCTCCCACACCATCATTACACTCCGCCACGGCATGTGGGGGCGCTACATGACCCGATTCAGACTACTCTCCCCTCCCACACCATCATTACACTCCGCCACGGCATGTGGGGGCGCTCCACCACCCGATTCAGACTACTCTCCCACCCTCATTACACTCCGCCACGGCTTGTGTGGGCGCCACACGACCCAATTCAGACTACTCTCCCCTCCCCCACCCTCATTATACTCCTCCACAGCCCGTGGGGGTGCCACACGACCCGATTCAGACTACTCTCCCACCCTCATTACACTCCGCCACGGCTTGTGGGGGCGCTACAGAACCCAATTCAGGCTACTCTCCCCTCCCCCACCCTCATTAAACAGCGGTTGCACCATGCATGTGAGGTATTGCCGTGAACGTCAGATCAAGGGCAGTAATTCTAACACTAGACCTCCTCTGTAAATCTAAAATGGTGGCTTTTAAAGGCTTTTAAAGTGTTGCCTATGGATATTAAAAATGTTTGCAGTTTGTCGCCATTGCACGGGGAATGCGCAGTTTTAAAGCATGTCATGTTTGGTATCTGTTTACTCAGAATACCATTTTTAGATCTTTTATATTTTACCAAAGAGTTGGCCAATATATTGTGTTTTTGTGCATTAAAAGTAAAAAAAGTGTATTTTTTTTTTATTTGCATTTGAAAAATCGCTGCGCGAGTACTATGTGCCATAATAAATTGTAGTACCCACCATTTTATTCACTAGGGTGTCTGCTTTAAAATAATATACGCTGTTTAAATTAATTTCCTAGCAAAAAATACTGATTTTTTTTCATGTGAACAAAAAGTGTCAGAAAAGGTTTGGTCTTCAGGTGGTTAGAAGAGTGAGTGATGTGTGGCATAAACTTCTAATGCTGGGCATAGAATGCCCCCACCCCCCAAAACGACCCCCGAAACGACTTTTTGGAAAGTAGACACCCCAAACTATTTGCTGAGAAGCATATTGAATCAATAGAAGAATTTATTTTTTTACCTCAAGTTTTTGGAAAATGACAAAAAAATATATTTTTTTTTTACACAAAATTGTCACTTAAATGATTTACAGCTCACACATGCCATGGGTATATGTGGAATTACTCCCCAAAATACATTCTGCTACTTCTCACGAGTATGGGGGTACCACAAGTGAGAGACGTTTTGGCAGTCTAGCCAAGTACAGGACCCCAAAATCCAATAAGCACCTTCAGGCTTTTAAAGGGCTTTATTTCCTCATTACACTTCCAGACTACCTATCACAGTTTCGGAGGTCGTGAAATGCCAGGATAGCACCTAACCCCCCCAAATGACCCCTTTTTGGAAAGTAGACACCCCAAGGAATTTGATAAAAAGCATGGTGAGTATTTTGCAGATCACATTTGTTGCCACAAGTTTTTGGAAAATGAAGAAAAAAAACAATATATTTTTTCTATTCTTTTTTTATACTTCAATATTTTTATTGAAAGATGGGTATAGAACAGTATCCATAGAAATATAGACAACACTCACCGACATGGTGAGATGGAGTACATCAGCATATTCTTAGAACATAGCAGATCACAAGAAATATAGGAAACATATCCCTAGTCAACCACATTGTGTACAAAGGACACCATCACCACCAGACGGGAAACCTTACATCTATCAGTGAATATAGGCAAGGATCTTATAGATTTACCAAAAGTATCAAAGATCAGGTCAGAGAAGGAAAAGAAATAAGGATGAAGACTAGAAAAGTCATAAAAAGGTCTAAGGTAAGAGAGAAAGATTAGAGAGAGAAAAAGGGGGGGGGGGGGGGGGTTTGAGCGGTAGCACCATTAACTAACAGAAATATATCTGATCCATAGTTCCCACGTCACCTCAAATCTGGCCACATCATTTAATGGGGCACTCCGATGGGAACAGTCCATGTAATGGGGCACTCCGATGGGAACAGTCCATGTAAAGGGGCACTCCGATGGGAACAGTCCATCTAAAGGGGGCACTCCGATGGGAACAGTCCATGTAAAGGGGGCACTCCGATGGGAACAGTTCATGTAAGGGGGCACTCCGATGGGAACAGTCCATGCAGAGAAGCAAACCGATGGGAACAATGCATGTAAGGGGGCACTCCGATGGGAACAGTCCATGTGAGGGGGCACTCCGATGGGAACACTGCATGTAAAGGGGCACTCCGATGGGAACACTGCATGTAAAGGGGCACTCCGATCGGATCAGTCCATGTAAGGAGACACTCCGATGGGATCAGTGCATGTAAAGGGGCACTCCGATGGGAACAGTCCATGTCAAGGGGGCACTCCGATGGGAACAGTCCATGTAAAGGGGGCACTCTAATGGGAACAGTCCATGTAAGGGGGCACTCCGATGAGAACAGTCCATGTAAGGGGGCACTCCGATGGGAACAGTCCATGTAAGGTGGCACTCCGATGAGAACAGTCCATGTAAGGGGGCACTCCGATGGGAACAGTCCATGTAAAGTGGGCACTCCGATGGGATCAGTGCATGTAAGGGGGCACTCTGGTGGGATCAGTCCATATAAAGTGGCACTCCGATGGGATCAGTCCATGTAAAGGGGCACTCCGATGGGATCAGTGCATGTAAAGGGGGCACTCCGATGGGAACAGTCCATGTAAAGGGGGCACTCCGATGGGAACAGTTCATGTAAGGGGGCACTCCGATGAGAACTGTCCATGTAGAGGAGCAAACCGATGGGAACAATGCATGTAAGGGGGCACTCCGATGGGAACAGTCCATGTAAGGGGGCACTCCGATGGGAACAGTCCATGTAAAGTGGGCACTCCGATGGGATCAGTGCATGTAAAGGGGCACTCCGATGGGATCAGTGCATGTAAGGGGGCACTCCGATGGGAACAGTCCATGTAAAGTGGGCACTCCGATGGGATCAGTGCATGTAAGGGGGCACTCCGATGGGAACAGTCCATGTAAAGGGGGCACTCCGATGGGATCAGTACATGTAAGAGGGCACTCTGATGGGATCAGTCCATGTCAAGGGGCACTCCGATGGGATCAGTCCATGTAAAGGGGCACTCCGATGGGATCAGTGCATGTAAAGGGGGCACTCCGATGGGAACAGTCCATGTAAAGGGGGCACTCCGATGGGAACAGTTCATGTAAGGGGGCACTCCGATGAGAACTGTCCATGCAGAGGAGCAAACCGATGGGAACAGTCCATGTAAGGGGGCACTCTGATGGGAACAGTCCATGTAAAGTGGGCACTCCGATGGGATCAGTGCATGTGAAGGGGCACTCCGATGGGATCAGTGCATGTAAGGGGGCACTCCGATGGGATCAGTGCATGTAAGGGAGCACTCCGATGGGAACAGTGCATGTAAGGGGGCACTCCGATGGGAAAAGTGCATGTAAGGGGGCACTCCGATGGGAACAGTCCATGTAAAGGGGGCACTCCGATGGGATCAGTCCATGTAAAGGGGCACTCCGATGGGAACAGTCCATCTAAAGGGGGCACTCCGATGGGAACAGTCCATGTAAAGGGGGCACTCCGATGGGAACAGTCCATGTAAAGGGGGCACTCCGATGGGAACAGTCCATCTAAAGGGGGCACTCCGATGGGAACAGTCCATGTAAAGGGGACACTCCGATGGGAACAGTCCATGTAAAGGGGGCACTCCGATGGGAACAGTCCATGTAAAGGGGGCACTCCGATGGGAACAGTCCATGTAAAGGGGGCACTCCGATGGGAACAGTCCATCTAAAGGGGGCACTCCGATGGGAACAGTTCATGTAAGGGGGCACTCCGATGGGAACAGTCCATGCAGAGAAGCAAACCGATGGGAACAATGCATGTTAGGGTGCACTCCGATGGGAGCAGTCCATGTGAGGGGGCACTCCGATGGGAACACTGCATGTAAAGGGGCACTCCGATGGGAACACTGCATGTAAAAGGGCACTCCGATCGGATCAGTCCATGTAAGGGGACACTCCGATGGGATCAGTGCATGTAAAGGGGCACTCCGATGGGAACAGTCCATGTAAAGGGGGCACTCCGATGGGAACAGTCCATGTAAAGGGGGCACTCCAATGGGAACAGTCCATGTAAGGGGGCACTCCGATGAGAACAGTCCATGTAAGGGGGCACTCCGATGGGAACAGTCCATGTAAGGTGGCACTCCGATGAGAACAGTCCATGTAAGGGGACACTCCGATGAGAACAGTCCATGTAAGGGGGCACTCCGATGGGAACAGTCCATGTAAAGTGGGCACTCCGATGGGATCAGTGCATGTAAGGGGGCACTCTGATGGGATCAGTCCATATAAAGGGGCACTCCGATGGGATCAGTCCATGTAAAGGGGCACTCCGATGGGATCAGTGCATGTAAAGGGGGCACTCCGATGGGAACAGTCCATGTAAAGGGGGCACTCCGATGGGAACAGTTCATGTAAGGGGGCACTCCGATGGGATCAGTGCATGTAAGGGGACACTCTGATGAGAACTGTCCATGCAGAGGAGCAAACCGATGGGAACAATGCATGTAAGGGGGCACTCCGATGGGAACAGTCCATGTAAGGGGGCACTCCGATGGGATCAGTGCATGTAAGGGGGCACTCCGATGAGAACTGTCCATGCAGAGGAGCAAACCGATGGGAACAATGCATGTAAGGGGGCACTCCGATGGGAACAGTCCATGTAAGGGGGCACTCCGATGGGAACAGCCCATGTAAAGTGGGCACTCCGATGGGATCAGTGCATGTAAAGGGGCACTCCGATGGGATCAGTGCATGTAAGGGGGCACTCCGATGGGATCAGTGCATGTAAGGGGGCACTCCGATGGGAACAGTCCATGTAAAGTGGGCACTCCGATGGGATCAGTGCATGTAAGAGGGCACTCTGATGGGATCAGTCCATGTAAAGGGGCACTCCGATGGGATCAGTCCATGTAAAGGGGCACTCCGATGGGATCAGTGCATGTAAAGGGGGCACTCCGATGGGAACAGTCCATGTAAAGGGGGCACTCCGATGGGAACAGTTCATGTAAGGGGGCACTCCGATGAGAACTGTCCATGCAGAGGAGCAAACCGATGGGAACAATGCATGTAAGGGGGCACTCCGATGGGAACAGTCCATGTAAGGGGGCACTCCGATGGGAACAGTGCATGTAAGGGGGCACTCCGATGGGAACAGTGCATGTAAGGGGGCACTCCGATGGGAACAGTCCATGTAAAGGGGGCACTCCGATGGGAACAGTCCATGTAAAGGGGGCACTCCGATGGGAACAGTTCATATAAGGGGGCACTCCGATGAGAACAGTCCATGCAGAGGAGCAAACCGATGGGAACAATGCATGTAAGAGGGCACTCCGATGGGAACAGTCCATGTAAGGGGGCACTCCGATGGGATCAGTGCATTTAAGGGGGCACTCTGATGGGAACAGTCCATGTAAAGGGGGCACTCCGATGGGAACAGTTCATGTAAGGGGGCACTCCGATGGGATCAGTGCATGTAAAGGGGCACTCCGATGCGATCATTGCATGTAAGGGGGCACTCCGATGGTATCAGTGCATTTAAGGGGGCACTCCGATGGGAACAGTCCATGTAAGGTGGCACTCCGATGGGAGCAGTCCATGTAATGGGGCACTCTGATTGGATCAGTCCATGTAAAGGGGCACTCCGATGGGAACAGTCCATGTAAAGGGGCACTCCGATGGGAACAGTCCATTTAAAGGGGGCACTCCGATGGGAACAGTTCATGTAAGGGGGCACTCCGATGGGAACAGTCCATGCAGAGAAGCAAACCGATGGGAACAATGCATGTAAGGGGGCACTCCGATGGGAACAGTCCATATAAGGGGGCACTCCGATGGGATCAGTGCATTTAAGGGGGCACTCTGATGGGAACAGTCCATGTAAAGGGGGCACTCCGATGGGAACAGTTCATGTAAGGGGGCACTCCGATGAGAACAGTCCATGCAGAGGAGCAAACCGATGGGAACAATGCATGTAAGGGGGCACTGCGATGGGAACAGTCCATGTAAGGGGGCACTCCGATGGGAACAGTCCATGTAAAGTGGGCACTCCGATGGGATCAGTGCATGTAATGGGGCACTCCGATGGGAACAGTCCATGTAAAGGGGCACTCCGATGGGATCAGTCCATGTATGGAGACACTCCGATGGCATCAGTGCATGTAAAGGGGCACTCCGATGGGATCAGTGCATGTAAAGGGACACTCCGATGGGATCAGTGCATGTAAGGGGGCACTCCGATGGGATCAGTGCATGTAAGGGGGCACTCCGATGGGATCAGTGCATGTAATGGGGCACTCCGTTGGGATCAGTGCATTTAAGGGGGCACTCCGATGGGAACAGTCCATGTAAAGGGGGCACTCCGATGGGAACAGTCCATGTAAGGGGACTCTCCGATGGGAACAGTCCATGTAAGGAGGCACTCCGATGAGAACAGTCCATGCAGAGGAGCAAACCGATGGGAACAATGCATGTAAGGGGGAACTCCGATGGGAACCGTCCATGTAAGGGGGCACTCCGATGCGATCAGTGCATGTAAGGGGGCACTCCGATGGGATCAGTGCATGTAAGGGGGCACTCCGATGGGATCAGTGCATGTAAGGGGGCACTCCGATGGGATCAGTGCATGTAAGGGGGCACTCCGATGGGATCAGTGCATGTAAGGGGGCACTCCGATGGGAACAGTCCATGTAAAGTGGGCACTCCGATGGGATCAGTCCATTTAAGGGGGCACTCCGATGGGATCAGTGCATGTAAAGGGGCACTCCGATGGGATCAGTGCATCTAAGGGGGCACTCCGATGGGATCAGTCCATGTAATGGGGCACTCCGATGGGATCAGTGCATGTAAAGGGGCACTCCGATGGGAACAGTCCATGTAAGGGGGGCACTCCGATGGGATCAGTGCATGTAAGGGGGCACTCCGATGGGAACAGTCCATATAAGGGGGCACTCCGATGGGAACAGTCCATGTAAAGAGGCACTCCGATGGGATCAGTCTATGTAAGGGGACACTCCGATGGGATCAGTGCATGTAAAGGGGCACTCCGATACGATCAGTGCATGTAAGGGGACACTCCGATGGGATCAGTGCATGTAAGGGGGCACTCCGTTGCGAACAGTCCATGTAAAGGGGGACTCCGATGTGAACAGTCCATGTAAAGGGGCACTCCGATGGGATCAGTGCATGTAAGGGGGCACTCCGATGGGAACAGTCCATGTAAAGGGGCACTCCGATGGGATCAGTGCATATAAAGGGGCACTCTGATGGGATCAGTGCATTTATGGGGGCACTCCGATGGGAACAGTCCATGTAAGAGGGCACTCTGATGGGAACAGTCCATATAATGGGGCACTCCGATGGGATCAGTCCATGTAAAGGGGCACTCCGATGGGATCAGTGCATTTATGGGGGCACTCCGATGGGAACAGTCCATTTAAGGGGGCACTCCAATGGGAACAGTCCATGTAAGGGGGCACTCCGATGAGAACAGTCCATGCAGAGGAGCAAACGGATGGGAACAATGCATGTAAGGGGGCACTCCGATGGGAACAGTCCATGTAAGGGGGCACTCCGATGGGAACAGTCCATGTAAGGGGGCACTCCGATGGGATCAGTCCATGTAAAGGGGCACTCCGCTGGAATCAGTCCATGTAAGGGGACACTCTGATGGGAACAGTCCATGTAAAAGGGCACTCCGATGGTATCAGTGCATTTAAGGGGGCACTCCGATGGGATCAGTGCATGTAAGGGGGCACTCAGATGAGAACAGCCCATGCAGAGGAGCAAACCGATGGGAACAATGCATGTAAGGGGGCACTCCGATGGGATCAGTGCATGTAAAGGGGCATTCCGATGGGATCAGTCCATGTAAGGGGCACTCCGATGGGATCAGTCCATGTAAAAGGGCACTCCGATGGTATCAGTGCATTTAAGGGGGCACTCCGATGGGAGCAGATCATGTAAAGGGGGCACTCCGATGGGAACAATTCATGTAAGGGGGCACTTCGATGAGAACAGTCCATGCAGAGGAGCAAACCGATGGGAACAATGCATGTAAGGGGGACTCCGATGGGAACAGTCCATGTAAGGGGGCACTCCGATGGGAACAGTCCATGTAAAGTGGGCACTCCGATGGCATCAGTGCATGTAAGGGGGCACTCTGATGGAAACAGTCTATGTAAAGGGGCAATCCGATTGGATCAGTCCATGTAAGGGGACACTGATGGGATCAGTGCATGTAAAGGGGCACTCCGATGGGATCAGTGCATGTAAAGGGGGCAATTCGATGGGAACAGTCCATGTAAAGGGGGCACTCCGATGGGATCAGTGCATGTAAGGGGGCACTCCGATGGGAACAGTCCATGTAAGAGGGGCACTCCGATGGGATCAGTCCATGTAAGGGGGGCACTCCGATGGGAGCAGTCCATGTAAGGGGGGCACTCCGATGGGAGAAGTCCATGTAAAGGGGCACTCCGATGGGAGCAGTTCATGTAAAGGGGCACTCCGATAGGATCAGTCCATGTGAGGGGACACTCCGATGGGATCAGTGCATGTAAAGGGGCACTCCGATGGGATCAGTGCATGTAAGGGGGCACTCCCATGGGATCAGTCCATGTAAGTGTAAGGGGGCACTCCGATGTGAACAGTCCATGTAAGGGGACACTCTGATGGAAACAGTCCATGTAATGGGGCACTCCGATGGGATCAGTGCATTTAAGGGGCACTCCGATGGGATCAGTGCATTTAAGGGGGCACTCCGATGGGATCAGTCCATGTAAAGGGGGTACTGTGATGGGAACAGTCCATGTAAGGAGGCACTCCGATGGGAACAGTCCATGTAAGGGGGCACTCCGATGAGAACAGTCCATGCAGAGGAGCAAACCAATGGGAACAATGCATGTAAGGGGGCACTCCGATGGGATGAGTCCATGTAAAAAGGCACTCCAATCGGAACAGTCCATGTAAGGGGTAGAGGCGGCTTCATGTCGGTCAATCAGATAACAAATGGCTGAGGGTCCGGCAGTCTGTGTTCTTTATCAGAAGGGTCACCTCTATGCTGCAGATTCAAAGCAGGGAGCCGGCCAGTTCAGATTGCCAGTGACCTCTGACCCCCAGGTCCCATTAAGGGAACCTGCCTACAATACAGCCGCCATTACTAGGTGGTCCTGGATGTAATAGAAAGGTCAAATTGTGGAGGATTGTATGAGCACAGCACACATTGTCAGATCAGATTGGTGGAGATCGCTGTTCAATCATGTCTGACTTTCGCCCCACACCATGATGGTCACATGATTGCTTGGGTGGGCGCTAACCATGGCGGATCGTCATACAACTCACTGTTTATGTCTTACAGAGCCCCTCCCCCATGCTGGCAATCTGATTGGACGTGAAGTACCGTCAGCCTCATGGTGGAAGAGCCGTGAGCCGCCAACATGGACACCAAATGCGTAAAGGTGGTGGAACGATGTCGGCAAGTGAAGGGCGAGGGGACGGACATGAAGTATCAGATGATGGGTGCAGTGAGCAGCAGGCGCTGTCAGTACTTCATCCAGAAGACAGGTAGGTGGGTGAGGATGGGAGCAAAGGGGTCCTCACTGGGGGAAGGAATGGTGTGTCACCCATATACAGAGAGGGCTCCCCATACCCATGTATGAGCTGGAAGTGGGAGGAGATCAGTGCTGGTAGTATCCATCACAGACAACACTGACCCATCCTCCCATCCACCACATACTGACCCATCCCTGCAATCCCCACATACTGACCCATCCCTGCAATCCCCACATACTGACCCATCCCTGCAATCCCCACATACTGACCCATCCCTGCAATCCCCACATACTGACCCATCCCTGCAATCCCCACATACTGACCCATCCCTGCAATCCCCACATACTGACCCATCCCTGCAATCCCCACATACTGACCCATCCCTGCGATCCCCACATACTGACCCATCCTCCCATCCACCACATACTGACCCATCCCTGCAATCCCCACATACTGAGCCATCCCTGCAATCCCCACATACTGACCCTTCCCTGCAATCCCCACATACTGACCCATCCCTGCAATCCCCACATACTGAGCCATCCCTGCAATCCCCACATACTGACCCTTCCCTGCGATCCCCACATACTGGCCCATCCCTGCAATCCCCACATACTGACCCATCCCTGCGATCCCCACATACTGACCCATCCCTGCAATCCCTACATACTGACCCATCCCTGCGATCCCCACATACTGACCCATCCTCCCATCCACCACACACTGTCCCATCCCTGCGATCCCCACATACTGACCCATCTCTGCAATCCCCACATACTGACCCTTCCCTGCGATCCCCACATTCTGACCCATCCCTGCAATCCCCACATTCTGACCCATCCCTGCGATCCCCACATACTGACCCTTCCGTGCAATCCCCACATACTGACCCGTCCCTGCGATCCCCACATACTGACCCATTCCCGCGATCCCCACATACTGACCCATCCCTGCAATCCCCACATACTGGCCCATCCCTGCAATCCCCACATACTGACCCATCCCTGCAGTCCCCACATACTGACCCATCCCTGCAGTCCCCACATACTAACCCATCCCTGCAGTCCCCACATACTGACCCATCCCTGCAGTCCCCACATACTGATCCATCCTCCCATCCACCACACACTGACCCATCCCTGCGATCCCCACATACTGACCCTTCCCTGCAATCCCCACATACTGACCCATCCCTGCAATCCCCACATACTGACCCATCCCTGCAATCCCTACATACTGACCCATCCCTGCGATCCCCACATACTGACCCATCCTCCCATCCACCACACACTGACCCATCCCTGCGATCCCCACATACTGACCCATCCCTGCAATCCCCACATACTGACCCTTCCCTGCGATCCCCACATTCTGACCCATCCCTGCAATCCCCACATACTGACCCATCCCTGCGATCCCCACATACTGACCCTTCCGTGCAATCCCCACATACTGACCCGTCCCTGCGATCCCCACATACTGACCCATTTCCGCGATCCCCACATACTGACCCATCCCTGCGATCCCCACATACTGACCCATCCCTGCGATCCCCACATACTGACCCATCCCTGCAATCCCCACATACTGACCCATCCCTGCAATCCCCACCTACTGACCCATCCCTGCAATCCCCACATACTGACCCATCCCTGCAATCCCCACATACTGACCCATCCCTGCAATCCCCACATACTGACCCATCCCTGCAATCCCCACATACTGACCCATCCCTGCGATCCCCACATACTGACCCATCCTCCCATCCACCACATACTGACCCATCCCTGCAATCCCCACATACTGAGCCATCCCTGCAATCCCCACATACTGACCCTTCCCTGCAATCCCCACATACTGACCCATCCCTGCAATCCCCACATACTGAGCCATCCCTGCAATCCCCACATACTGACCCTTCCCTGCGATCCCCACATACTGGCCCATCCCTGCAATCCCCACATACTGACCCATCCCTGCGATCCCCACATACTGACCCATCCCTGCAATCCCTACATACTGACCCATCCCTGCGATCCCCACATACTGACCCATCCTCCCATCCACCACACACTGTTCCATCCCTGCGATCCCCACATACTGACCCATCTCTGCAATCCCCACATACTGACCCTTCCCTGCGATCCCCACATTCTGACCCATCCCTGCAATCCCCACATTCTGACCCATCCCTGCGATCCCCACATACTGACCCTTCCGTGCAATCCCCACATACTGACCCGTCCCTGCGATCCCCACATACTGACCCATCCCCGCGATCCCCACATACTGACCCATTCCCGCGATCCCCACATACTGACCCATCCCTGCAATCCCCACATACTGACCCATCCCTGCAATCCCCACATACTGACCCATCCCTGCAGTCCCCACATACTGACCCATCCCTGCAGTCCCCACATACTAACCCATCCCTGCAGTCCCCACATACTGACCCATCCCTGCAGTCCCCACATACTGATCCATCCTCCCATCCACCACACACTGACCCATCCCTGCGATCCCCACATACTGACCCTTCCCTGCAATCCCCACATACTGACCCATCCCTGCAATCCCCACATACTGACCCATCCCTGCAATCCCTACATACTGACCCATCCCTGCGATCCCCACATACTGACCCATCCTCCCATCCACCACACACTGACCCATCCCTGCGATCCCCACATACTGACCCATCCCTGCAATCCCCACATACTGACCCTTCCCTGCGATCCCCACATTCTGACCCATCCCTGCAATCCCCACATACTGACCCATCCCTGCGATCCCCACATACTGACCCTTCCGTGCAATCCCCACATACTGACCCGTCCCTGCGATCCCCACATACTGACCCATCCCCGCGATCCCCACATACTGACCCATCCCTGCGATCCCCACATACTGACCCATCCCTGCGATCCCCACATACTGACCCATCCCTGCAATCCCCACATACTGACCCATCCCTGCAATCCCCACCTACTGACCCATCCCTGCAATCCCCACATACTGACCCATCCCTGCAATCCCCACATACTGACCCATCCCTGCAGTCCCCACATACTGACCCATCCCTGCAATCCCCACATACTGACCCATCCCTGCAGTCCCCACATACTGACCCATCCCTGCAGTCCCAGCATCGACCCTCCGCATAGTAGTGTATTTTACTTTTTTGCTGCCCTAGGCAAGACTAAAATCGACCACCCCCATCTACATTTATCTCTCCTTTTGCTGTTTAAGATCCACCTCTTCAGTACAGGAGCATAATGGAGGGCAGTGTGACATGGCAGGGGGAGGTCGTGGGACAGGAGGGGGTCAGCGTGATGGGGGCAGCAGGACAGGAAGGAGGCAGCAGGAGAGGAGGGGGGCAGCAGGAAGGGGGAGATCAGGACAGGAGTAGGCCATCGAGACAGGTAGGAGGGTAGCAGGACAAGAGGGAGGCATCATGACAGGGGGAAGGCGTCATCTGTTTTCACAAGTTGCCTTGTGTTGATGTAGGTGCTACTGCCATTGATGAAAACTGGTGACTCTTCCTTACCTCCTCCTAGAAACAACAGGAGGAGTTCTTCACTGCCAAATAATAGGATAATGTAGCATTCAACAGTGGGAACAGATCAGCATTGGCAAAACTGTAAAAGGGACTTAACTCCACTATGGAAGTTATTATTATATTAAAAAAAATAAAATTTGAGTTACACTACCAGTGACACCAGTTTTGTACCTAAATTCTCAACTCTGCTTACCCACCAGAGCCATTATCAGGAGGTTCCCTGTTCACCTGTGGAATATTCCATTTATACTTTATGTACCGTTGAATGCAGCAGAAGTGGTGAGACTTAGTGGAGGGGGGAAAACTGGGATCTGTAAACAGGAGATTTTGCCCTTGCTGTCAATAAAAAATGTAATAAACCAGCAAGTTGGTTAAATTGACCTTTTCTCATCATCAACATTACAATTATCAATGTTTCTGTGATGGCCAGCTCTGCAACAATTATTCTTTCTTTTCTTTTATCTTCAGCTATTCAGTGCTATAGAAAAAGATTGGTCATCTTTGGTTTCACCTGTAAGTGCTGAAGCTGTAATCACTACATGGAAATACCAGCATCATTTCCTTCTGCCTTTGTAAAGTTCCTCTTTTTGGGTCTATAAAAGAAGATGGCTCCATGTGGCTATCAGTACTCAGCAGCTCTGCATACAGGAGAAGACAAGAGCCCTAAAGGTCAAAGATACCCCAACATCATGTGCTCCACAAAGACCATGCTGTGTATGGCACTCCTTGCAGTTGCAGTAGTCACCGTATCTGCTGGTAAGTGGCGACAGAAGAACACACAGTAAGCAGATAGATAATATGCAGGTGGAAGGATGTATGGTTACATGAACTGATTTATGGAACAAGCGGGTCAGTAAAGATTTTTCCTACATAAACTAGTGAGTTTTTTACTTCAGCCTCTAATATACACAAGGAAACTAAGCAAGGACAATGGGAGGAATCTGTGAGAAAATCTCCCAATTTGTATCACTTTTTATAAAATGACTTAAATGTTTGGCACGGTTTAAGGAGAAAGAAGAGTAGAAGACAATACAGTGTTATAACTATTTATTGGGCAATATTTTCCCTGTTTGTTTCTGCATCCCATCTTTTATTAATAGATTTTTTGCAACACTGAATGTATTTAATCATGCAGCCATAAAATGACGATTTTCATATGACTGACTGGTAAAGACTACTCAGGACCTCTTCTGAAGATTTTTATATACAGATCCTTCACCATTTTTTTTTAAAAGGCAATCTTGCCATTAGTAAAATATTCCCTCTAAATTCTCAATTTGGACCAATTGGCAAAGCCATTATCCACTAGCTAAATTGATGTGTCATGTTATGTAGCAGATTCCTCATTTGAAAGAACAAACAAATATCTTGGGAATCTGGATGTAAGAAAGTGATACCTTTTATAGGCTTGCTGTTGTAGACTAAGGCACAAAAGCAAGCAAGCAACCAACCAACCCAAAAGCTGAATTGGTGGGGATTTCTTCATTTTGGTGGAGATATTCCTTTATGAAATATCAAATGGTATGTATATGAAATGCAGTTTGCTGTCACCTTACATTTTGTTTTAATAACATAGAATTTCACGTGATGGTTAATTCTCTACACTTGTTATTATTTGCAGACACTGATAAATTTAGCACCTGCTGAACCAAGGTCTCCTCAGCTAAATCCAAAGTTCCTATAGTGGACTTCCTCCTACAGCAGCTCCTCCTTGTGTTGAAGCTGTGATGTAAGTATTAAGATTAGAATTTATTTATTATTTGTTACAGGTACTTGTATAGGGTCCTCAATTCACGCAGCGCTTTACATTTATATTGTTCATTCACAGCAGTCCCTGCCCTGAAAGAGCTTACGCAGGCACAGGGAGAACATGCAAACTCTATGCAGATAGTGTCTTGGTTGGGATTCAAACCAACGACCCTAGTGCTGCCAGGCAGGAGTGCTAATTACTTAGCCACTGAGCTGGAAGAGAATGGAAGTGGGGCAAAAATACCCATTATTGGGGATAATTGCACCCCATGTGATTGTACTGGATCCTGGTGATGGGCTGCTGAGGTCCTAAGTGGTGCATTGTGGGGAGGGTAGGTGCTGTGCTTTGTGCTATATTCATACAGTATATTTGTAGAATTAACTTTTAACAAATGTTTACATTGATATGAGCAAAAACTAGCCAGTTTCTGATTATATGCATATCTGCTGTTTATATCTTAATGCTAATAAACACTTATGAAGTGTTCTCAAATACTATGTATTTCTTCCAGGTTTATCACAAAAGAAGGCAAGATTCTTTACTCCAGACCTAACTTGCCCTGGGTTATTCAGAAGGTGAAGGAGATTGGGTAAGTTAAGACGATTTAAACCTCAGATTCAAATGCTTAGATTCCAACTTAAAGTGGAACTGCACTGCATCTGAGCACCACAAACCAAAAATGCTATACAATTCATTTTTAATATTCAAAACAAACTCCTCCATCCATTCATGTCTCCATGCTTTATTTTGCTAAGAAAACATTTTGAAAAACACCTCCTGGCATTTCTGGCAGTAGTCATCTTGAGTAAGGGCAGATGTTTCACATAGCAGTTACTTCCTGGAATCCATCTGTCCTTCGCTCAGGCATTGGCTGAGCTCCTTCCCCTCCTGAAGACTCCTGGGATGCATGACATCATTTCCTTAGGCACGGAAACCAGGAAGTTAATGAAGGAATGCAAAAAAAGAAAAGGTTAAAACAAGTAAATATGATATACTTTACTAATGCTAGCAGCATAAGGATTAGAAATAGTCCATGCTGATTGAGAGAGTGAAGTTTCGTTTTAAGTATTTAAAAAGCCTCTTGTACGTGCAGATGATCACAGGGAAAGCGCATTTTAGGCCCTCTGTCATTAACTGGTCTATTTGTAGGCTAATGACTGCTTTTCCAGGGCAAGAGCTTGCCACGCAGATACAGAACTGTCTGAATAAATTATTTATGGTTAGAGGGCATCCAGAAACATCTGAACAAATGTAGACTCTTGGTAGCCTCCTGGCTTGTCTACATCTACCTAACTTGGCTATTGCCATGAATGGCCAGATTTGTTACACACTGAGTACCTGTAGCCTAGATGAAAATCAAGTGGTTCAATATGTATGCTAGCCAAAGTGTTGCCCTAATTCATGTCTTACACCAATGCCAAGGCTTCTGTAGTGAGAGAAAATAGAATAGAACAGGGGTGTCTAACCGCATCAGCATGTCTAGCTGCATCAGCATTATGGTTGTCCTCAAAGGGCCAGTTGTACCTGTAAGACTAGATGTCCAGAGCTCCCCACCCTCCCTTACATCAGATGTCAAGAGCCCCTCACCATCAGAAGTCAAGAGTCCCCCACTCTCCATTGCATTACAGTGCACCCCCCTTACTGCTGCTGCAGGGAATAAACTTGGGGCAGAGCTTGGAAGCAGAAAGGGTAGGGTCTGGAGAAGGACTGGAGTCTGCTGAATGCTGAGACCAGGGGAGGCAGAAACGAGGGAATGCTGCAACTGCACAGAGAGGCACAGCATATGTAGGAGTTCTGTCATCCTCTCTACTGTGGACTGCTGAGATGGGAAAGGGGGTACAGAGACGATCCTGTCCATGGCTGCATGGAGAAATGCAGGATCTGGCAAAGAAGGTCTGTACTCCTCTCTGCTGCTGAATGCTGGGACAGAAAAGGGGGTGGGGGGTGGAGATGGCCTGTCCTAAGCTGCAAAGAGAGACACAGGATCTGTAGGAGGAGTTCAATCCTCTTCTTTGCCACTGACTGCTGAGACAGGAGAGGAGGGGATGGAGATGAGCCTGTCCCTGGCTGCACAGAGTGACGGAGGATCTGGCTGAGGGGTTCTGTCTCCCTTCCAGTTGCTGACTGCTCAGGCAAGGTGGGGGCAAAGACTAGGGGGGTGCTGCAGCTGACAGCCACATGAAATGACCTGGAGGGATGGATTCGGCACATGTGGAATAGAAGTTGGGGCTTATTTAGACTGTGTCACACACACTGCAATTATAAATATGATTCAAACATGGCCTTTACAAACAAGTCTCCCAAGATGCATTATGTCATATTTATAGTTTAACCTTTGTTTTTTTTTAGTTTTTTTTTTAAAGGTAAAGAAAAGAAGCACAACAAAATAAAGAAAATGATGACCATGACAGAAACACTGGGTATTCCCATGCTAATTAGTATGAAAAAAACTAAGGAGAACCTTAATGACAAAAGCGACGTCTCTAGTTGAACTATGTGGCGTTCAATTAATAGGTATTTAACTTTAATTCTAGTAATATATTTGTGTGATTTAAATGAGTGCAAAATTAATTGTATGTACGTGTAGTTAGAGTTGTGATTTATGAATGTGTATTATTTTTACAGTATCATGTACTGTAATATAGTTTAGCTCTGAAACCACTTATAATGGTCCTTGTGTATAAAAATGTGTTTGTCACCCAGAGCAATTTGACATATTTTTCTTTCAGCGGCACTGAAATATGAAAATATATTTTTTTACCATAATTCAGACCCTTGTACTTTCATTCTTTTTTTACTTTTTCTCCTGGTTTAATGTAATTTTTCCTGAGTATTTTGCTCATCATAATTAGCAAATGAATCTGTTAATTTAATTGTGAAATGTATTTAGTTGCAGCAAGATATGAATAGTGCTATGCCTTCCTGAGCATGTCACTTATTAGGGTAATATCCCAACAACCAGACTGCTGTAGTGATGGTAAGAGGATGCCAATACTTTGTAAGCATTGCCGTCCTAGCTCATGGTATGCTGTCCTGCCCTCGGTGCCTCTAGCAGTTAGTAATGTTTCCAATGGAATTGGGAGGGGCCAAAGCATAATAATTCATTTATCACCTAGCACTTTGCACATTCCCCTCGCCATCATAGCTAAGTTAGTTCAGCATTCTTTAATCACTTCATATGACACTTTAATGAAGTTGTTTTACATCATTTTACCATTTTGTGTACTGAAACATCTTTATTTTTATTGAAACTACCTTTTTGTCTGTTTTAAGACATGAAAAATCAACTGGAGAATCAGCACACAGGAAGTTGATATTGTTACAACCAATTATGAGTTTTGTTAATTTGTTATTCTCTCTATTTAACTCCACCATTGATTTTACCCAGCTTAATTACAACTCAAAACAGGTTCAAAGTATCTCTTGACAATAGCCTCTGTATGGCAGTTGTCAGAATTCCCCTTGCGTTTATTGTTTAATTCCCCTTCCCTGAATAGTTTAATTGTCAATCTATTGTGATGGGCTGTTTTATAATCCTAGTAAAAATTACAAGGCAGTTGAGAAAGCCAATCACAATTTAGTAAGCAAGATATACACGTGTTGGCAGTCAACATGTATGAATCAATTTGCTGCAACGTAGATGCATTCATTTTTTTGCACTGTGCTAAAAAAAAGGTATTGTCATTTGAATGCATGCTGGGATTGTATCTGTACTGCAATGCAAATGTAATTCCTTACTCGATTTTTTGAGTTTGTTTTTGTTAATGAATGTATGTATTTTGTCATGTTTATAAAGACAATACCTTATTCACTGGTTCAAGATAAAACTGGATGATTTATTAATACTTTACTTAATACTTCAGTACTTTAATGGAAAGTACAGAGAAAAAAATGATGTTTTGTTATTTCAGTATTTCATTCTATAAGATGAATTGTTATATGCAGTGATGTACTTTGGTTTTGTGTTGCCCTAGGCAAGACTAAAATTGGGCGTCCCATCCTTCCCCAGAAAGACTAAAATCGGGCAACCCCCACCATCTGAATTTGTCCCACTCCAGCCATGGTATACCATTTGGTGCCAAATTATGGTACCTAAAAATCTCCATAGGCAAAATTTAAAAGCCTTTACAAGTTACCTGTTTAGAGTAACACAGGAGGTCTGGTGCTAGAACTCTCACTTTGACTTTCATGGCAGTACCTCACATGTGTGGTGCGAACTGCATTTACATATGCGTGAGGGACCTATGTGCCTGTGAGCATGGGGGAACGGGGGTGCTTTCATTTTTTTTTTAATTTTATTTTTTCTTTATTTACATTTTTTTTGTACACTGTACATTTTTAACTTTTTTTTGATCAACTTTATTTCTATTACAAGGGATGAACAACATCCCTTGTGATAGCATACGCCATGACAGTTCCTGTTTATGGAGAGATCTATGGTCTATTAGACCCCAAATCTCTCCTCTGGCCTCCCAATGCATGCGATCAGACACAGATCAGTCTGATCGTTTGCATTGGGACTGCATGGTAGAGCCTGGTAAAGGCGTCGGTGGCAGGAGGGGGAGGGACACCCTTCCGCCGCCTGTAAAAGTAATCCAGAGGCTTGTTAGCCCCCAGACTACTTTTATCTTGTGCAAAATGAGAGAGAGGAGAAGAGAGAGAGAGGGAGGGAGGGAGCGACAGGGAGAGAGAGGGGGAGACAGGGAGAGAGAGGGGGGAAGAAAGGGGGAGACAGGGAGAGAGAGTGGGGGAGAGAAGAGGGGGGGGGAGAACATAGAGGGGGGGAGAACAGAGAGGGGGGAGAAGAGAGAGGGGAGGAGAGAGAGAGGGGGAGACTCTCTTTGACAAGTAAAGGGGCCCTTATCTGGGGTCCGTGGTGTCTGCGGCTGCACTGATACCTGCCTTGCAGCGATGGTCTCCTCTTCTGCACCCCCTCTGCACGGTCAGTTGACCTCTAGGCTCCGCCCTCCGGCCCTATGCAGTGAATGGAATAGACAGCCGGCTGGCTGCAGAGAGGCCGGGTAAGCGGAGCATAGCTGCAATGGTCAGTCCGGCTCTGGGCTTCTTGCCGGATCTTAATGATGGCAGTGGGTAAAACAGGGAATCAGAGCTCCGGGAAGGCATAGAGAGGGTAAGACAGCTGGCTTGCTATTAACTCAAGATGGCATAAGCCGAGCCCACCTTCCCCTGCTCAAAACTTGCTGAGCCCACCCCTGTCTAAACCCTGCCTTCCACCTGAGCCTGCCTCCCGCCCGAGCCCTGCCAAGCTCTCCTAACCTGCCAAGCCCTGGTCCCTTGTCCCTTCTGCCTGGGGGCAGGGCCGCCCCCCTGAAAATTGCCGCCCTAGGCAAACGCCTTGTTTGCCTTGCAGCAGATACGCCCCTGGTTATCTGCAGTAAAACAACACAAGCTTTTGAGGTTTCTGTCCTAACATCCTGCTAGACTAACCTTTTTATTCAATAAACCAACGCAAGAAGCAAAGAAATAAATACAATTGCCAACTGATAACCGATCAGAATCTAGCTTATGTTGGCCCTACGTTAGTCATTTTAATGAGTTGAGTTGTTATAGGTTGCTGTGTTTTGTAGTTTATTTCTTGAACTCTTTTTCTTTTTTGAGACTGTTGGCCTTTATTATAAAACTTTTTAAAGAAATCTTAAGGCTTGCTTTACTCATACAATAAAATACAGAGGGAAGAAATATTCCAGATGTGGTTTTCTGGGCTGGTTGCTACATTCAGAGAGGATCTGTTTTTGCATTCTGAAGCAGAAACACTTACTACTTAGTCACTGGTTATCAGACTTACACACCTGTACAATGACACAGTACAGCTAGCTGCTCTGAGTGTTCTAATATACAGGTCTTAAAACCTCAAAAGATCTTTAATCACTCTCTGCTTTATTTAGGTACAGTAGCTGGGATAAGCAAAATCCCCCTCCACTAAAGCTAGCAATACACATTTAGATTTTTCTCATTCATTCCATAGATTGAATGAGAGAAAAGCAATCGATTTCTACTTCCACACTACATGCCAAGCATAGTATTCAGACAGCCACAGCAACCGCGGCTGTCTGAATACCTGAATAGGGCATGCATCTGATAGGATGCAGTCACTCTTTGAGGGAATATTTTCCACCTAACTCAGTTGATTTGATCAACCTGGGTGGTGTTGTCAGGGCCATTCACAGCCTAAATTTAGACTGATTCAGCCCGTCCATGTATGCCTACCTTAATAATAATAGTCAGCATTTACAGCACTCTTCAGTCTGCACCAAATCAGCACCTCTTTGTTTCCCATTAGAATCAATAGTCCCTGGGTTTTCAAAAGAAGCCCCTCAGGTGCTAGTAATGGTTGCAATAGTAATAAAGTCCAATCATGGGCACTAAGACACTCTATGCAGGCTTTTTACTAACAGTTTCTGGAAATTGGAACTTAAACGGTGGCTATAAAATTTAAAATTAATAATCATCTTTTCTTTCTCCTTAAAATGATTCTAGAGGCTGAAGGTCTTTTTTTAACCTAATGCCTTTACTGCATAAAGGTAAAAATCAACCTTCTGAGTGCAGCTCCCCCCCAACATGCTTACCTAAGTCCAATCTCGATCCAGCACTGAGGCTCTCTCCGTCAGAGACAGTAGCAGGAGCCATTGGCAACTGTCAATCGCAGCCAGTGCGGAGAGAGCAGGGGGCAGAGCCGAGCAACACTCTACTCTGTGTGTCAATGGACACACAGATGTGTCTTAGGAGTGAGCCTGCATGAGTGCCCCCATAGCATTCGACTTGCTATGGGGGGCACTTGGCAGAGGGGACCCCAGAAAAGTAGGATTGGGGCTACTCTGTGCAAAATGATTGAACAGAGCAGGTAAGTTGGTGGCATGTTTTTATTTAAAAAAATATAGGTTTCCAGTCACTTTTAAGTGATCACTTTAATTGTTGGCTGGACCTGGGTATACAGCGGGGAATACAATTATTTGATCCCCTGCAGATTTTGTAAGTTTTCCCACTTACAAAGAAATGAAGGGTCTATCATTTTTTATCATAGGTATATTTTAAATGATAGAGACAGAATATCAACCAAAAATCCAGAAAAAAAAATATGCTTTAAATTGAGTTGCAGTTCAGTGAGTAAAATAAGTGTTTGATTCCCTACCAACCAACAATAATTCTGGCTCCTACAGACTGGCTATGTGCTCATGTGGGCCACAGATTAGTCCTGTCAATTTAAGAAGGTGCTCCTAAAGACACCTGTGCACAGAATCTCTTTCTTCCATTCAAACCTCACCATCATTATGGGCAAATGACCAAAGAGCTGTCAAAGGACATCAGGGACAAGATTGTAGACCTGCACATGGCTGAAATTGGCTATAAGACCATCAGCAAGAAGCTTGGTGAGAAGGAGACAACTGTTGGAGTGATTATTCGCAAATGGAAGAAATACAAAATAACCATCAACAGCCCTCGGTCTAGAGATCCAAGCAAGATTTCGCCTCATGGGGTAAGGATGATGAGACAAATGAGGGATCAACCCAGAATTACTTGGGAGTAGTTTGTGAATGAGCTCAAGGCAGTTATGACCACAGTCACCAAATAAACCATTGGTAACACAATATGCCTCCATGGATTGAAATCCTGCAGCGCCCGCAAGGTCCCCTCCTCAAGAAGGCACATGTAAATGTGAAAGTCTGACATTTGCCAGTAAACATCTAAATGATTCAGAGAAGGAGTGGGAGAAAGTTTTGTGGTCAGATGGGCACCTGAAAAAGTGTACTTACACGAAACGTGTCAGGGAGGTGCCCCCACACAGTGACCTTAGCCCGCACGGTCCTTATGAACGACCGGTGGCCATCTTGATATTTTATGTAAGTTGTTTACCTGTTTTTATATTACATCCTTTAATAAAAATACTACACTATCGGATACCTCTCTTCTGGACTTGTTTGTCCTGCGAGCCCCCCCTAAGGTGATTCCTGACATATGAGAGCGGCTTAACATTCCTCTGGTGGCTGATGACGGAATACCTGGTGATGAGCTTTCTACCTTTCGACGCATAGTACCTGAATGCTTGTGACCTGGTGATGATCCACGTTGCAGTGCTCCAGATCCAGATGACCAGGAGTAGGTCCTATTTACTCCAATGCGCAATAATTGCGCTATCTGGTTAGTGCAATCAACATTCACTTTCTAAGCCACAGATGTCACGGATTGTTTTTATCATTTTGCAATATGACCGAATAGACTGACTTTGGCACTATTGTCACTATATGCACCTTTTTCCTTCAGGATATTTGAGATTGCTTTACATCATTGGTTTCAGCACTAAGTTATGTTGCTCATTTGCACACGTATATCATGTACATTTTATTATCTATTTTATTATCCAATTTTTAGTGCTGCATATTTTATGTTCATGTATTACTGGAGAGGACTGAGTGAGTAATCCTACACCCCCTGGGCCTGATAAGGGGAGAGAGCATTCTGGTGGGAAACCTGACTAGCTCCTCATCTGGGACTGCTTTCATCTAAAGTGGCAGCTTCTTGTATTCTTGCCCAGGGATTCCCTCAGGCAGCTGGGTGAAGAAAAGAATTAATCTTGGGTCTGGGGTGATACACCAGGAGAACTCTCCAAGAAGAGATTTTGCTGTATAGAGACTTGTACATAGTTGCTAAGGAGTTTGTCCTCAAGTTGTAGTTCCTTGGGCATCCCATACACCTCTCAACTCCATCGAAGTTCAAACCCCTTAATAAAACCTAAAAACCAAGCTCAAAGACTGTTTATTAACTCCAGTGTGCAAGGTCTGAAGAAAATGCGTGTTGCCTGGCTGTGCAGGACTATAGGGGGACCCAAATCTTTAGCAACTCCTAAGAGGGTAGTGCTACATTCTATTACATCACTTCTGAATTTTTATTCAAGAATTTTCGGAACTTTAGTAACCTCTTCACTTTCGATATGATACCAGCATGCAAAAAAAAAGGACGATCATTTGTCCGATATTTTCAGCGTGTATACAGGGCTTTACTTAGCTCGAAACTAAGATCTAGTGACCTATACAATAAGCAGTCATTCTCCCTAGTCCAAGCGCTTAAAAGTACAGGGAATGATTAGCCATCATTAAATGCTTGGGGAGTGTCACATTCAGTGCTTTGCCAATATGTCCCTAAGAGCTCATTCACACCATTGAGGTGTCACAGTGCACATGTCTAAATGTGTGGTGCATTAAGGCAGTCCATTCATTGAAATGGGTGGCCTAACACACCAAACCAAACAAGGTGCTTGACAGACAGGCACTGCCCTTTGACAAGGTGCATCGGGGTGCCACCCAGAATGAATGACTACCTAACACACAATGTGACATTCAGTGAGAATTTACAGGTGGTTAATTATTCCATGTAAAATGGGATGCTATTCAGACTAAATAACTTTCTTTTGCATAATGTGACATGCACCATGCATTTATAAAAGGTTAATGTAGAACTAGGCACAACTTTTTTTTCATACTGAATGGAGCAAGGGAGGAATAACCTCTGTCAGAATTTTTTTTTTCCGACATCTGTGTCCCATTGCAAAGATTTACCTTCACTTCCTGTCCCATAGCTAAACAGGAAGTAAAAGGAAATCCATGCAAATTAAGGGAATTCCTTTGGGACCCCCAGGTAACCAGAACTAGTGTCCCTATTGGAAGATTTCCCCTCTTCTACTTTTCTGGAGACAACCCAAAATTTGGGATTTTCTATTATTTTCACTTTCAATGATAATGATAAACAGCAAAAATAAAGAGGGTGAATCTCTTTAACGGGGGCACAGGCAGCAATAGAAAGTGATAAGTGTTCTAATCCATCTCCACTCTATCTAAAACTAAAGAAAACATTTTGCCTTTAGTTATACTTTAATTAGTCCATATATTTTAAAACACATGCACTAGGAAGATTGACTGCTTTATTCAGAATGAATGGCACCACATTGCACCAACACTGATAATTGTGCATTACTGAGCGTTAACACAATGCACTAATGTGAATGGGCTCTGAGTGTTGACAAAGAGGTTGCTCTATGAATTTGCACAGTGATACCTGTAACAATTGTGCGCAATAAAGACATGGAAGTTGTACTCAAAAGCCATCGTGTGAAGGTCTCATGAGCAGTGTTCCTACTGCCTCCCCCCCCTTTGCAAACTATGGAATTTGTAGCTTAAACTTTTAACAAACTTCAAAAGAACCTCTTTTCTTAATTAAAACACAAAAAGATGCAGTGTCCAGACCTGACCAGAGCTGTAAACAGCTAATTAGTCTTGGCAGGATGTCTATTTCCACAAACCATGAAAAACACTTTCCACTGCCCTATCGTAAAACAATAATAACTCAGTCAAGCCGTCACATGTGACCTTTAAGGCTCTAGGAATACAGAGCATGCCATAAAACGTCTATCCCACAACGTAACAATTCCACATACAATTAATAGAATTCAACAGGAACAGGGCACATTAATTTTAGGTACCGTATTTTTCGCCGTATAAGACGCACCTGACCATAAGACGCACCTAGGTTTTAGAGGCAGAAAACAGGAAAAAAAAATTCTGAACTAATGGACTGCAGACACAGTACAGGAGATGACCAGAGACTGCGGACAGCACAGGGATGACCAGAGATTGCGGACAGCACAGGGATGACCAGAGACTGCGGACAGCACAGGGATGACCAGAGACTGCGGACAGCACAGGGATGACCAGAAACTGCGGACAGCACAGGGATGACCAGAGACTGCGGACAGTACAGATGACTGCTGACCTTTGGGGAGGTGGGGAGCGGGTACCTGAATTTGACAGGTACCCGCTCTTACTTCCGCAGAGTTTTTGTTTGATCTTACCTGTTCCTCGATCCAGCCGCGCGCTGTCTTCCCGGCTTCTGTAATGGCGCTCGGCATGACAGCCGGGTGCCCAGTGCGCATGAGCGAGAAGCACTTGCGCTTTGTGATTGCTCCGGCGGCTTCTGGGATCTGTCATGTGTCCCAGGTACCGCCTTACCATTCACAAAGCGCACCGCTTCTCGCGCATGCGCACTGGGCACCCGGCTGTCATGCCCAGTGCCCACACTACAGAAGCTGGGAAGACCACACGCCGCTGGATAGAGGAACAGGTAAGGTCCCGCTGCAGAGCTGAGCGGCCGGCCCGGTATTCTGACACGGCCGCGGTGGAAATACCGGACCGGCCGCTCCATATTCGCCTTATAAGACGCACTGACATTTCCCCCCCAGTTTTGGGGAAGAAAAAGTGCATCTTATACGGCGAAAAATACGGTATATATTTGAATGGGGAATATCATACTGAACAAATTAAGGTCATAAATGACTATGGTAGCACATAGGGAAGGGGAGAAAGCAGTCTCCTCCCTCCTGGGTGACAAAGGTACGCTGTGCTGTGTTTGGTATCCCTGGGATCTAAATATAATTCTGAATAATAATCTGCCAGTTGCTAGAATACCACCTGCATGTATTGGAAGTTGTTAATATTAGTATGAAACTGTAGTTGGAACTTGGTAATAAATTTGGTGACCTCCTAGCACCCATCCCCTAAACCGGATGATTGGTCAGTTGTTCTCAGGCAACACCTCTTTGATATCATAGAAAAGGGACTGACCAGATCTAGTAGGGGAGCTCTCATTTACCTTCAACCAAGAAACACCCAAGAGAGCCACGGCACGTTATTTGCTTGGACAATTGGACTCTGCTAAAACCAAGGACTTTGCAAGTATTCTTCTTTCTTACCTCCTTTCCTTTTTCTCTGTCACTTTATTGTACTCTTTATTTCTTTGTAACATCTTTTTCTGTAAATAATTTAATTGCACCATTTGACTTCTTCATTAATAAACTCTATTTTGAAAAGTGTTAAAATTATCTCTAAGACTATTAATGCAAACTAAAGAATCCCTGTCTCTTGAAAAGTGCTACTGTATATAATAACCCTCTTAATATACCTGTTGGTGAGAAGGGCAGGGGTCGGGCACCGCTTTCGTCACAATAGTCACTGAATGAGAAGATGATTTTCAGCAACCTAATACACATACAAAATGGGTGAAAAGCCTTGGTGAAACATATTGCACTGTATAAAGTAGTTCAGTGCTGGCATTGATGAAAAAAGGAAAGATCGCAATAATTATCAGCCAAACATTTTTACTGTTTTTGTGGGTTATGAATTTCAAATAATGCCATGGATTATAAAGTTGTGGGCACCAATGGTATAACAATAGCCATGTTAGCCCATGCTGCTGATATGGGGCCTGGGAGTAAAAGGGGACCTATTAGGGGGGTCCTTAAGTCAAATTCAACATTAAAAATTGGTGTATATGTGAAGATACCACAAACCCAGTACTTTATTATTAAGGATTGCAGAGGTTTCTGTTGACACCGACTCTGTATCCCCTGTGATGTCTCCAGTTAAAAGAGCTGACATCAGACACACAGGAGGAGATTTAAGCATTATTGTTGCTAGTAACAAATCCCCCTTTGCAGGCTGTGCAGTAAGGAGAAACCGGGTCAGCAGGGGCATCCTAGGGTTGGTGTCACCCGATGCGATAACACTTGGTGAGATCCCCTCCGACGATCTCCATAGAATGGATCGGATCTGCGGATGGAGCATAATGGTTCGGACTCCAATCCATTATGCTCCCCAATCTGCAGATCCGATCCATCCTGCGGGGATCGTCGGCTTTCTTTAAAACTTACCTTTTCGTGGAGCGGGTCTGGTGTCACCCCGTATAGGTTGCATGCCGACGATCCCCTCAAGATGGTTTGGATCTGTGGATTGAGCATAATGGATCGGAGTCCTATCCATTATGCTCCCCAATCTGCAGATCCGATCCATCCTGTGGGGATTGTCGACTTGCTTTACAACTTACCTTTTCGTGGAGCGTGTCTGGTGTCACCCCGTATAGGTTGCATGCTGACGATCCCCGCAGGATGGTTTGGATCTGTGGATTGAGCATAATGGATCGGAGTCCTATCCATTATGCTCCCCAATCCGCAGATCCGATCCATCCTGTGGGGATTGTCGACTTGTTTTACAAGTTACCTTTTCATGGAGTGGGTCCGGTGTCACCCCATGCGGTAGGTGTCACCTGGTGTGGCTCGCACCCCCCGCACCTGTCTCGGGACGCCACTGCGGGTCAGCACTGTAATTAACTCTTTATGTCTAAAGCAAGCATTCCAGAGTGTCTCCTCAGGAAAAAACTGGCAAGATGTGCAGATGAATGACAACCATCCCAATCTATAACTAGCCTTTACAGTAACGAGCACATGGAAGGTGCTTTTCAGCAACCTAATACACATACAAAATGAGATACTGAAAAAGACTAGTGAGCTGCTGCATTCAGGATAGTTGGCTGAAAAATGAAAGTTAAAAGTTAAAGCAGAACTTAACTCCTAAAAAGAAGTTCCACTTTTATGCCTCCTCCTGCCCTCCTCACCTTTCAGACACTTTCCTTTTTTTAGGGGCTGTGGGGACTTGGTTTTAACACTTCCCGCTTCAGCTTCCCACCCTCTCTGCATGCAACCTTTTGGAATACATCACAGGTCCCAAAAGGCTGCAGGACCATTTCTAGGGCATAGCATGGCACAAGCATGTGTAGTGGGGAGCTGCCTGCAAAGCTGCAGAGTCACACCCAGATTCCCACAGTTAGCATGGAGGTGCCTGGGGCCCAAAGACTGGTGAAGAACCAGCCAGGGTTTAATAAGCCAGGGACTTACTTAAAGTCAGCAGCTACAGTATTTGTAATTGATGACGTTTATTTTTTTTGGTCTGGGACTGAAGGACCTCTTTAATTTTATGTACTGATACCACTCTTACCTGACAACTTCTGTCCACAGAACTGGTCCCTAGTCCTACTACCTCACTTCAATATAGACATACTTTATTTTAAAGTGAAACTAAAGGCTTGTTTTTTTTGTACATACAGTCAGGTCCATAAATATTGGGACATTGACACAATTCTAACATTTTTGGCTCTATACACCACCACAATGGATTTGAAATGAAACAAACAAGATGTGCTTTAACTGCAGACTGTCAGCTTTGATTTGAGGGTATTTACATCCAAATCAGGTGAACGGTGTAGGAATTACAACAGTTTGCATATGTGCCTCCCACTTGTTAAGGGACCAAAAGTAATGGGACAGAATAATAATCATAAATCAAACTTTCACTTTTTAAGACTTGGTTGCAAATCCTTTGCAGTCAATTACAGCCTGAAGTCTGGAACGCATAGACATCACCGGACGCTGGGTTTCATCCCTGGTGATGCTCTGCCAGGCCTCTACTGCAACTGTCTTCAGTTCCTGCTTGTTCTTGGGGCATTTTCCCTTCAGTTTTGTCTTCAGCAAGTGAAATGCATGCTCAATCGGATTCAGGTCAGGTGATTGACTTGGCCATTGCATAACATTCCACTTCTTTCCCTTAAAAAACTCTTTGGTTGCTTTTGCAGTATGCTTTGGGTCATTGTCCATCTGTACTGTGAAGCAGCGTCCAATGAATTCTGAAGAATTTGGCTGAATATGAGCAGATAATATTGCCCGAAACACTTCAGAATTCATCCTGCTGCTTTTGTCAGCAGTCACATCATCAATAAATACAAGAGAACCAGTTCCATTGGCAGCCATACATGCCCACACCATGACACTACCACCACCATGCTTCACTGATGAGGTGGTATGCTTAGGATCATGAGCAGTTCCTTTCCTTCTCCATACTCTTCTCTTCCCATCACTCTGGTACAAGTTGATCTTGGTCTCATCTGTCCATAGGATGTTGTTCCAGAACTGTGAAGGCTTTTTTAGATGTCGTTTGGCAAACTCTAATCTGGCGTTCCTGTTTTTGAGGCTCACCAATGGTTTACATCTTGTGGTGAACCCTCTGTATTCACTCTGGTGAAGTCTTCTCTTGATTGTTGACTTTGACACACATACACCTACCTCCTGGAGAGTGTTCTTGATCTGGCCAACTATTGTGAAGGATGTTTTCTTCACCAGGGAAAGAATTCTTTGGTCATCCACCACAGTTGTTTTCCGTGGTCTTCCGGGTCTTTTGGTGTTGCTGAGCTCACCGGTGTGTTCTTTCTTTTTAAGAATGTTCCAAACAGTTGTTTTGGCCACGCCTAATGTTTTTGCTATCTCTCTGATGGGTTTGTTTTGTTTTTTCAGCCTAATGATGGCTTGCTTCACTGATAGTGACAGCTCTTTGGATCTCATCTTGAGAGTTGACAGCAAAAGATTCCAAATGTAAATAGCACAATTGAAATGAACTCTGGACCTTTTATCTGCTCATTATAACTGGGATAATGAGGGAATAACACACACCTGGCCATATAACAGCTGAGAAGCCAATTGTCCCATTACTTTTGGTCCCTTAACAAGTGGGAGGCACATATGCAAACTGTTGTAATTCCTACACCGTTCACCTGATTTGGATGTAAATACCCTCAAATTTAAGCTGACAGTCTGCAGTTAAAGCACATCTTATTCTTTTCATTTCAAATCCATTGCGGTAATGTATAGAGCCAAAAATGTTAGAATTGTGTTGATGTCCCAATATTTATGGACCTGACTGTATATATTTAATAAAATACTTACATGCTCTACTCAGTGGTTTTGCACAGAGCAGCTCTGATCCTCCTCTTCCTGGGTTCCCTGTTGGCACTTCTGGCTCTCCCCACCTGAGAAGTGCCACCACAGCAAGCTGTTTGCTATAGGGGCTCTGGTACAAGCTCGCTCCCCAGCCCCACTCTCTGCGTTCATGAGTGTAGCACTACATCCTCAGGGGCTGCTGAGTTTTGGGTCCCGTAAGCTTTGCACGGTCAGGCAACATGCATTTTTCCCACATCTTCACATGCACAGAGTTAGTAATTCAGTCTTTGAGCTTGTTTTTAATTGTTTTTTATTAAGGACTGAACAACTTGGATGGGGTCTAGGGGTATATTGGATGCCCAAAGAAACTGCAAACTTGAGGACAAATGTCTTAACGTGTACACTGTACAAAAGCTGTGCATCCAAAAATAGCACTGTCTCTGTTAAGGAGCACTGAAGTCCCCTTGGTGTACCTCCTCAGACCCCAGATGAGTCCCCCTCTTGACCCAGCTCCACTGAGGGTATCCCTGGGCAAGATTCCAAGATCTAGCAGCACAGTGGGTAAATGGTTAGTACTTCCGCCTGGCAGTATTAGGGTCGTTGGGGCCAAATCCCAACCACGGCACCACCTGCCTGGAGTTTTCATGTTCTCCCTGTGCCTGCGTGGGTTTCCTCTGGGTATTCCAGTTTCCTGCCACACTCCAAAGACATGCTGGTAGGTTAATTGGCTCCTGTCTCTGCTTGTGCCCACCTATTTCCTCTGGATCCTTAAAGAGCATCTACACACTGAAAAATGCTGCTGACCTTTATTTTCCCAATGCAATGCAGGTGTTCAGTGTTATGGTGCATTTTTTAGTGTGTGGAGACACAACATGAGCCCTTTAGAAAAAATAACTGATGTACCTCTAAAATGCATGCACAAGCTGCCTACTGAGTAACACCACAAATATGTGGCTAAATGGTTAGAACTTCTGCCTGGCAGTACTAGGGTCATTGGTTCAAATCCAAACCACGGCACCACCTGCCTGGAGTTTGCATGTTCTCCCTGTGCCTGTGTGGGTTTACTCTGGGTACTCCAGTTTCCTGCCACACTCCAAAGACATGCTGGTAGGTTAATTGGCTCCTGTCTAAATTGGCCTTAGTATGTGTATGTATGAATCTCAGGGATTTTAGATTGTACACTTCTTGAGGGTTAGAGACTGATGTGAGTGTACAATATATATATATATATATGTAAAGCGCTGCGTACATTGGTGGTGCTATATAAGTACTTGCAATAAATAAATAAACTAGCTAACTAGTTGGGTCTTGCACCTGACCACTCTCTCCCTTTATCTAGCCCAGGGGGTATAAAAGTACTCACACTGTCCTGTCAGTTTGATGAGTTAAAGCTGCTTTCAGGCCTTACCCTGGGCTGGCTGCTTCCCAGCTGACAGGTTGTCCTCCCTCGAAGATGGTGGAGTGGAAATACTTTTGTCCAGCAAATGGCCTGTAGGTAGGCTCCCCTCCCTGGGGCCCCCTCCCAGGATTCACACTCCCACCTTCCTCTCCATCCATCAAACACACTACTGCTGCACAAACTCTGCCACATTTAAGGGTTGTCCATGGTCACTTTGCCTTGCCTTCTGCCAAGGGATTAGCCAAGTTCCCCTAAACATGCAGACCTAGGCCTCCTCCACCCCTCTTCCAGAAAATTCTATAAGTTTCTGGAATGGTGGGAGGGCTCCAGAAGCCCTGACCTGTAACACCTCCCAGCCTGTCCTGAGGTGAACTCACTACCTCACTCCCAGGCTGATTCATCCCAGGCTGCTACCCAGCCTCTGTCTTACAGAAATAACCTAGCTACCTAGAGGGCGCTACATCAGACACAGCAGAGCGGGACTCAGCCGAACCCCCCGCTCCCTCCTCACAAGCTGTGATTGACAATGGCTCCCACTGCTGTGTCTCAGCCAATGAGGATGGAGAGGCCCAGGAAAGCTGAGTCTCCTATGCACATCGCTATACAGAGATCGGGCTCAGGTGAATATTAGGGGAGCTGGGAGGCTGCTGCACAATGAAGGGTTTTTAGCTTCATGCATACAATACAAGAAGGTAAAAAACCTTAAGCCTTTAGAACAACTTTAAGATCAACAATAGCAGGGAGGCCACCAGGGTGCTGCATCAAAATTCTGCATTGGGGCACCATGATCTGCAGTTACACACCTGATAGATACCATTAAAGTCCCGTTTTTCTAAAACTGTTTGAAGTAATATGACATTTAGGTAAATGTGTCATCAAAATATACAGAGAACTTTTGGAGAAAGTGGTGAGCAAAAGTAAAATGTAGTAACTTTTGTGTAACCTTTGAAGAAATCAAATTAACTATTTTAAAAGAGAAGTATGGACTTTGTAAAAAAAAATATACACCCCTCGCATTTTGTAAATATTTTTTATATCTTTTTCATGTGACAACACTGAAGAAGTGACACTTTGCTACAATGTAAGTGTACAGCTTGTATAACAGTGTAAATTTGCCCTCCCCTCAAAATAACTCAGCACACAGCCATTAATGTCTAAGCTGCTGGCAACAAAAGTGAGTACACCCCTAAGTGAAAATGTCCAAATTGGGCCCAAAGTGTCAACATTTTGTGTGGCCACCATTATTTCACAGCACTGCCTTAACCCTTTTTGGATAAGGAGTTAAGCAGAGCTTTACAGGTTGCCACTGAAGTCCTCTTCCACTCCTCCATGACGATATCACGAAGCTGGTGGATGTTAGAGACCTTGCACTCCTCCACCTTCCATTTGAGGATGCCCCACAGATGCTCAATAGGGTGACGTCCTCTAACTCTACTTGCGCATGCACGCCCTCGGGATGGACACAGTGGATCACCGATCACTGTAAAGAGCAGATAACGTCGGCTCTGTCATGTGATCAGCTGTGTTACACTACGCTAACCTACTCAATGCTAGTCATCGTAATTTTAGTGCTAGATGCCTGTTTGTAATAAGCCTCAACCTAGAACCTGCAAAAAAAAGGAGTAGAAAAAAGGCCGCACACCTAAAAAACTAACCTCAAAAGAAATTTATTATGCACCATAAACAGTAATAGGCCATCGGAGACATGATAATCCTGCATGACAGAGGACTCTACCCCCCGAGATATCAAGAGGGAACCATCAGGGATGGACAAAGGATGGAGTCGGTCCACTGGGACTAACCTGACCCAACCCTCCAACACCCAATCCCTGACCCAAACCACCCCACCAATCCTAACCAACCCCCCAATACCCCCACAAGGAACTCCTCCCCTAGATAGAGGACCCTCACATCCCACCATCCCACTCACAAAAGAGAGAGGAGAAGCTGAGGGAGATAGTACCAGCCCACTGACACCCCCAACCCCCCAAAACCCACTAGATGGAGAGTAAGCCTACTGCACACACCGGGGGTTCCTGGAAGTGCCAACCATATAGATATATTACACAGCTAAACAACAAACATCAATGCATAAACATATAGCATTAGAATATATAGCAATATGCAAAGGCCAGTGTGGACATGGCTGTTGGCCAAAGAGGATCACAAGGTATAAAGTCACTGTACAGGGAAAAAGCCTCAAAGTCCATGCAATACGTGGTATAAATAAACTCTTGTGTGACCAGAACCAGATGGATGGAGGCCGTAATGAAGGTAAGGCAATGGAAGGTATTGCATGAGAAAAATGGATGAAACTGGTGCAGCCTGCTGAAATCAATCAGCTGATAGCCAGAGAAGGAATGACAGCCATGGAGTGAGGATGGTCAGCTTGTAACTGGGAGTTCAGTACTATAGTACACAGTAGCCAGCCTATGTGATAGAGGATATTGTAGGAGTAAATAAGCAACATGAACTCGTATGACCAGTCCAGCCCGTGATCTGTACAACTGATATGATTAAAGTAGCATCACAAATCGCTATAACTCACAGTCTGATAGGACCCCTGGGTCCTGTGATTATAAAGGCTGAAATAACAATGGAACGTCCAAGTCCAGCAAAAAATCTGCCTGCACTCCCGTGGATGGTGGTCAGTCCTCAAGTTCAAGCCTAGCAAACGGCTCAAGAATAGATGTATGGCTGTGAAAGGTCTACATATGAACCACAGCATGTGGAGATGGCATGTGGATGTCAGAGAGAGTGGGTAGGCACGTGTCAGCTTACGCATTTTGTCCCGCCCACTTCGGGGACTTCTTCAGAACTATAGCTGTCTGTATCTTTTTTTCTAGAAATATAGACATATAACTATTTTTTTCTGGTCTGTTCTGGTCTGGTCTTAACCAAAAGATGACAAGCCTGCCCACCACGACAACGTAGACTCTTTTAGGGCAGGACCTACACTAAACTACACTACGCTAACCTACTCCATGCTAGTCATCGTATTTTTAGTGTTAGATGCCTGTATGTAATATGCCTCAACCTAGAACCTGCCATCTTCCTTTCCAGACTTGTTTACCAAGATCTACAAAAGAACAATCCTTTTCATTCACAAAACGGAGAACAAATTTAAAATGGCTGTTGCTGGTATTATATGACGGGGGATGCAGTGGTCAGCAATGGTCACCTGTAATGGCACATTTCCCCTTCTTTGATCAATTCTGAGCTCTCTTCCACATACATACATCCACATTAGCCTGCAATAAGGCAGGTGAAGTGTACAAGATGGGAGACTCCCCAAGATGTGTCTATTACCTGATTAGACTTGGAAAGACACTGGGGGTATTGTCCCCAATCTCCCACACATATTCATATCTCTAGCATACTGAAATAGAATAAAACAAAGAGTCCACTTTTTCCTTCACGTTTTAATGTACACACCATTGTGTAATGAACCACACTTCACTCTCTGACCAAGCATCAAAACACTAATTGAAAATAATTGACCTTCAGTCTGAAAGGTCTAAAGCAGTTAAACCGCTTGCCGACCCCCCGCAGTGTTTTTACTGCGGCAGGGCGGCACCTGTACGCACAGCGCCATCTTTTAACGTCGCTGTGCAAAACAGGTAGGGGTAGCGCGCGAGGCACGTGCCCGCCCTACCCGTCCCACCGATCGTGGCAGCGGGTGTCCATCACCGGCTCCCGACGGGTCATTTCCCGCCAGGTGCCGGCGATTACAAGTAATCACTTACAGATAGCACGGCTGCAGTGTTTACATTGCAGCTCTGATATCTGTCAGTTCCCAGCACCTCAACCTGAGAGAAGACTTTATCTCTCGGGATCAGCGTGTTCCTGTGAAGTACACACCCCCGCCCCCTAGTAAAACACTCCCCTCACACATTTAACCCTTTCTTTACCTAATAAAGGTTAACCCCTTCCTCCCCAGTGCCATTAATACAGTGTCAGTGTTTTTTTTTTTTGGTGTCACTGGGGATGTCAGAGACCCTAGTCAGTTCCCCCCCCAGTGTCAAAATGTCCACCGCAGTCCCGCCATAAGTCGCTGATTACTGTCATAAATCGCTGATCACCACCATAAGTCGCTGATGGCCGCCATTATTAGTATAATAAAAAAAAAATCCCAGTATCTTTCCCGCCATTTGTAGACGCTATAACTTTCACGTAAACCAATTCATTTACACCAGGGGTGTCCAAACTTTTTTCAAAGAGGGCCAGATTGGATGAAGTGAACATGGTGGAGGGCCGAACATTTTTCCGAACATTCTTTGAACCATTGCAATTAAATGCAAATAAATTATTTTATGCCAAGTTAATTGCAAACGACATACTTTTCATTTCATAACATTAAGATCAACTGACAGCTGAGTTTTCACAATGTATTGAAAATAAATTTAAAAAAAAACTTACCTGCACTAATGTGAAGGGTGAAAAAGGTAGCTGGAGCTGAAGTCTCTGCTCGGCAGCCGGGAGGGGAAGAGAAACACACTTCACGCTGGAAGGAAGCCCGGCCCTGACGTCACCGCCCTCTGTCGCTCCCAGCGCGGCGCAGTCACGCATGCGCACTGCTCTCAAGCAGAAGACTGTCTGCCATAGAAGGGAGGGCCGTGCGACAGCCGCATTTACACAGACCAGGGAGAACGCGCCGCAGTCAGACATGCGCACTGCCCTCTGCTCTCAAGCAGAAGACTGTCTGCCATAGAAGGGAGGGCCGTGGGAGGGCCACATTACACAGAGCAGGGAGGGCTGTTGGAGGGCCGTATTAAACCGACCCCCGGGCCGTAAATGGCCCGCGGGCCGGACTTTGGACATGCCTGATTTACACGTATTGGGATTTTTTTTAAGCAAAGACATGTCGCAGAATACATTTTGGCAGAAATTTATGACTAAATTTGGTTTTTACATTTTTTTTACTGGACATGTTTTATAGCAAAAAGTCCAAAATATTGTTTTTTTTTTTTGTCAAAATAGTCAGCCTTTTTTTTTTTATAGCGCAAAAAATAAAAAACGTACAGGGGATAAAATACCACCGAAAGAAAGCTCAATTTGTGGGAAAAAAAAGATGTAAATTTCATTTATATACCGTATTGCATGACCGTGCAATTGTCCATTAAACTAGCACAGCACTGTATAGCAAAAAATGGCGTTAATTGCAGTATCTATACCATAGTTTGTAGACGCTATAACTTTCACACAAAGCAATCAATATACTGGGATTTTTTTACCAAAAACATGAATCAGAATACATTTTGGCCTAAATTTATAACTAACTTTGAGTTTACTATATATTTTTTATAGCTGAAAGTAAAAAACATTGTTTTTCTTCAAATTTTTTGGTCTATTTTTGTTTATAGCGTGAAAAATAAAAAGCTCACAGGTGATCAAATACCACCAAAAGAAAGCTCTATTTGTGTGAAAAAAAAGGACGCAAATTTCGTTTGGGAGCAGCATTGCATGACCACGCAATTATCAGTTGAATTAGTGCAGCGCTGAGTAGCAAAAAGAGGCCTGCTGACCGGAAGGGGGGTAAATCCTCAGGAGGGCAAGTGGTAATTATAGTGAAGTTTGTTCACAGAGAACTGCCTTTGTCGCCCTCCTCATCTCACCAGTCCCCAGTTTTACTGACATAGAAAAATGCTCACAATAGTGTATTACAATAAATAATTGGATGTTAAATTAAAAAAAGTTTTTTTTAGAAATAAAATTCCAAAACATCTGAACAGAGCCCATGGCAGCAACAGGGGAAATGACAACCGTCAGGGTACTGTGGTCAACCCCTGAAGGAGGACACCCCACCCATATTCCACCTATCAGGCCATGCACAACACCCCAGTTATCCCACCAGACCGCACCCAACTGTGAGGAGGTGCAATCAACCCTGAACTTCGTGAACCCAACAGGAAGGCCGAGACTTCCTCAGAGCTATGCGCCACCAACATTCCTGTCCTGCCGCAGTTTCAGAGCTCCCCAAGAATTAGCCTCACTCCATTCCTCCAGATGAAGAGTGTCTACTCTCCGCTTAAAAAACCTGTGCTAATACACTATTACAAGCATTATTTCTATGTTGGTAACACTGAGGACTGATCAGAAGAGAAGAATGACCAAGGCAGTCCTATGACAGCAGACCTAATAGCATGAGGACCCAAAGAGAAATCCACCACCCTACCTGGACACCTGATCAACATCCGTGGGTCAGCAGAGAAATCTCCAGAGTCGTGTCGTGGCCAGAGAGTATACCCCTGTAAACATTAGATCAGAGAAATGTTGCCGGCATGAAATAGAAGGAATAAACGTGTAACATTAAAAATGCTGATAACATACAAAGCCACTTTAAAATAGTTTGTACAGATTACTGTCTGCATCTTTTTTTCTCTATAGACATATAACTATTTTTTTCTGGTCTGTCTATATGAAATCTAGGAGTCTTTTAGTTGAATCCCATGGTCAAAAATGAAACTGCCCAGAGACAATACATTCTTTCTCCAGTTTTGACATTTGTAACCAAAAGATGACAAGCCTGCCCACCACGACAAGGTAGACTCTTTCAGGGCAGGACCTACACTAAACTACACTACGCTAACCTACTCCATGCTAGTCATCGTATTCTTAGTGTTAGATGCCTGATTGTAATAAGCCTCATCCTAGAACCTGCCATCTTCCTCTCCAGACTTGTTTACTAAGATCTACATAAGAACAACCCTTTTCATTCACAAAACAGAGAACAGACTTGACATGGTTGTTGCTGTTATCTTATGGTGGGTGATGCAGTGGTCAGCAATGATCACCTGTAATGTCTCTATATATCTCCTTTACTTTGATCGATGTTTCTTCTCTAAAATACAACGTGAAGGAGAAGAACTGAACAAAACATGGACACGTTGGGGTTGATTTACTAAAGTTAAATCGCATGTGCACTTTGCAAGTTCTATTGCTCCAGAGCTTAGTAAATGAAATAAAGCTGCAGCTGGTAAGGAATACCCAATCACATGCATGAACATGAAGAAGAACAACATTTGTTCTCGCACTTAATGGGGTGATGGATGTCAGCAGTGCTTCCCCGTATTTAGTAAGCTGTGGAGCAACTGCAATTGCAAAGTGGACAATCTATTGATGTATAATAGTCACCCCTCGGTTTTATTTTGTTGTATTACATTTTATGATGCTACAGATTTCCTTATGAATTCACCGAGACACTTTCACTAATGTGTTGATAATGATTTCGGTGGACTCGTTTGGATAATCTGAAGAATCGTGGCCAGAAAGTTCCCCCGTCACATATTGGATGCTTAGTTCCAACATCTTCCAGACATCAGCCTTCTGATAAGAAAACAATGTTATAGGGGGACACAGATTTATACATTGATATTACGGGGGGCTGTGGTAATGTTGGTGACAGGCTGTATCATATAGTTATGTATGATATGTACCATTTCTGTAGATAATAAAAGATTTAAAAAAGTCAGAGGGGCCATGATGTCACCATTGTGTGTGAGTGACTGACAGCTGTTCACACTGTGCGCTAGAGACACAGAGAACCAGTATTCCCTCTTCACACTTCTGTCCCACCAGACATGACCCGGGATCCACTAGTCTGTATTAGACTGTCATTAGGATGACTAAACAGAACCAGCACCCCTTATATCAGGTCTCCCCATCACTGCGCCCCATTATATCAGGTCTCCCCATCACTGTGCCCCATTATATCAGGTCTCCCCATCACTGCTCCCCATTGTATCAGGTCTCCCCATCACTGCTCCCCATTATATCAGGTCTCCCCATCACTGCTCCCCATTATATCAGGTCTCCCCATCACTGCTCCCCATTGTATCAGGTCTCCCCATCACTGTGCCCCATTATATCAGGTCTCCCCATCACTGTGCCCCATTATATCAGGTCTCCCCATCACTGCGCCCCATTATATCAGGTCTACCCATCACTGTGCCCCATTATATCAGGTCTCCCCATCACTGTGCCCCCTTATATCAGGTCTCCCCATTAGTGTGCCCCATTATATCAGGTCTCCCCATCACTGTGCCCCATTATATCAGGTCTCCTCATCTCTGCGCCCCATTATATCAGGTCTCCCCATCACTGTGCCCCATTATATCGGGTCTCCCCATCGCTGCGCCCCATTATATCGGGTCTCCCCATTGCTGCGCCCCATTATATCGGGTCTCCCCATCACTGCGCCCCATTATATCGGGTCTCCCCATCACTGCGCCCCTTATATCGGGTCTCCCCATCACTGCGCCCCATTATATCGGGTCTCCCCATCATTGCGCCCCTTATATCGGGTCTCCCCATCACTGCGCCCCATTATATCAGGTCTCCCCATCACTGCGTCCCATTATATCAGGTCTCCCCATCACTGTGCCCCATTATATCAGGTTTCCCCATCACTGTGTCCCATTATATCAGGTCTCCTCATCACTGTGCCCCATTATATCAGGTCTCCCCATCACTGTGCCCCGTTATATCAGGTCTCCCCATCACTGTGCCCCTTATATCAGGTCTCCCCATCACTGTGCCCCTTATATCAGGTCTCCCCATCACTGTGCTCCATTATATCAGGTCTCCCCATCACTGCGCCCCATTATATCAGAAGTCCTCATTAAGGTCCCCCTTACATCAGACATCCTTATCACAGTCCCCCTTACATGCATTGTCCCCATCGGAGTTCCGTCTTTTATCAGGAGTAATCCACAAAGGCCCTCTTTATATCAGATTCTCCAAGTGTCCCCTTAAATCAGTTGTCCTCATCAGAATTCCCATTTCATGGACTGTCCTTAGTGGAGTGTCCCTTTACATGGGCTGTCTCCATCCGAGTGCCCCCTTACAAGGTCTGTTCCTTTTGGAGTGCCCCTTTACATGGACTGTCCCCATCATGGTGGTTCCTTATATCAGGAGTCCTCATCAAAGTTCCTCTTACACCAGATGTCCCTACAGAGTCTCCCTTACCTGGATTAACCCCATCAGAGTGCCCTTTTATATCAGAGTCCCCAATACTCCTTACATCAGTTGTCCTCATCGGAGTGCCCCCTTATATGGACTATCCTAATCTCAGTACCCACTCACATGGACTGTTCCCATCAGAGAACCCCTTTACATGGATTGTTCCCATCAGAGTGCCCCCTTACATGAACTGTTCCCATCAGAGAGCCCCCTTTAATGGACTGTTCCCATCAGAGTGCCCCTTACGTGGACTGTTCCCATCAGAGTGCCCCCTTACATGACCTGTTCCCATCAGAGTGCCCCCTTATATGGACTGTTCCCATTGGAGAGCCCCCTTACATGGACTGTTCCCATCGGAGAGCCCCCTTACATGGACTGTTCCCATCGGAGTGCCCCCTTACATGGACTGTTCCCATCGGAGTGCCCCCTTACATGGACTGTTCCCATCGGAGTGCCCCCTTACATGGACTGTTCCCATCAAAGTGCCCCCTTACATAGACTGTTCCCATCGGAGTGCCCCCTTACATGAACTGTTCCCATCGGAGTGCCCCCTAACATGCAGTGTTCTCATCGGAGTGCCCCCTTACATGCAGTGTTCCCATCGGAGTCACCACTTACATGGACTGATCCTATCGGAATGCCCCCTTACATGGACTGATACCATCAGAGTGCTCCCTTACATGGACTGTTCCCATCGGAGTGCCCCCTTACATGGACTGTTCCCATTGGAGTGCCCCCTTACATGCAGTGTTCTCATCGGAGTGTCCCCTTAAGTGCAGTGTTCCCATCGGAGTGCCTCCTTACATGGACTGATCCCATCGGAGTGCCCCCTTACATGGACTATTCCCATCTGGGTGCCCCCTTACATGGACTGTTCCCATCAGAATGCCCCCTTACAAGGACTGTTCCCATCGGAGTGCCCCCTTACTTGGACTGTTCCCATCAAAGTGCCACCTTACATGGACTGTTCCCATCGGAGTGCCCCCTTACATGCAGTGTTCCCATCGAAGTGCCCCCTTACATGGACTGTTCCCATCGGAGTGCCCCCTTACATGAACTGTTCCCATCAGAGTGCCCCCTAACATGCAGTGTTCTCATCGGAGTGCCCCCTTACATGGACTGATCCTATCGGAGTGCCCCCTTACATGGACTGATCCCATCGGAGTGCCCCCTTACATGGACTGTTCCCATCGGAGTGCCCCCTCACATGGACTGTTCCCATCGGAGTGCCCCCTCACATGGACTGATCCCATCGGAGTGCCCCCTCACATGGACTGTTCCCATCGGAGTGCCCCCTCACATGGACTGATCCCATCGGAGTGCCCCCTTTACATGGACTGTTCTAATCGGAGTGCCCCATGCATGTATTGTTCTCATCGGAGTGTCCCTTTATGTCACCTGCCCCCCCTTCCCCCCCCCGGACTGAACCCATCGGAGTGCCCCCTTACATGGACTGTTCCCATCGGAGTGCCCCCTCACATGGACTGATCCCATCGGAGTGCCCCCTCGCATGGACTGTTCCCATCGGAGTGCCCCCTTACATGGACTGTTCCCATCAGAGTGCCCCCTAACATGCAGTGTTCTCATCGGAGTGTCCCCTTACATGCAGTGTTTCCATCGGAGTGCCCTCTTACAAAGACTGTTCCCATCGTAGTGCCCCCTTACATGGACTGTTCCCATCGGAGTGCCCCCTAACATGCAGTGTTCTCATCGGAGTGCCCCCTTACATGCAGTGTTCCCATCGGATTGCCCCTTTACATGCAGTGTTCCCATTGGAGTGCCCCCTCACATGGACTGTTCCCATCGGAGTGCCCCCTCACATGGACTGATCCCATCGGAGTGCCCCCTTTACATGGACTGTTCTCATCGGAGTGCCCCATGCATGTATTGTTCTCATCGGAGTGTCCCTTTATGTCACCTGCCCCCCCCCCCCAGTCTGTCCCAGAGATGATTGGACGGTCCTCTCCAGAGTGTCCTTGCTTTCTGAGCAGAGCTTCCTCACAGTCTAGACTCCTCCCCCTTTGGAAACGTCCAAAGGGGGCGCTGCGGTACGATTAGCCAGGAGGCGGGGTTGAGGAGCGCGCGGGTAGGATCGTAGGTTACATAGGTTGCTAGGAGACCGATGCTGTGCCTTCCAGGAGATGAGTCGAGGGGAGGGGTCTAGCAGCAAAATGGAGCTCCACTCTAGATAGGACATGTGGCCTGCACTCCATCTTTAGTTCAGGTCTCCTTTTTTTTTCTTTTTGTTTATTGAACTTTAATTCAATAAACAACCAACAATCGCAGCTCAATGAAGTGGATGTCACATATTTCCTGTGTAGATTTGTACAGAAACTGAGAAGTCTGGCTGCAGAATGGAACTCCATTTTGGAGGTCACATGTTTCCTGTCAAGTGGAGCTCCACTCTGTAGCCTCTGAATATTTGTTAGTTCATTAAAGTTCATTAAAAAAGGGGCGGAGTGCAGGTCATGTGTTTCCTCTCAAATTCTGCAGCCAGCTTGTTTGAATAGAGCCCCGCCTCAGTCTAGTCTCCTCCCTCCAATGATGCATGTAAGAAAGGGGCGGAGCAACTTTGAGCAGCTTGGAGGCGGAGCTGAGGAGCGTGAAAAAGAAATGTGTGTGATCTGTTCTGTAGTGTTTACATCGGTTGCTAGGAGACCGGCGCTGTGCTTGGAGCAGCTGCCTGCACGGTGCTGATGGTGATGGGAACAGTCCATGTAAGGGGGCACTCCGATGGGAACAGTCCATGTAAGGGGGCACTCCGATGGGATCAGTCCATGTAAAGGGGCACTCCGATGGGAACAGTCCATGTAAGGGGGCACTCCGATGGGAACAGTGCATGTAATGGGGCACTCCGATGGGAACAGTCCATGTAAGGGGGCACTCCGATGGGAACAGTCCATGTAAGGGGGCACTCCGATGGGAACAGTACATGTAAGGGGGCACTCCGATGGGATCAGTCCATGTAAGGGGCACTCCGATGGAATCAGTGCATGTAAAGGGGGCACTCCGATGGGAACAGTCCATGTAAGGGGGCACTCCGATGGGAACAGTCCATGTAAGGGGGCACTCCGATGGGAACAGTCCATGTAATGGGGCACTCCGATGGGAACAGTCCATGTAATGGGGCACTCCGATGGGATCAGTGCATGTGAGGGGGCACTCCGATGGGATCAGTGCATGTGAGGGGGCACTCCGATGGGATCAGTGCATGTGAGGGGACACTCCGATGGGAACAGTCCATGTAAAGGGGGCACTCCGATGGGAACAGTCCATGTAAAGGGACACTCCGATGGGAACAGTCCATGTAAAGGGGCACTCCGATGGGATTAGTGCATGTAAGGGGGTACTCCGATGGGAACAGTCCATGTAAAGGGGCACTCCGATGGGATCAGTGCATGTAAGGGGGCACTCCGATGGGAACAGTCCATGTAAGGGGGGCACTCCGATGGGATCAGTCCATGTAAAGGGGCACTCCGATGGGAACAGTCCATGTAAGGGGGCACTCCGATGGGAACAGTGCATGTAATGGGGCACTCCGATGGGAACAGTCCATGTAAGGGGGCACTCCGATGGGAACAGTACATGTAAGGGGGCACTCCGATGGGATCAGTCCATGTAAGGGGCACTCCGATGGAATCAGTGCATGTAAAGGGGGCACTCCGATGGGAACAGTCCATGTAAGGGGGCACTCCGATGGGAACAGTCCATGTAAGGGGGCACTCCGATGGGAACAGTCCATGTAATGGGGCACTCCGATGGGAACAGTCCATGTAATGGGGCACTCCGATGGGATCAGTGCATGTGAGGGGGCACTCCGATGGGATCAGTGCATGTGAGGGGGCACTCCGATGGGATCAGTGCATGTGAGGGGGCACTCCGATGGGATCAGTGCATGTGAGGGGACACTCCGATGGGAACAGTCCATGTAAAGGGGGCACTCCAATGGGAACAGTCCATGTAAAGGGACACTCCGATGGGAACAGTCCATGTAAAGGGGCACTCCGATGGGATTAGTGCATGTAAGGGGGTACTCCGATGGGAACAGTCCATGTAAAGGGGCACTCCGATGGGATCAGTGCATGTAAGGGGGCACTCCGATGGGAACAGTCCATGTAAGGGGGGCACTCCGATGGGATCAGTCCATGTAAGGGGGCACTCCGATGGGAACAGTCCATGTAAGGGGGCACTCCGATGGGATCAGTGCATGTAAGGGGACACTCCGATGGGAACAGTCCATGTAAAGGGGGCACTTCGATGGGATCAGTGAATGTAAGGGGGCAAGCCGATGGGATCAGTGCATGTAAGGGGACACTACGATGGAAACAGTCCATGTAAAGGGGCACTCCGATGGGAACAGTCAATGTAAAGGGGCACTCCGATGGGATCAGTGCATGTAAGGGGACACTCCGATGGGAACAGTCCATGTAGAAGGGCACTCCGATGGGAACAGTCCATGTAAAGGGGCACTCCGATGGGATCAATGCATGTAACGGGGCACTCCGATGGGAACAGTCCATGTAAAGGGGGCACTCCAATGGGAACAGTCCATGTAAGGGGGCTCTCCGATGAGAACAGTCCATGCAAAGGAGCAAACCGATGGGAACAATGCATGTAATGGGGCACTCCGATGGGAACAGTCCATGTAAGGGGTAGAGGCGGCTTCATATCGGTCAATCAGATAACAAATGGCTGAGGGTCCGGGCAGTCTGTGTTCTTTATCAGAGGGGTCACCTCTATGCTGCAGATTCAAAGCAGGGAGCCGGCCTGTGCAGATTGCCAGTGACCTCTGACCCCCAGGTCCCATTAAGGGAACCTGCCAACAATACAGCCGCCATTACTAGGTGGTCCAGGATGTAATAGAAAGGTCAAATTGTGGAGGATTGTATGAGCACAGCACACATTGTCAGATCAGATTGGTGGAGATCGCTCTTCAATCATTTCTGACTTTCGCCCCACACCAGGATGGTCACATGATTGCTTGGGTGGGCGCTAACGATGGCGGATCCTCATACAACTCACCGTTTATGTCTTACAGAGCCCCTCCCCCATACTGGGAATCTGATTGGACGTGAAGTACCGTCAGCCTCATAGTGGAAGAGCCGTGAGCCGCCAACATGGACACCAAATGCGTAGAGGTGGCGGAACGATGTCGGCAAGTGAAGGGCGAGGGGACGGACATGAAGTATCAGATGATGGGTGCAGTGAGCAGCAGGCGCTGTCAGTACTTCATCCAGAAGACAGGTAGGTGGGTGAGGATGGGAGCAAAGGGGTCCTCACTGGGGGAAGGAATGGTGTGTCACCCATATACAGAGAGGGCTCCCCATACCCATGTATGAGCTGGAAGTGGCAGGAGATCAGTGCTGGTAGTATCCATCACAGACAACACTGACCCATCCTCCCATCCACCACATACTGACCCATCCCTGCGATCCCCACATACTGACCCTTCCCTGCGATCCCCACATACTGACCCATCCCTGCAATCCCCACATACTGACCCATCCCTGCAATCCCCACATACTGACCCATCCCTGCAATCCCCACATACTGACCCATCCCTGCAATCCCCACATACTGACCCATCCTCCCATCCACCACATACTGACCCATCCCTGCAATCCCCACATACTGACCCATCCCTGCAATCCCCACATACTGACCCATCCCTGCAATCCCCACATACTGACCCATCCTCCCATCCACCACATACTGACCCATCCCTGCAATCCCCACATACTGACCCTTCCCTGCGATCCCCACATACTGACCCATCCCTGCGATCCCCACATACTGACCCATCCCTGCGATCCCCACATACTGACCCATCCCTGCGATCCCCACATACTGACCCATCCCTGCGATCCCCACATACTGACCCTTCCCTGCGATCCCCACATACTGACCCATCCCTGCGATCCCCACATACTGACCCATCCCTGCGATCCCCACATACTGACCCATCCTCCCATCCACCACATACTGACCCTTCCCTGCAATCCCCACATACTGACCCATCCCTGCAATCCCCACATACTGACCCATCCCTGCAATCCCCACATACTGACCCATCCCTGCAATCCCCACATACTGACCCATCCCTGCAATCCCCACATACTGACCCATCCTCCCATCCACCACATACTGACCCATCCCTGCAATCCCCACATACTGACCCTTCCCTGCGATCCCCACATACTGACCCATCCCTGCGATCCCCACATACTGACCCATCCCTGCGATCCCCACATACTGACCCATCCCTGCGATCCCCACATACTGACCCATCCCTGCGATCCCCACATACTGACCCATCCCTGCGATGCCCACATACTGACCCTTCCCTGCGATTCCCACATACTGACCCATCCCTGCGATCCCCACATACTGACCCATCCCTGCGATCCCCACATACTGACCCATCCTCCCATCCACCACATACTGACCCATCCCTGCGATCCCCACATACTGACCCATCCCTGCGATCCCCACATACTGACCCTTCCCTGCGATCCCCACATACTGACCCTTCCCTGCGATCCCCACATACTGACCCATCCCTGCGATCCCCACATACTGACCCATCCCTGCAATCCCCACATACTGACCCATCCCTGCAATCCCCACATACTGACCCATCCTCCCATCCACCACATACTGACCCATCCCTGCAATCCCCACATACTGACCCATCCTCCCATCCACCACATACTGACCCATCCCTGCGATCCCCACATACTGACCCATCCCTGCGATCCCCACATACTGACCCATCCCTGCGATCCCCACATACTGACCCATCCCTGCGATCCCCACATACTGACCCATCCCTGCAATGCCCACATACTGACCCTTCCCTGCAATCCCCACATACTGACCCATCCCTGCAATCCCCACATACTGACCCATCCCTGCAATCCCCACATACTGACCCATCTCTGCAATCCCAGCACTGATCCTCCTCACCAACCCAACACTGCCTTACTCTCCCATCCACCACATACTGACCCATCCCTGCAATCCCCACATACTGACCCATCCCTGCAATCCCCACATACTGACCCATCCCTGCAATCCCCACATACTGACCCATCCCTGCAGTCCCCACATACTGACCCATCCCTGCGATCCCCACATACTGACCCTTCCCTGCGATCCCCACATACTGACCCATCCCTGCGATCCCCACATACTGACCCATCCCTGCGATCCCCACATACTGACCCATCCCTGCGATCCCCACATACTGACCCATCCCTGCGATCCCCACATACTGACCCATCCCTGCAATGCCCACATACTGAACCTTCCCTGCAATCCCCACATACTGACCCATCCCTGCAATCCCCACATACTGACCCATCCCTGCAATCCCCACATACTGACCCATCCCTGCAGTCCCCACATACTGACCCATCCCTGCAATGCCCACATACTGAACCTTCCCTGCAATCCCCACATACTGACCCATCCCTGCAATCCCCACATACTGACCCATCCCTGCAATCCCCACATACTGACCCATCCCTGCAATCCCCACATACTGACCCATCCCTGCAATCCCCACATACTGACCCATCCCTGCAGTCCCAGCATCGACCCTCCGCACAGTAGTGTATTTTACTTTTTTGCTGCCCTAGGCAAGACTAAAATTGAGCACCCCCCATCTACATTTATCTCTCCCCTTGCTGTTTAAGATCCACCTCTTCAGTACAAGAGCATGATGGAGGGCAGTGTGACATGGCAGGGGGGGGTCGTGGGACAGGAGGGGGTCAGCGTGATGGGGGGCAGCAGGACAGGAAGGGGGCAGCAGGAGAGGAGGGAGGCAGCAGGAAGGGGGAGTAGGCCATCGAGACAGGTAGGAGGGTAGCAGGACAAGAGGGAGGCATCATGACAGGGGGAGGGCAGCATGATGGGGGGTAGCATGGTGGGGGCAGAGGGACAGGAGAAGTGCAGTGGGACAGGAGGAGGAGCACAGAGGGACAGATGGGGGGCATGGGACAGGATCGGGGCAGCGGGACAGGAAGAGCGCAGTGGAACAGGTGAGGGGCAGTGAGACAGGAGGAGCGCAGAGGGACAGGTGAGGGGCAGCGTGACGGGGGGCATGGGACAGGATCGGGACAGGAGGAGGAGTGCAGAGGGACAGGAGGAGCGCAGAAAGACAGGTGAGGGGTAGTGGGACAGGAGGAGCTCAAAAGGAGAGGTGGGGGCCAGCGTGATACGGGGCATGGAACAGGATCGGGGCAGCGGGACAGGAGGAGCGCAGAGGGACAGGTGAGTGGCAGTGGGACAGGAGGAGCACAGAGGGACAGGTGAGGGGCAGCATGACGGGGCATGGGACAGGATCGGGGCAGCGCGACAGGAGGAGCGCAGAGGGACAGGTGAGGGGCAGTGGGAAAGGAGGAGCGCAGAGGGAAAGGTGAGTGGCAGTGGGACAGGAGGAGCTCAGAGGGACAGGTGGGGGGCAGCGTGACAGGGGGCATGGGACAGGATCGGGGCAGCGGGACAGGAGGAGCGCAGAGGGACAGGTGGGGGGCAGCGTGACAGGAGGCATGGGACAGCATCGGGGCAGTGGGACAGGAGGAGCGCAGAGGGACAGGTGAGGGGTAGTGGGACAGGAGGAGCACAGAGGGACAGGTGAGGGGCAGTGGGGACAGATGGGGGGTAGTGGGACAATGTGGGGGGACAGGAGGGGGGAAGTGGAACAGGTGTGGGAAAGGGTGACAGGAGGGGGCAGCGTGACAGGGGGCAGTGTGACAGAGAGGGGGCAATGGTACGGGGGAGGGAAGTGGTGGGGGGCTGTGTGTCGGGGGGACAGGAGTGGGGAAGCACCAGTCCTCCAAGCTCTTACCTGTCCAGCAGGGGCTCCTCCAGACAGTGTCAGGATCACTCCAGGAGGGACGCTTGTGTCCCATATCCCTCAGGATCTCCGGCGGCGGCTGCAAAAGAGCGGGGGGCTCCTACACCCTGACCTCGTTCTTTTCTTTTTCCTCCTCCGCTGGCACCTTCTGGCCATCCTGCACGTCCCAGCGCACACTGACAGTGGGCCCCGCCCTCACACGCTCCGAGCGCACACCAGGGATCCGCCCACCACTCTTCTCTCCTCTGCAGCCGGTCCCTTAGCCCGGGTGACCCTCCTTGTGTGTCGGCTTGGCTGTACACTCATCCATGGCAGCACTGTTGCTGACACACACAGTGTCCCTTCTGCATGGGGGGCGTGCCACCCCCCTGTAAACTGCCACCCTAGACAAACGCCTTGTTTGCCTCATGGCAGATACACCCCTGCCTCCTCACCACCCCCCAACACGAACACAGTCCCATCCCTGCAACCAAAATCAGAACATTAACCCTCCTGGAGCCTTTGCCAGGAAATTCCCTCGTAGACATTCCTCACCAGAACACGTAACCTGTATGCATAGCCAAAACTTTTTTTTCTGTTCTTGGTTAAGTGGGAAGGATCGGCGCCCCTGTTGTGTTTTATTGTTTTTTTTTTCGCACTGGGGAGAGTCTCTATTTTTCTTGATGGCTGTTGTCACTGAAGCAGAACATTATGAGAAATGTAAAATTGTAAAGCTGTTCCCAGAAAAGGAATAGAGAAGTCCTCCAATGCAGACATTTGTTCTACTCTATCCAAAAGTGAAAACGATTTGGCTATAGATACAGTTAACTCCATTTAATCCCTCATTGTATGTCACTTACTGTTACCAGGACATAGAAGGTGAATCTCCCCAGGGGGAACACAGATCGCAATAACAATTTCATAGGGAATCTAACCCATGACTTGCTTCCATTGTGAGGATCTTTTAAGAGATCAATAGAAAGGATTTTCCCAACAAAGCTTGAATGATGATCCACCAGGCCAGAGAAAACCTGGTGTTTGGTGACAGGTGCATCAGTTTGTCCCGAGATTGAACCGATTTGTCCCAGGATGAACTAGCAAAAGAAAAGAGAAATCATTTTCCTAATGACACCAGTGTAATGGAATTATTTTTGACTCCAATTTAAGGCTCGTTCACACTTGACTGTTTTACCAACGCTTGCCAAATGCCCCTATAGCGTTTGGCATGTGTTGGTCCGGCGTTTGCGGAGTGTTTTTTAACGCTCGGAAAATGCCGCATGCGCGGTTTAGCGGCAGTTGCTAGGTGTTTTCCGAGCATTAAAAATGCCCCACAAACGCCTATAATGAAGTTTGAATGGTATTACCGCTCCGCAAACACCCCGCAACCGCACCGCAAATGCCAGTCAGGCGTTTGCGGAGCGGCACCATAGACTAGAATAGGAGGCTTCAACGCCTCCTGACTCGACCAGAGGTGTCCTTTTTGCCTCGATGCTAATGCTCCCATTAGAACAGCACCATGTGCTGCAATGTGCAGAATTGTCCGAGGCGTTTGGGAAGCGGTAAAAACGCTTCCCAAACGCCTCTCTTCCGCCTGCACACAACGCTAGTGTGAACGTAGCCTTACTGGCAATTTTTCCACTGACATCCACGTATGTGAAAAATATTATCAAAGGGATGCTCACATAAGGGGAATTATTTTCCCACTGACACCAATGTAATTATTTTTTTTTTTGCACACTGTCACTGGTATGTTGGTGGGGAATAGTGTTCCCATTGACACCAGTATAAAGGGCATTATTTTACAATCTTTACCAATTTAAAGTAGCAGTAAACTTGTTATATACACGCACGCACGCACACGCACACACGTGTTAAAGGGAGTTCTTCATTGCTGTGCTGTCAGTGTGTGGTGATTTCATGTGGTCTTCCTTCCAATGTGAGGTTTCCCATCCACACCAAATAAACCCCTTCCCACCGGCTGTACACTTATGTAGCAACACACTGACACCAGTGAAACAGGAATTATTTTCCCATCTACAGCAACTTGAGAGCATTATATTCCCAGTGACATCGATGTAAGTCACATGTACAAGCAGGCATTATATTTTAACCGACATCAATGTATGAGGAATTATTTTCCCACTGACATCAATGTTAGGCACATTGGGGAGATCCAGATTGCCTTTAAAACATCTGCACATAATTAAGGAAAGCCTCGTAAAGTTCCAAAACATGCAACAGACTTGGGTAGTTCCTATTTTGGGAATTTTCAAATGTAAGAATTACTGACAGTTTGTAGATAACGTATCAGGAGGTAATTAAAACCACCTCCAATTTGGTGTACAGAGACAGGCCAGACCATGTTTGCGCTGCAAAGCTGTTGTGAATGTTACGCTTCCTCCTTAGGGCTTGCTGGTTGCTAGAATGCTGGAGGCTGCTGCTATCCTAGCAACCAAGGATGCATCTCTGGCTCCATTCAGCTGACAACCAGGAGATTCTCCAGGTGACAGCTGATTGTAAATGAAGGGGCTAAGAATGCCGGCTGATGTAATAAACCAAATATAGCTATGGCACTTTTTGAACAATGACATCAGTCAGCATCCCCAGCACCCCAACCCTTTGTTTACATTCAATTGTAGGCTGGGGAACATTACAATCATCAACTGAATGGGGCGAGGGATGCGTAATTATTTGCTAAGGCACTGCCTACTGCACACCTAACAGCATCTTACCAACCAATGGCACTGTGCGGCTCAGGAGCTCAGTATGGACTGAGGACAGGGTGTCCGCAGTTTGTACACTGTGGCCTCATTGCTGCACCCCTCACCATGCCTCTATGTGACTCATTGTTGTGCCTGTTTCTTACGTTAACAAAAATGGCAACTGTCCCATTTTATAGCTAGTTTTAAAGGATAAGTTCACCTCTAAAAAAAAAAAAAATAAATAATACATGTACATCTTTTTGCAGGTAAGAAAATGTGCATTTATTAGAAAGCATCGCTCCTGCAATCAGCAGATCGCGGGTGCTATGCAGGACTTCTGCAGACTTGTCAGTGTATGTGTGCTTTTACTCCGTACGGGCAAGTAGATACACACTGACGGGAAGAGACAACAAACTATCACAGTGCTCAACAGTGCTGTGGTAATTCACTGAGGACTACAAGCCGAGAGTGTAGTTTCCCATTCACAGAATTCTGTGACTGAATGACACTGCCGGGCGGGCGAGCAATAGGTATCCCGTGCCTATTATGTGGTATAGGTATCCTAATTAAGGAAGCTGCTTACACCAAAAAACGTGTATCTCCTCTCAACTGAAGGATCAACAGTTATTAAAGCTAAAATCAGTGCTACCCATAAATCAGCATAATTAACAATGTGTCTCATTAATAAAATCATACAAGTTAGGCCTCGTTCACACTATACGTGCAGAAAAACTGATGGAAAAGATTTCACTCGCAGAGCACAAGTTTACATCTGTTTTCATACGCATATCAGTGAGTTTTATACAGGGAATAGGGCACATAGAGAACTATTGTTTTCTTTGTACCCTTGCAGAACGTATGCAGAAAAACTCAGAAAGGTATACAGAAACAAATGGCATGAACAAGGCCTTAGGTTCTATGACTATTCGTAACAATGTAACATGACAATATAAATACATGCAATAAAGGAAAAAAAATAAATTAAGATTAAAATGATAAAAAAAACTTTAAAATATATATATTAATAATATATTTTTTAATTATTATTTTTATTTTCATTTTTAGTAATTTTTTTTTCTTTATTGCATTTATTCACATTGTTACATTACAGTTTTACAAATAGTCACAGAACTTTATTGTTGTATGATTTTATAAATGAGACACATTGTTAATTATGTTCATTTATGGGTGGTGCTGCACTTGCTTAATTTTGGGGATTTGCTGTTTTTGCCGCCCTTCGTCAGACCCCTGGTCACACTTTTTTCTGGTCTGCCTATATGAAATCTTAGGAGTCTTTTAGTTGAATCCCATGGTCAAAAATGAAACTGCCCAGAGACAATACATTCTTTCTCCAGTTTTGACATTTGTAACCAAAAGATGACAAGCCTGCCCACCACGACAAGGTAGACTCTTTCAGGGCAGGACCTACACTAAACTACACTACGCTAACCTACTCCATGCTAGTCATCGTATTTTTAGTGATAGATGCCTGATTGTAATAAGCCTCATCCTAGAACCTGCCATCTTCCTCTCCAGACTTGTTTACTAAGATCTACATAAGAACAACCCTTTTCATTCACAAAACAGAGAACAGACTTGACATGGTTGTTGCTGTTCTCTTATGGTGGGTGATGCAGTGGTCAGCAATGATCACCTGTAATGTCCCGACACATTTCCCCTTCTTTAATCAATGCAGAGCTCTCTTCCACATAGATGCCTTCAGTCTGAAAGGTCTAAAGCGATTTAATTGTAGTGAAGTTTGTTCACAGAGAACTGCCTTTGTCGCCCTCCTCATCCTACCAGTCCTCAGTTTTACTGACATAGAAAAATGCTCACAATAGTGTGTTACAATAAATAATTGGATGTTAAATAAAAAATTAGTTTTTTTTTAGAATTACAATTCCAAAACATCTGAATAGAGCCCATGGCAGCAACAGGGGGAATGACAACCCTCAGGGTACTGTGGTCACCCCCTGAAGGAGGACACCCCACCCACATTCCACCTATCAGGCCATGCACAACACCCCAGTTATCCCACCAGACCACACCAAACTGGGAGGAGGTGCAATCAATCCTGAACTTCGTGAACCCAACAGGAAGGCCGAGACTTCCTCAGAGCTATGCACCACCAACATTCCTGTCCTGCCACAGTTTCAGAGCTTCCCCGAGAGGTAGCCTCACTCCATTCCTTCAGGCACAGAGTGTCTACACTCCGCCTAAAAAAAAACCTGTGCTGATACACTATTATGAGCATTATTTATTAATTATATTAATAAAAGGTAATTTTATTTTGGTTTATTCACATATATTATGGATTGGCAATATGAGATTATTAGTATACAGTATTTGATTAAGGGTTTTGTATATTAAAATATTTTTTATATACATGTACTTATTTTTTATATACATATAATTCTGTATACTAATTTTTATATTAATGGCATCGGGTTGGTATCACCCGTTTTTTTTTGAGGATTAGGGGGTGAGTTTTTTTATTTTTTTATCTAGTGTATTTTTATCAAATTTATAATTATTTAGATTATTAAAGGTTTTTTGAGGCTGTCCAATTTATACTGTCCAATAATGATGTTGGGAGCCATTAAGGGATATATACTATATAGTGCCATTAAGAAGTACTGCCCTGTGATCTATAGGGTCTGTGGAAAACAGGCTTCTTTTCACTGCGAGTCCGACGGTAGGGTTGCCTAGTTACCGTTCGGACTACGCTAGTATGGCAGTGGTTGTCCCGCCCAGCGGTCTGATTGGCAGATCTTCAGCCTATAAAATGGAGTTCTGTCTACCAATCACGCAGTCCTGAAGAAGTCAATTGCATTCCTGTTCAAAATGCATGCTATTCTTTGCGGTGCAATTTGCGTCCATACATTTTGTATGAACACCAATGGCATAGCAAAGTATCGGTAATTGGTAACGGCGAGTACTTGAGCGACAGTATCGATATCACACTTGCATCCCTAGTTAGGATATGACAGTGCTGTATCTGATGAATGTTAGACAATGTGGCCAGTAGATTAGATCCATCAGCATTTAGAGCCCGGAATTCAAATGTTGGAATTGTGTCCCTGGTGGTGGGTGTTTATTGGCTAGAATAGTTTTCTCACACCTTTATTTGCACAATCTACCTGACTCACTTACCTCACTCCTGATGCTGCTGACAACCGCCAATAATCCAGACGGTACGGCTTTATTCTTTCATGCACAAATCTGAGACCGCAGAACTGAAAGCAAATGCTGCACAAAAAATAGATGACTGGAGTGTTAACTAGTGGATGTGTATTTCTTATTTCTGAAAGATAAAGATGTCATGTAGGGCCAGTTCACACCACAAAACGCACTCTGGATGCATTCCGGATACGTTTTTGCTTACAGTTCACACCACACTCTGTTGCGGTGCAGTTTTGATGCAGTTTGCCATGTTCCAGTATGGTTCTGTTTAGAACAAAATGCAGCATTTTCTCTTTTTTTCCTGCACCAGAAGCTGAAATAGTCTGTGGGATTTGCAGTGTGCATAGAACAGTGCGTATGATCACAACTAGTGCGCATGCTTGTTTCAAACAAACAAGTGGTGGGGGGGGGGAGCATAGGTGTGGGAGCTCATGGAGGATGTAACAAGGAAGCAGAAAAACACAGTAAGAAATGATGTAATAAAAAATAGATTATTACAGGGCTATGAACTAGCGGATGTGTTTTTGGATTTTTTTCTGAATAATAAGGATATTGTTTGTTTAGTGTCACAAAATAAAATCCGTCTTCCTCCTTCCCTTTATAGCCGGCCAATCCTCTCCTTTTTTGTAAGATGTTAAAAATGTGATACTAAGCTTTGGAGTAAAAAAATGTGTTAACTTTAAAAATGTGTTTTTACTGCTTCAAATCTCCATTTGTTTTTTGTGATTGGGCCGTGGGCTGTGTAGTGTGTGTAGAGCAGCGTACATGGCCATAACTAATATTCACTGCTATTTTCACTATGAATAGAAGTCTGGGGGATAGGAGACATTCAGGAGTTTAATGGCGGATGTCACAAGAAGGCAGATACACAGTAAGAAGCAATTTAATGGAAAATAGATTATGGGAGCATTAACTAGTGGATGTTTAATCTATATATATATATATTTTTTGTGGAAAATAAAGATATCATTTAGTGTCACAAAAAAAACAGGCCCCTCCCCTCCTTATAGCCGGCCAATCACGCTCCTTCCTTGGGAGATGTTAAAGTGACACTCCTGAGATGGGCTATGGGATTTGCAGTGTGCATAGAACAATGCACATGATCGCAACTAGTGTGCATGCTTGTTTCAAAGAAACAGGTGAGGAGGAAAAGCATAGGTGTGGGAGCTCATGAAGGATTGGGGAAAACCTCCTGCGCTCAATCCTACTAAACTAATAATAAGCTGCTACACCTGCACCTTATTACCGAAAGTGAAAAACCAAAATATAACAAACAATAAGTGCAGCGCTCTGGTGAAAACTAACTAAATCTCAACATAAACAACATGTGACATAATGGTGGAACAAACCGTGAATCTTAATGAGAATGAATGCTAAAACAGTGCAACATCACAGGATATTGTGCATATGGTGGAAATGACTAATATTAAGCCCCCTAATACAGGGGATATACCCTATAAAACAAGTGCTCTGTGTCAACACACTTTATTCATACCATAGATAAACCGCTGAAATCAGAAAATATATATATATATATACAGCAAGTGAATATAAATGAACACATCACTGAAAGTAATATCTCATAAACAAAACGTGCCACCAGTGTCCACAACAATAAATGCAATCATGCAGGTGAATCTTGTGCGTTTGTAGGCTCTGGTGATGACTCCACACACAGCTAGATTAGCTCCTCACCTCCTTGCTGCGACCCTAAAAGGGCCTAAATGCCTTATGGATCACTCCTGGATCCCCCTTGGGTTAAAGCGTATCCTCTAGGAATATCCTAAATGGCTGTTATTCAGAAAAATCATCTCCCACATGGTCCACAAAGAGAAAAGCCTCCATAGTGTTTTATCATTTATTAACACAGTAATTAAAATAATATACACAGGACACTCACATGATACATCTTCTTCTATACAGCATTTTGAACCTGATGTATGGGTGTACTTGCATGGGTTCTTTAGGGAGTCCAAAGATGGCGTCCGCGCCAAAAATGACGTCACCTATGCCTTGCATCACCTCTCACGTGACTTCCTCAGGGACCCTGACACCATTATGTCACATGTTGTTTATGTTGAGATTTAGTTAGTTTTCACCAGAGCGCTACACTTATTGATTCTTATAGCTCATGAAGGATGTTACAAGGAAGCAGAAAAACACAGTAAGAAATGATTTTATGAAAAATAGATTATAACATTAACTAGCTGATGTGTATTGGATTTTTTTCTAAATAAGGATATTGTTTAGTGTCACAAAAAAAATCTGGCCTCCTCCTTCCCCTTATAGCCAGCCAATCCTCTCCTTTTTTGTTAGATGTTAAAGAAGTGACACTAAACTTTGGTTTAAAAAATGTGTTGTTAACCCAAAAAGTAGTTTTTACTGCTTCAAATCCCAATTTTTTTTTTTTTTGTGAGTGGGCTGTGCAGTGTATGTAGAGCAGTGTACATGGCCATAACTTATATTCACTGCTCTTTCCAAATAAACAGAAGTGAGGGGGATAGGAGACATTTGGGAGTTAATGGCGGATATCACAATGATACACAGTAAGACACAATTTCTTGAAAAATAATTGTTTTTTTTTTTTTTGTTAAATCAAGATATCATTTAGTTTCAGAAAAAAAAAAATCTGACCTCCTCCCCTAATAGCCAGTCTATCACGTTCTTTTCTTGCAAGATGTTAAAGTGGCACTCCAGTGTGCATAGAACAGGCGTATGATCACAACTAGTGTGCTCATTTCAAACAAACAAGTGGGGGGGAAAGCATAGGTGTGGGAGCTCATGAAGGATGTTACAAGGAAGCAGAAAGACACAGTAATAAATTGTTTAATGAAAAATAGTTTATTACAGGGCCATTAATTAGTGGATGTGTACAATTATAAACAACAAATTCTCGCACAGTCACAGATGCTACTAAAAATATTCCCTTCTTGTGTCAAATACAAAACTATATATCAGAAAGCAGCTCACACTAACACATACTCATGATGTGCGTGGATTCTAATACATAAAACACACAGTGCAGCGCTCTCTTTTAGTATGTGAGAGCAAACAAATTATGTTATAAAACAGTGAACATATGTGAAAAAAGTCTCTAAGTATAAAGTTTTTCTTCAACTTGAAACAAACTTCACAATTTCATATCTTCATGCAATATAAATCCTCCACCACAAACGCCAGATGTGCCCTCACCAGGGGTTTTTGACCTCACATATAGTTTGTTCAAAAAACGCTTGTGTTCCTTGAGGTGGACATAAATGGTCAGATGTATCCTGAAAATGGAATCTTCCTCCAAAGATTAAAGGGATCGGTGATCTTTCCTCTTCCATTTAGCATACATGTCAAAAAACGAGTAAAACACAATAGTGCGTTATCCTTTAAAACACATTACTTTATTAAAAGCATAAAAAGTGGCCAGTCACATAGTACAGGTACTAGATCGCACCAGATATATGCGCAATTAAAACCTGCAATACTCTTGTATGAGCAATCAAAGGAAACTCCACTCCTGAAATGTAACAATGTGGTTGTAACGATGAAGGGGGGGCTTGGTGACGTCATGAAGCTCGCTGTTCATCGTTACAACCACATTGTTACATTTGAGGAGTGGAGTTTCCTTTGATTGCTCATACAAGAGTATTGCAGGTTTTAATTGCGCATATATCTGGTGCGATCTAGTACCTGTACTATGTGACTGGCCACTTTTTATGCTTTTAGTAAAGTAATGTGTTTTAAAGGATAACGCACTATTGTGTTTTACTCGTTTTTTTATCATGTATGCTGAATGGAGGAGGAAAGATTAAAGGGATCGGTGATCTTTGGAGGAAGATTCCATTTTCAGGATACATCTGACCATTTATGTCCACCTCGAGGGACACATGCGTTTTTTGACCAAACTATATGCGAGATCAAAAACCCTGTTGAGGGCACATCTGGCGTTTGTGGTGGAGGATTGATATTGCATGAAGATATGAAATTGTGAAGTTTGTTTCAAGTTGAAGAAAAACATTATACTTGGAGACTTTTATTCACATAGGTTCACTTTTTCTTTTTTCACATATGTTCACTGTATTATAACATAATTTGTTTGCTATCACATACTAAAAGTGCGGCACTGTATGTTTTATGAACTAGTGGATGTGTATTGGATTTTTTCTGAATGATAAGGATATTGTTTAGTGTCACAAAAAAATCCGGCCTCCTCCTTCCCCTTACAGCCGACCAATCCTCTCCTTTTTAGTAAGATGTTAAAGAAGTGACACTAAACTCTGGTTTAAAAAATATATCCAACTCAAATATGTGTTCTTAAGCCAAAAAAAAGTCATTGGTGCTCTCAGACCCTCCAAATCTCCATTTTTACTTTTTTTAATTTGTGATCCAACTTCCTGATATGGGCCCTGGGCGATGGGTGATGGGGCGTGCAATGTGTATAGAGCAGTGTACATGGCTACAACTAATATTCACTGCTGTTTTCAAACAAAGAGAAGTGGGGAAAAGGAGAGGTTTGGGAGTTAATGTAGGATGTCACAAGGAGTTTCATTTTCAAAAAGAAGTTGGAGGGAAGGTGTGGAATCTCATGGAGGATGTTACAAAGAAGTAGAAAAACACAGTAAGAAATTATTTCCAGAAAAATAGATTACAGGGACAGTAACTAGCTGATGTGTTTGGGTTTTTTTTCTGAATAATAGGGATATTGTTTAGTGTCACAAAAATAAAAAAATCTGGCCTCCTCCACCCCTATAGCCAGCCAATCCTCTCCTTTTTTGTAAGATGTTAACGTTAAGATGTTCTAAAAATGTATACAATAACCCAAAAAAGTGACTTTTTCTGATCCAGATCTCCATTTTTTGTAATCTAACTGCCAGCTGTGGGTGACAGGTGGTGGGTTTTGCAGTTTATATACATAAAATATAATATTATATATAACATTTTCTTTTTTAAACAGAAATGAGAAGAAAAGGAGAGGTTCAAGGATTAAAGAGGATGTTACATGAAGTCAGAAACACACCATAATATCTTACATTAACTTACCACTATTTTATCTATGTTAAAAACTAAAATCTATTTTTTTTTTTTTTTGTATTTTTTTTTTTTTTTTTCCAAACAAAGTGAGAAGAAAAGGACAGATTCAGGAGACAGGGAAGATGTCAGAATCAGAAACATACAGTCTAGAGAGAGCTATGGCTAAAAAATTGACTTTTTTTCCCCTTTAAGCCAGTAATTAGGGGGAGGTAAGAGAGATGGGCTGTAAACATAAAAAACCCATAATTGCCTGATGTTACTTACCTCATTCGGCCCTTACCTGATGGTACTTACCTCATTCGGCCCTGGGTCTTTTGGCTCCTTGAGGCTTGCTGTACGCTGCCTTTCTTTTGGGCTCTTTGGCGTTCAGGGCATCCAGGAGACCTTCAGCTACCAGCTCTTTGTATTTAGCCCCTTTGCTTGCTCGGGAAGAGCATCGCTGGGTGCTGGTTGTAGGCTCCTGGGATGCCAAGCTGGTGGTGATGTCCCTCCTCTTCACCTTGAGGGCCTTTCCATCTTCAGCTCTCTTCCCAGATGTCTTTGGGAACCTCACTGGATAGTGGAAGATGGGAGCCATGGTGAAGGTAGTAGCCATGTCCAGAAGCTGTCCCAGGGCCTCAGTCTTCTCAGCCTTTCCTCCCTGCAGGTGAGTCACAGCGGCCATGATGTCCTCCTCTCTGTCCTTCCCGGTGCAGTCCGACGATGCGAATCCCAGAAGTAGAAGAGGGTCCGCTGATCCCCAGTCGAAGTCTCCGGCCATCATAATAGCAGAAATGCTGAAAACTTGCTGAAATCCACAGAAATCCTGGAGCTACAGGTGTCTGTGTCCTCTCAGAAGCACAGCTATCAACAGCGATCAACTGTCACTTTTGGTGTGAGGTTGTTTACTCAAATCCCCCCCCCCCCCCCTCCAACCGACCTGATGCTTAGAAATTCACCTGTTAGCCCATTTGTTTAACACATAAAACCTTATTTTACCCCAAATACAACCAGAAATATTGTTCTATAGACACACACATTAATATTACCATACATTTAGACTAGGCGTGTTTAACCCTTTTTCTGCCAGAGACGTTTTTAGGGGTTTTTTTTACACATATTTTAAAAATGAATTTAAGGTGATTGCTGAAGATTACAGAAAACCCCCAAACATGATATATTTTCTTGCAGCAGAGACCCTGGCAATTCAAATATCAAAAATTATATCAAAAATTAGACAATTTATGTCACATAATATGTGTGCAATGGTTTTTCAAGCTCAAATTTTTAGTAAAAAATGTCACTAGAGTTCATTTTAGGGCACACAAACACAATATATTCCCCAAATGTTTGGTAAAATATAAAAGATGAAGTTGCACCAGGTAAATAGATGCCCAATATGTGAAGCTTTAAAACTGAGCGTGCCCATAATACAAACATGTACTTCAGCACCCTATATTTTCTCCAAGGGGACACATTAAAAGCCCCTCCAGGTCATTAGGTTGGAAGTAACTCTGTATAACAGCCCTAAAATGATTGCTGTCACTCTGGCATGTGCAGCAATGCACAACACGTGTAGCACCAGCAATGTTTTCATATGTGGGTGCCATGACCGGTGTGCTCAGGTTGGTATGTACATAGGGGGGGGGGACCTTTTGGAGGTTTAAGTGCTTGGGTGTACGTTTATTTGTTGACACTTTTTATTGATATCACAGAGAGGACACCGTCTCCTATGTGATGTAATGCCTTTGTGACAGGTGCTGCTTCTTCACACATCAGGAGTCTATTTCAGCAGCAAGCCCACAGACAACTTGTGATACATTGTTACATACAACACACTCCCAGCTCCTGGTGTGTACCCCCCCCCCCCCCCCGCTGCCACCAGCATAGGACATGATGGCAGTGAGAGGGTTAATGATGCCGTAACAGATGTTGGTGTTTCTGGGGGTTGGAGGGGCATTAGGGGCCTCTTACTATATGGCTGATTCATGATTTGGCTGCCTTGTCTTGGCAGTGTGTATTTCCCTCCTGGGATCCAGTTTGTGTTTTTCTGCTCCTGATAGTTGTCTGTGAGTATGGCTGGGGAAGACAGGAATGGAGGGCACTCACACTCTATTAGTTTCACTGCAGGCAGGTGAGATGTCGGGTCTTTTAGACCCCTGTCACCAGCTACTGTGAGCAGGGAAAGGGCCACGCTCGAAATGCGTTGTCATGGTGACAGTGGAAGCCTCCATCTTGTTTGGTCCAGCTTGCACTCCACCTTGATCCCCGGATCCAGTTAACTTCCTTTGTTGATGTCACTTCTGGTGCACCGCATCCGAGCCCACGCAGGTTACCGAGTGACTCCCAGAATCCTAGTGGACCCAGCCGGAGACCCATTGATGGTGGATCCTTACTAGCGGAGTCACTAGTGGTTATAAAACAGTCCTGTTTGCTGACATGGGCTCACCGCTGACACTCCTGAAGCTCTGTGAGCTTCTATCTCCCTGGAAGGCTTTCCTTTAATGTGCAATGTTGCTGTTTTTATTGAAGTTCATCCTCTCTTGTTCTGACTGGTATATTACCATTGATCAAGCAAGAGAGCACGTGTTTTATCTGCCATAAATATGCTTGTGCCTTGTTATAAACGTTTAGTGCCACAGTGACAGAATTGTTGTTCTGATTTTTGATTTGACATGGTGACTCCTTTATACAAGTCACTTTCCTCGAATCGCTTTTGGGACATTTGGTTTCATGTTTGCTTTTTTCACCACTCTTGGTGATTTTCATGCGAAGCAGCTGAGGACTAGCAGCCACTTTAGACAATCATTCTATGTATACCTCACTGCCCAGCCTTAGCGCCTAAACTTCAGGATATATATCCAAATTTATTCTGCAGAAGGGCAATGACCCCAAACATACATCCAATGTCATTATAACCATCTTTACTGTAAAGAAGAACAAGGAGTCCTGGAAGTGATGGTTTGGCCCCCACAGAGCCCTGATCTCAACCTCATCAAGTCTGTTTGGGATTACATGAAGAGTCAGAAGGATAAATGGCAGCCTACATCCACAGAAGATATGTGGTTAGTTCTCCAATCTGTTTGGAACAACCTACCTGCCGAGTTCCTTCAAAAACTGTACAAGTGTACCTAGAATTGATGCTGTTTTGAAGGCAAAGGATGGTCACACCAAATATTGATTTAATTTGGATTTCTCTTTGGTTCATTTACCTTCCATTTTGTTATTTGATAAAAATAAACTATTAACACTTCTATGCCTGAAAGAATCCATAGTATAAGTAAACCCTCTTCTTGTAAAACAGCCCATTCAGTTTGAAATAGAAATGAAAGGCAAAACATTTATGTATACTGTGGGAACTCGCTTCAACGTGGTAGAGCTTTTAAACGCAAACAGCTACTCTCTTTCTTTTTCAAGGGCCTTTTTAGCCCACTTTTATTTAAATGAAAGTTCAAACATAATGCTTCCCACGCAGGGGTATCCACCAACAAAATCAGCCTCCTGGCTTACACACAGTTCAATGTCAGTCTCCTGCAGACTCTTCCCAAATTTTAGCCACTAGCACACAGCTAGTCTGGCTTCCACCTGACTCCAAGGCAGAGAGCTCCCATCTGACTCCTATCTGCTGGGGTGGAGCCCTGCTGACTCCTAGCTGCCGGGGTGGAGCCCTGCTGACTCCTAGCTGCCGGGGTGGAGCCCAGAACCCTGGTCCTGACTCTCTCTAAAGGCCTGCACACACCTGTGCAATCAGTCTCCTGGCCTATCCCAAAACCTGGTCCCAGGATTGGAGATTTCATCCCTCCCAGATCTCTTTGAAATCTGCAGGCTCCAGATCCCAAAACAGACCTTACAAACAAAGGAGGAAAGTGAAAAGCCACTTTCCTCCGTATCAAACACTTACCCTGGAGCCCCTCAACCTGCCTAGTTGAGAATCCTGGGTGACAGATCGTCACACTGACACAATACATATAGAAAAAGTGAAAATATATCTTCTGTTCTCAGCTTCATATGGAACTCAGGGAGGAGAAACAGCAGCACACTGGTCTTCCCAGTGAAAGGCTGTGAAGGAAGCATGTCAGCACAGTTTAATCCATGGAGAGCAGGCTGAGTTGTCAGCAGAACCAGAAAACTGGCCACGCTGTGCTCTCATGCCTGGTGTGGTCAGTTTTTAATAGGAAAGCAGAGGAACTGGCAGGAACACCAACAATTTCACACAAAGCAAGCAATTCAAGGAGAACAGGATACTTTTTTTTTTTGGTACAAGCACGTGCTACAACAGTTGTATGTCAGGAGTATGCAATGTTGGGCTTACATATTTAATTTACAGCATTTTTTACACCGGCCTAAAATGTTTGCACAGCAGTGTGTGTAAATAAGTGTATGTGTACGTGTGTGTGTTTATAAAAATATATTTAAAAAAATTGTACTATCGCCGAAATAAAATTCCCAACAATGTTTTTAATGGTAGTTGGATGTTTTGGATATGTTCTATTGGTGTAAGACTTGTGAATGTTACCCCTCCCTATCCTAAAACAGGACATTCAGAATAAAGGCAGTCGCTTACTTGAATGCATGAATGGATTTCCTTCTCTGAAAACTTTCAGCCAGAGTCTGGAGTGGTTGGGACATTGATATAGATGTAAAGCTGGGTTGGGTGAAGATCTGCTATTTGTGCCTCTAATGATTTTCTCCTTGTTTTTTTTTCACTTTTTTGATCATTCATTTTATCTTGGAGATCCACATCTGTAATAACACATTCACCTGCTATTTATCTTGTTTTTCTAGCTCACCACTTTAGCAGTTAAACAGAGAAAGGGAAATCAACATGGGGGATGAAAGTGAATGGTTGAAACGTCCTGTTGACCAGAAGTGTGAGCACAAGGTAAATTGTGATTTATGATGTTTAAATATGATCCACGTCATCATGCATGCCTAAAGGAGAACTTGAACTACCTTTCCCACTTCCAGACCGGACACTTTTTTACCCTCGTCCTGTCCAGGCCAATTTTCAGCTTTCAGTGCTATCACAGTTTGAATGACAATTGCGCAGTCATGCAACACTGTACCCATATGAATTTTTTAGCATTTTTTTTAGACAGATAAAGCTTTATTTTGGTGGTATTTATTCACCACTGGGATTTTTATTTTTTTTGCTATGTAAATGAAAATGTCCAAAAATTTAGAAAAAAAGTGTTTTTCTTATAAAAGTTTGGAAATAAATAGTATTTCAGTATAAATCTTGGCCAAAATGTATTCTGTTATCTTTTTAGAAAAAAAAATAACCCAAATTAGTTTATAACCAAAAATTAAAAGTTTTAAACATTTTTTTTTTTTTTTACATATTGTCACCCTAGCAGTACAGTGTCACCATGGTGACACTGTACTACATGTGAGGGGTGATGAAGATTTTTTTTTTTTTTTACACTGATTGCTTTTACACCCGTAAAGACTGTAAAAGCAATGATTTCTCCTTCTCACTAGCTGCATTCTTGCAGCCATTGAGAACTACTGTGTGAGCTGTGATTGTTTACAGCTTGTCACAGGGTACAAGGCTGTTGTGAATAGCCTTGTACCATGTGATCTCTGTGATCATTAACAGATTTCACACGTAGTAAGCAATGTCAAAAGTGACATCTTGCTTACTACTCTGCATGTGATCACTGATTGGCCAATCAGTGATCACATGATCGGGACGTCACACAGAGGTCCTGTCCGACGATCAGTGTTTCACTGTGTCCGGAGGCGGATTGCGGTGCTGCGTGCTCCCAGGGAGCGCGCACAAGCAGGGTGCAGGAAGGCTGTTTATAAACGGCCACACGACCCTGCACTGCCACTGTCCGGCCGTTTATATACAACAGGCGGACGGGAGGTGGTTAATGGCACTTTTTGGTCAATGGCTGGGAGGTGGCACAGCTTCACTATCATGAGCCCACTAAAGTTGGTTGTCACAGTGGATACATGATTGGGAACCCATCCCACAGGCTGCTTGTCAAAAGCTGTGACTGAGAGCTGTCTTTGACGGCTCAGGTAATGTGCAGTGAGCTTGCTAATTGCTGTTGTGGGTGCATATGTGCCGACGCGGGGTGCTGAGGCCCACTTTTTCTTGCTATTGCAGATATGGGCTACATGGTTGGCAAAAGGTTACGTGAAGGGAGGATGATTTATAGTACATGCTCAGTTTTGCTACCAATGTGAACCTCCTTCAGCCCTACTTCGGGATCTTCACTGTGTAGCCCTACCTGGCACTGCAGAGCCTTTGCCTCAGTTTTTACTTGACTAGAAGGATAAAATGTGTCTGACGGAAATCCAATACATCTCACCATCCAAATACCACCGTTCCTACAGTAAAGCATGGAGGTGGTAATATCCTGTTCTGGGGGGCTTCTGTGCAGCAGGGATTGGAGCACTTGTCAGGATAGAAGGAAAGATGGAAGGGGTGAAAAACCATCAAATTCTTGAGGAAAATGTGCTGCCTTCTGCCAGAAAGTTGTCAGTGAGAAGGTTTACCTTCCAACATGATAATGACCCAAAGCACACAGCAAAAATGGCCACACAGTGGTTAGAGGAGAAAAAGGTGAACGTCCTTGCATGGCCTAGTCAGAGCCCAGACTTAAACCCCTTTGAAACTCTGTGGAATGATTTAAGACTGCAGTCCGCAAACAGTCACCGTCAAATTAAAGTGAACTTGAGCAGTTCTGCAAAGAAGAACGGGCAAATATTGCCAAGTCTAGATGTGCAAAGTTAGTGGAGACCTATCCCAACAGACTAATGGCTTTAATTAACCGCTTGCCTGCCGCCCCATAGCAGATATACTGCTACAGGGCAGCTTTGCAAAATCATGTAAATATATGTGATTTTGTAGTTCCAGGTAGGGGGTTTTCGTGTGCGGTGCCCTACCCGTTCTGCTATTGGCTCCTGAGGATGTCAATCACCAGGTCCTGGCTGGTGATTTTTGGCCAGGACTAGGTGATCATCTGCAAAGCTGAGAGGGGAGAGACCTATGTGTAAACAACACAGATCTCTCTCCTGTCAGCATTGACATGCTGCACAGCACAGATCTAGAAAGCAGCAGGTTTGCTTAGTAAAACACAACATAGTACACAAAAAAATCACTCCCTAACCCACAGTTAACCCTTTGATCGCCCCAGATGTTAACTCCTTCCTGCCCAGTGTCATTAGTACAGTGTCAGTGCTTTTGATTAGCCCTGATCACTGTATTAGTGTCACTGGTCAGTGGCAGTTAGTCTCCCCCAGTGTTAGATTGCCCACTGCAGTCCCGCTATAAGTCGCTGATCACCGCCATTACTAGTATATATAAAAAAAAATCATTATACGTATGTGCCGCCATTTTGTAGATGCTATAACTTTCACGTAAACCAATTAATATACACTTATTGGGATTTTTTTTTAGCAAGACATTTAGCAGAATACATTTTGGCCTAAATTTATGATGAAATGTATTTATTTTTTTGTAATTAATATGTTTTATAGCAAAGAGTCAAAAATATTGCTGTTTTGCTTTTTCAAAATTGTCAGTATTTTGTTTTCTTTATAGCACAAAATATGAAAACCGCAGAGGTGATCAAATACCTATTTGTGGGGAAAAAAATGACATAAATTTAATTTATGTTCAGCGTTGCATGACTGCACAATTGCCAGTTAAAATAACGCAGAGCTGTATCGTAAAAAATGGCCTGCTTAGGAAGGGGGGTAAATCTTCTGGAAGGCAAGTGGTTAAAGCAAAAATTGATTCAACAAAACACTGACACAAGCGGGTGATCCTTTTTCCAACTCGGTGAATCTGTTTTTGACTTTTTCAATTCTTTTTCTGACCTGTTGGTGTTCTATCTTTCACTTGGATGTTGTAACAAAAAATCTTTTTACTTTCTATGCCTCGATCACATGGGTGTGCTGCAGTGTATACCTGTGAGAGGGCCATGTATGACCACAGGGGGATGCCCAGGTGTTCAGGTGGGTGCCATGCAGATGCGGGGGTGCAGTCCGAAATGCAGAAGTGTGCGTTTGGGGCTGTACACCCACACAGCTGTCAGATTGAGAGCAGTGGCTGTGTCCATGCAGCTCTGTGTCCCAATTGACATGAATGGGACTGCCCGCATGGGGATGCATGAACACCTGTGGCTAAAAGCGGCAGTACGCCTGTGTGAACGAAGTCTAAATCTTTATTTATTTATTATCGATCCTATTTATTCACATGTGTTATTGAAAGATCGGTCCACCCGTAAAGTTTGGGTTTATGCTAAAGAGAGATCACCTGGCGGTTCTGTGTATCTCTTAAAGTATACCTACAGGCAAAACTTTGTAATTTTGAATTGGGTAGAGAGGGTTTAGAACACCTGTCAGGTTTTTATTGCTGTCTGTGTCCCCCAGGGGCGGACTGACCATTTGAAAACGCGGGCACTGCCCGAGGGTCCGGGGTCAGTAGGGGGCCTCATGAGATGCCACTGGTACCTTTTTCATAGGCTTTTTTGAGTTTGGGCAAGGACACAGGGGCCCCATGATCCCCTATTGCCCGGGGACACCATGAGTTGTCAGTCCACCCCTGGTGTCCCCTTTAGGGAGATTCACCCTCTCTATTTGCCCGGTTTACTATTATCACCGAAAGTAAAAGAAAATCACAAATTTAGTTTTGTGACCAGAACAGGAATAGAGGGGAAATCTTCCAAGAGGGACACTAGTTTTGATGACAGCCACGGATTCCTTCACTTTGGATGGGTTTCCTTTCACTTCCTTTTTTGGCCATGGGATAGGAAATGAAAGGAAATCTCCCCAATGGAACACAGATGACCAAAATAAAACTGACAAGTGTTAAAACCCTCCTTTACCCTATTGGAAATTAAAAAAAAAAAGCTTTGCCTTTATTTCTACTTTAAGGGCTCTAAAGATGAGACCTCTGAAGTCCTGGGTCTATACTCTGCAGTGCCCATTATGAGGGGTCCCCACTTTTCTATTTTATACTATGGGAAATGTAACAGAAGGAGCAGGAACACCCATAAAATAAATATACGAGGCCAGGGGCTGATTCATGCAACACGGCTCAACCCACAACAACAATATCACCCTTGGGTGGACTGACCTTATGGGTTATGGCATCTTCAGTCATTTCTACAGGCTTTACTCATCTGTTTATGTCTCCTATGTACTTAAAATTGGTCTAAAATGTGTAATTTACTTATCTGCAGCATGTTCTACATTTGCAGTCAAATTTGTGAAACCCCCACTATATGTTTACTATGGGTTCCCAATTACAAAGCAAATCTAAAACTCTTGTTTAAAAAAAAAAAGATCTTACTATTTAGATGTTTGGTCTTTGGGCAGACTGCAAGCTATTCTGAACAATTTTAGCCCTTTCACTGCCAGAACCGTTTTTGCATTTTTTTGCACACGTTTACAAAATCATTTTAGGCCTGAAGATTACACAAAACCCCCAAACATTATACATTTTTTGAAAGCAGACACCCTAAAGAATGAAATAGGGGTAGTTCCAATTTGTTATGTCGCACAATATTACCACAAAGGTCTAGGAAATGCAAAATTTCATGAAGAAACTCACTAAGCTGAATTTTAAGGCAAACAAATGCAACAAATTACAAACAAATTTTTTGTAAAATATAAAAGAGGAGGGTGCGCTGAGTATACAGATACCTAGCATGTCAAACATTAAATTTACATGTACCTGTGAAATGGCGACAAACGTCAGTACCTTATATTTTCTATAGGCAAAACTTCAAAAGCCTCTACAGGTCATCAGTTAAGTGTTACAGAGGGGGCACTCCGATGGGATCAGTCCATGTAAGGGGACACTCCGATGGGATCAGTCCATGTGAGAGGACACTCCGATGGGATCAGTCCATGTGAGAGGACACTCCGATGGGATCAGTCCATGTGAGAGGACACTCCGATGGGATCAGTCCATGTGAGAGTACATTCCGATGGGATCAATCCATGTGAGGGGGCACTCCGATGGGATCAGTCCATGTGAGGGGACACTCAGATGGGATCAGTCCATGTGAGAGGACACTCCGATGGGATCAGTCCATGTGGGAGGACACTCCGATGGGATCAGTCCATGTGAGGGGGCACTCCGATGGGATCAGTCCATGTGAGAGTACATTCCGATGGGATCACTCCATGTAAGGGGGCACTCCGATGGGATTAGTCCATGTAAGGGGACACTCTGATGGGATCACTCCATGTAAGGGGATACTCTGATGGGATCAGTCCATGTAAGGGGACACTCTGATGGGATCAGTCCATGTGAGAGGACATTCCGATGGGATCAGTCTATGTAAGGGGACACTCTGATGGGATAAGTCCATGTGTCAGGGATCACCACGGCGCTGGTCCCGGCGCAGGTGCATTGCGCCGCCTTGTGCAGGGACGTGGGCACTAGGTCCAGGCCGGCCGCGGCGTCCGAACTCGCACATGCGCAGTGGGAGCCGCGGGCGTGCGCCTGGCACCAATGACAGCGCAGGGCGCGATATTTAAACGGCCCTGAACTGTCATTGAGTGCCTTCTGGTCTTACCTGCATTCGTGAACCTGTGAACCTGTATCCTGTAAGTTGCTGACCCGGATTGTACCTGACCACGCTGTATTCTCCTGCTCTGACCCTTGGCTTGCCTGACCTCTCTCCTGGATGCCCCCTATTGGATCTGTTCTTCTGTTACTGACCTGGCGTGTGACCCGACTATTTTCTGCTTTGTACCGCACCGTCCCCACGGCTACCGACCCGGCTTGTCTGACCACGCACCTGCTCAGCCATCCATCCATCCCGTCGGGGTCGCCCGACCTCCTCATATCAGGCTCTCCCCTGTGGGAGCCCCTGGCGAACACCCCTACCACTGACAGGTATACTCAGTAGTTACGACCTGGTCTCAGGGTGCTCCAAGTCCATCCCCACCATCAGGGGCCCTGGTGAACAAGTACTCTGGGGCTTATATTCCGTGCTCTGGGGATGCCTGATCAGTGGAGTGCTAGTGGTGCCGCCAGGCGGTCCCTTTCAGTACCAGAAGGCCATGACTGAGCCTAGGAGAGGGGGACGAGTGGAAGACAGTGTTCCGTACTCGTTTTGGGCACTTTGAATATCTAGTCATGCCATTTTGGCTGTGCAATGCCCCAGCCACGTTCCAGCATTTTGTGAGCGATATATTCAGGGACTACCTTGATGTTTTTGTAATCGTCTACTTGGATGACATACTGATCCTTTCACCCTCACTTAAGGCTCACAGGATTCATGTGGCAAAGGTATTAGGGCGGTTGCGCCTGCATGGGCTATATGCCAAAGCTGACAAGTGCAGCTTTGAGCAGCCCAGTATTACTTTTTTGGGTCTGATTATCTCCACCACGGGGGTCGCGATGGACCCTCAGAAGGTCTCAGCAATTCTGGATTGGCCAGTTCCCACAGATAAAAAGGGCATCCAACGTTTTATTGGGTATTCAAACTTTTACAGAAAGTTTATTAGGAACTTCTCAGGTCTGGTCTCCCCCATAACTCAGTTGACCAAACAAGGAACCCGCTTCAGATGGACACCAGAGGCCCAGGAAGCCTTTGAGGCCCTGAAAAAATTGTTCACCACAGCACCCATTCTCGGCCATCCAGACGCTTCCCTGCCTTACATACTGGAAGTAGATGCGTCTGAGAATGCGGTAGGATCCATCCTGTCCCAGCGAAAAGGCACCCTGTAGCATTCTTTCCAAGGAAGCTTACTCCGGCCGAGAAGAACTATGATATTGGCGATCGAGAACTGTTGGCCATTAAAATGGCATTAGAGGAATGGAGGTACCTGCTGGAAGGAGCCACGCATCCAATCTTGATCTTCAACGATCATAAAAACCTAGAGTATCTGAGAACGGCTAAACGGTTACGCCCGCGACAGGCGAGATGGGCACTCTTTTTCTCCAGGTTCTCCTTTCATATAACATACAGACCTGGTTCCAAGAACACGAAGCCCGACACACTGTCACGCATGTTTGAGGACCCCAAGGAAGAACCAGTACCCAATACCATTCTGTCCTCGGAACTTCTTGGCCCTCCAAACGGAGCTTCGGTCGAAACTCCTGGACGCATCCACGGCAATGTCAGCCCCATCTGGGGCGTCCCTGCAGAACAAGGGAGGACTCCTATGGAATGAGGGGTTGATCGCGGTACCTGAAGAAGTCCGAACTTTAGTCTTGGGACATTGTCATGATCACCCGATGGCAGGACACTTTGTCCTAACAAAAACCCTGGATCTTCTCCAACGCTCATTTTGGTGGCCGAGCATGGCTAAGGACTGCAAACATTACGTTAAATCCTGCGCCGTCTGTCAAAGAAACAAACCTTCAAGAAACAAGGCTTGGGGACTGCTGCGCCCACTGCCGATACCTGAACGACCATGGCAAAGGATCGCAATGGACTTTATAGTCGAGCTCCCTCCGTCCCAGGGCCACACCGCGATCCTTGTGGTCATCGATCGACTATCTAAGATGGCCCACTTCTTACCCTTGAAAAATACTCCGTCGGCATCCGAGACTGCACGAATCTTCATTCAGGAAATAGTAAGATTACACAGAGTTCCAGAAAACATCGTCTCGGATCGAGGAGTCCAATTCACTTCTAAATTTTGGAGGGCTCTATGCAAGGCATTGGATATCAAACTGTCCCTCTCCTCCGCGTTCCACCCACAGACCAATGGGCAAACAGAGAGGACTAACCAGTTCCTGGAGCAATACCTGCGATGCTACAGGTCCTTCCTACAGGATAATTGGCTGACGCTCTTACCCTTGGCAGAATTTGCCTACAACAATGCAAATCATTCAGCAACGGGGCAATCCCCGCTTTTTTTCAAACTATGGATTTCACCCTGTTTTCCTTCCTGATCTGGTCCCCGAGTGTCCAGTTACGGCCACACAAGACGCGCTTACTTTTTTCTCCACCAACAACAAATTAATTCAGGAGGCCATCTCTCGGGCTCAGGAGGATAACAAGAAGGCTTTTGATAAGAAGCGAAGGGGGGACCTGGTGCTGCAACCTGGGGATAAGGTCTGGTTGGCGACAACGAATTTGAAAATGTTGTGTCCTTCAAGGAAATTGGGACCGAAGTTTGTAGGCCCTTTCTGTGTGAAGCGAATGATTAACAAAGTGGCATACGAGCTCATCCTCCCTGAGACGTTCAAGATCCACCCAGTATTCCACGTGTCCCTGTTGAAACCAGTGGTCCCAGATCCCTTTCCAGATCGAGAGTCCAGACCTCTGGAGGCCATAACTGTCGAAGAGCAAGAAGAATTTGAGGTAGAAACAATCCTGAAGTGCCGAAGGAGGGGGGGTCAGACCCAGTTCTTAATTAAATGGAAGGGCTATGGTCCGGAGGACAATTCCTGGGAACCGGCCCAAAATGTTCATGCACCTAGGCTTGTCCGGGGGTTTCTTCGTGATCACCCGTGGTGGAGAGATCGGGTGGGCATCCAGAGGTTGCCCGTAGGGGGGGCAATGTCAGGGATCACCACGGCGCTAGTACCGGCGCAGGCGCAGTGCGCCGCCTTGTGCAGGGACGCGGGCACTAGGTCCAGGACAGCCGCGGCGTCCGAACTCGCGCATGCGCACTAGTAGCCGCGCGCGCGCGCCTGGCACCAATGACAGCGCAGGGCGCGATATTTAAATGGCTCTGAACTGTCATTGAGTGCCTTCTGGTCTTACCTGCATTCCTGAACCTGTGAACCTGTATCCTGTAAGTTGCTGACCCGGATTGTACCTGACCACGCTGTATTCTCCTGCTCTGACCCTTGGCTTGCCTGCCCTCTCTCCCAGATGCCCCCTATTGGATCTGATCTTCTGTTACTGACCTGGCGTGTGACCCGACTATTCTCTGCCCGCTGCTTTGTACCGCACCGTCCCCACGGCTACCGACCCGGCTTGTCTGACCTCGCACCTGCTCAGCCATCCATCCATCCCGTCGAGGTCACCCAACCTCCTCTTATCAGGCTCTCCCCTGTGGGAGCCCCTGGCGAACACCCCTACCACTGACAGGTATACTCAGTAGTCACGACCTGGTCTCAGGGTGCTCCAAGTCCATCCCCACCATCAGGGGCCCTGGTGAACAAGTACTCTGGGGCTTAGATTCCGTGCTCTGGGGACGCCTGATCAGTGCAGTGCTAGTGGTGCCGCCAGGCGGTCCCTTACACCATGTAAGGGGACACTCTGATGGGATCAGTCCATGTAACGGGACATTCCAATGGAATCTGTCCATGTGAGGGGGCACTCCGATGGGATCAGTCTGTGTGAGGGGGCACTCCGATGGGATCAGTCCATGTGAGAGGACACTCCGATGGGATCAGTCCATGTAAAGGGGCACTCTCATGGGATCAATCCATGTAAGGGGGCACTCCGATGAGAACAGTCCATGCAGAGGGGAAACCCATAGGAACAATGCATGTAAGGGGGCGCTCTGATGGGATCAATCCATGTAAGGGGGCACTCCAAACTACAAAACAATAATAAGCTAATGCAGTTTGATACCACAACAAAAACAACTTACAGGAATCAAAACGATGAATGCGACTCTTTGGTGGTCAAGGCCACCCCTAAGGACCTATATATCTAGTACAGTACCCACCACTGGCCTACATTTTTCTTCTGTTTGTAGACAGAAATAGAGACAATCACTTTGTTGTACACATAAGAGATATTCTTGTCTAAGTAGCCATCCACAATGGTCAAGGTCAACATAAAGAAACTGACAATACAATTCACACCATGTCCGGAGAAGAATCACACAGGAATGCGTGTTGCTTTCCTGTGCAATTCACATACGGTTGTTCAGTGCAGTGCAATTTCATGCCCATTCATTCCCGCACTGTAACCTGATCACATGTTACAAAAGTACCATGCAATCCAATGTGGGAAAAGCACTTTGTTTGCAACCTGCAGTTGGCGTGTCATTACATTTTTATTGACACCCACTACAGATGACAAAAGCAGTGCGTTTTACATGAGGTTGAGTCACACAGGAATGCACAGTGCGTTCCTGTGCGATGCAGATGCTGGCATGGTGTGAACCAGCACTAAATGTACATAGAAAAGGAAACTAGAACAGTCATTCTGGACTAATGAGCATTTTTCAGCCTGGGTTCACATACATGTGGTGCAGTATATTGCATGTGATTCACACAGGAACCGCACCGCATTCCTGTGCAAATCACATACGATTTGTGTGCGGTGCGATTGGAGCCATACATTTTGTATGGCTCTAATCGCACCACACCAGAAAGGTGCAGGACCCTTTTTCTGGGTCCACAATAGAATCAGATCACATGGGTATTCACACCTATGCGATCCGATTCTGCACATTGCACCGCATTTTTCAGACCGCTTTCGGGCTGTTGTTAACATACACACATGCAGCTGTTCGCATGAACAGGGTGCGTTTCTGAAGCGGTGCGGAATTCTCACAGAAAACGCAGCAAATTCTGCACTGCATCAGTGTGAGCCAGGGTTCAGTGTCATTATTCACTGAGAAGGGAATCTGAATGTGACGTAAACAGCTGAGAATTTTCTGATTCAGTTTTTATTTTCCTTTAAAGAATTTCCTTTCAGTGCTGCAACTTGTACTCGGCCTCTTAGAAGGCGGAGGGGAGAACTGGAATCCAATGTGTACTGAACTATATATGACAACGTAGCCTTGTCTACAGGTCCATGTGTCAGTGGTCAGTGCAGCAAGATGCTCCCACACAGCTCAGTGCGCAATGTATTGCTGCTTGTGGTTACCTGTCTTATCTATGGAGTGTTGTGCTCAAAGGAAACTCACATTGACTGTAAGTATCACATTGCTGTCTTTATCATTCCTCATGGAAGCGTAAAGAAAAGAACAACTCTTTTTTCTTTATTTGAGTTTTCTAGGAATCACATTGTAAGGGGCAATGTGAAAAGAGCAGTGACATTTACTCGATTTTCTAAAATTTAGTGAGGTGAAATCAACGTTTGTTGTCCACTATAGCCATGAACAAATTTTTAAGGAATAAGATGGATAATTTGTCTTGAACAAACAAATTTCCACTTCTGTGTAGTTTACATTTGATAAATGACATTCATTCCTAAATCAAATGATAAAGTTGTAGTAAACTCCGCTTGGTCAATTGTACCTACAGGTATGCTTATAATAAATCTTACCTGTAGGCAGGGGTGGACTGACAACTCATGGGGCCCCCGGGCAATAGGGGATCATGGGGCCCCTGTGTCCTTGCCCAAACTCAAAAAAGCCTTTGAAAGAAGGAACCAGGGGCATCTCATGGGGCCCCCTACTGACCCCGGGCCCTCAGGCAGTGCCCGAGTTTCCAAATGGTCAGTCCTCCCCTGCCTGTAGGCACAATGAATTTCTCCTAAACATGCGCTATTAACCACTTCCCGTCCGGCCGTTTATATACATGGGACGGACGGGAGCAGTGTAGGGGTGAGTTGCCGTTCATAAACGCCGCCCGCCATTTTAGCCTGAGCACGCTCCCCGGGAGCACACAGCACCATGATACGGTGCCCGCTCTGTCCGGATCACACTGATCGCTGTACAGGACCTCTGTGTGAGGTCCAGATCATGTGATCACTGATTGGCCAATCAGCGATCACATGAATAGTAGTTAGCAAGATGTCACTTCTGACATCATTGCTTACTACGTGTGAAATCTGTCAATGATCTTGGAGGTCACATGGTACAAGGCTATTCACAACAGCCTTGTACCCTGTGACAAGCTGTGACCAATCACAGCTCACACAGTATTTCTCAATGGCTGCAACTAATTTGGGTTATTTTGTTTTTTACTAAAAAGATAACTGAATAAATTTTGGCCAAGATTTATGAAGAAAGATTAGTTATTTGCAAAATTTCATAAGAAAAACACTTTTTTTCATTTATATAGCAAAAAAAATATAAAAATCCCAGTGGTGAATAAATACCATCAAAATACAGTTTTATCTGTCTGAAAACAATACAAAAAAATTCATATGGGTACAGTGTTGCTCGACCGTGCAATTGTCATTCAAAGTGTGACAGCACTGAAAGCTGACAATTGGCCTGGACAGGAAGGAAGTGAAAGTGTCCGGACTTGACGTGGTTAAGGAGATATTCACAATTTCTGCAGTTAATGACGTCACCAGCACATGAGCTCTGAACTGAGGGCACACTGAATGTACTGTCAATCCAGGGTGCTGTGCCGCGATGGTGACTCCTACGTGCTTTAACTAGAGCTCTGCTGAAGTCACAAGACTATTTAAATTAAGTGTATTTAAATATTTAACTTAAGCTTAAGTGTTTGCATTACCTACCATCACTTTACACTAAAATGGACTTTAATAATGAACTAAAATGATACTTTTTAAAATACCGTAAAATGAATGAATGTAACACTGACCATCACTCATGCAGTCTTGGTCTATTTCTTTTAATCACCCAAAGGACTCTCCATGGGGTTTTCAGGAAAACTGAAAAAAAACCAATTTGTTTAGAAGCTATTTAAATTATAGCTAAAAAAGTATTTAAAACCCCCTTTTTTCCCGGTTAGGGATTAGAACATCTGTCAGGTTTTTACTGACATCTGTGCCTACATTAAGAGGGTTTACCCTTTCTATTTCTCCTCATATTTATGGTTATCACTGAAAGGGAAAGAGTTGTCCCCAGAACATAGTAGAGGGGGCATATTTTAAAGGGGAAGCCAGTTCTGGTGGCAACCAGGGAATCCCTTAATTTTGGAGATATTTCTTTTCATTCCTGTTTTGGCTATGGGACGGAGTGAAGGGAAATCTCCCCAATTGGACAATGATGGCAAAACAATCTGAAAGGGATTATAACCCTCCTTTACCCTATCCAAAATGTTTAAAAAAAAATGTTTTGCCTTAATAACTTAGAGCCCCTCCCCCCGAAATGTAAGGTTCGTAGTATTGTGTTAATTGCACTTGGAAACACAATCACTGGATATTTGTATCTTTGTTTTTATTTGTGCAGGTAGAAGCACCCTGTGGTTCCAGTGACGTGGGGTGCAGTTTCAGGATGGGGGGGTTGGAGAATGTGACCATGTGTTATGGTACACCTTAACAGCTTGTCGACCCGCCGCAGTGTTGTTACTGCGGCAGTGCAGCACCAGTGCACACAGAACCGTCTTTTAACATCGCTGTGCAAAACAGGTATGGGCCGTGCGAGAGGCGTCCGTCATTTCCCGCCGGGTGCCGGCGATTACAAGTAATCACTGACAAATAGCAGAGCTGCAATGTAAACAATGCAGCCATGCTATCTGTCAGTTCAGAGCATGCTGAACCTGGGAGAAGACTTTATTTCTCGGGATCAGCGTGTTCCTGTGAAGTACACACCCCGGCCCCCTAGTAAAACACTCCCCTCACACAGTTAACCCTTTCTTTCCCTAATAAAAGTTAACCCCTTCCTCCCCAGTGCCATTAGTACAATGTCAGTGTTTTTTTTTTTTTGCACTGATCACTGTATTGGTGTCACTGATGATGTCAGTGACCCCAAGTCATTTTCCCCCCCAGTGTCAAAATGTCCGCCGCAGTTCCGCCATAAGTCGCTGATCACTGTCATAAATTGCTGATCACTGCCATAAGTCGCTGATTGCCGCCAATTATTAGTATAATAAAAAAAAAATCCCAGTATCTTTCCTGCCATTTGTAGACGCTATAACTTTCACGTAAACCAATTAATTTACACGTATTGGGATTTTATTTAAGCAAAGACATGTCGCAGAATACATTTTGGCAGAAATTTATGACTAAATTTGAGTTTTATATTTTTTACTGGACATGTTTTATAGCAAAAAGTCCAAAATATTGTTTTTTTTTCTCAAAATTGTCAGGCTTTTCTTTTATAGCGCAAAAAATAAAAAATGCACAGGCAATCAAATACCACCGAAAGAAAGCTCAATTTGTGGGAAAAAAAGGATGTAAATTTAATTTATGTACCGTATTACTATATATTTTTTATAGCTGAAAGTAAAAAATATAGTTTTTCTTCAAACGTTTTGGTCTTTGTTTGTTTATAGCGTGAAAAATTAAAAGCGCACAAGTGATCGAATACCACCAAAAGAAAGCTCTATTCGTGTGAAAAGAAGGACGTAAATTATTTTGGATGCAGCATTGCATGACCGCACAATTATCAGTTGGATTAGTGCAGCGCCGAGTAGCAAAAAGAGGCCTGGTCATTAAGGGGGGTAAATCCTCAGGAGGGCAAGTGGTTAAATATAGTTGTAATATGAAATCTGGTCAGAAAGGTGAACGTAGCCTTTTAGGACTTTATTGAATCCTATTGCTTCCCCTGATGTATGGCATATGTCTGCAGCAGCAGAGGGTTTTACACACAGTTTCCCAGGTGCTGTAGCATGTATCTTTAACAAGTCGAATTTCAGGTGGAAGCGATCTGGTGGATGTACAGCTGATGGATCACTTTCATGGGCCCCCGTTAATGCACCATCCAATTCCCCTACCACCTCCCACTATGTTTCCCGGGTTCCAGTTTTCCACCTTTGAACCTCTGACTCGCACTGCGTGATCTGCGCTTCATTGGCTTCAGTGAAGGGCAGGGGAGACATCAGGGGTCTAATTGCCAGGTGTCTTTTGCAGGTAACCATCCCTAAATATTTTAAGATGATGAGAAAGATGACGGCATTGAGTGGTTATAAGAATGCGTATGAGTAACTGCTTTTGTATTGGTGGAATGGGAATGCTTTGTTAGTCTTTATTTTATGACCTGGCTGTGTTCTTTCTGTTCGCAGAATCGCTCCATAGACCATCGTGTTGATCTGTATTCTCTGCAGCTCTATTGCTGGGATTATTCTGATCTGTGCCAGTAGTAAGTAAGCTTTTATTTTTCATTTATTGCTGTATAAATACTTGTGTGTTGGCTATAGGCAATACATGGTACACAATCCTTCCATGTCCACATCTTCATTATTCACTGGCATCCTCTGTTGGCTCTGGCACAGTAATAAATGAGACGGATTTTCGGTGAATCTTCAAACAAAATCATTTTTCTATTGTTTTTGCAAGTAGAAGTGTTAGGACATCTGTTGAGTTTCTATTGACATTTATCAAGGAAATTTCACTTAACCCACAAAGGAAATGAGGAGAGTAAAGCAGGGTGTATGCGTATTGAAATTCTTCCTATCCAGCAGGAACTGCCCATATCTCAGTACGTGTGTATCCCTCACTTGTGTGCATGCTGGGATTTGGGAAGTTGGTTTTTGGTTTTTTTTTTTCCTTTTCTTTTTTTTTCCCATTCAACCAGCTGGTTGCTTGAAAAAAGACTGTGTATACCCAGCTAACGTTTATACTATATGAAAGGCAAGAAAAAAAATCACAGAGGTTCTAACACTTCCCCTTCTATGAATAAAGTGGTTTTATTTGCTGATGCGTACCTAGAGAGATTCTGTTCACTTCCTGTTCCTTTGAACATGTATTGTGGAGGAATCTCCCCTGCAGTGAGCACAGACAGAGATCCTAACTGCATCCCACCTTCTTTGGAAAAAAGTTTTGGCAGGAATAACACTTTTTCCTAGTTTAAAATAGTTAAATAGTAAAAAAAAGATTCTGGTAAATGCCTTTTAACCACTTCAAGTCTGGACACTTTTACCCCCTTCCTGTCCAGGCCAATTTTCAGCTTTCAGTGCTATCACACTTTGAATGACAATTGCGCGGTCATGCAACACTGTACCGATATGAATTTTTTAGCATTTTTTTAAACGAATAAAACTTTTTATTTTGGTGGTGTTTATTCACCACTGGGATTTTTATTTTTTTTGCTATATAAATGAAAAAGTCCAAAATTTTGAAAAAATAAATAATCTTTCTCCATAAATCTTGGCCAAAATTTATTGTTATCTTTTTAGTAAAAAAAAAAAATAACCAAAATTAGTTTATAACCAAAAATTATTATAAATTTTCAAAACTTTTTTTTACATTTTTTTTTTTTTAAATTTTTTTTTTGTTTTTTTATCAACATACTGTCACCAGAGCAGTAAAAAAAAAAAAATCTTCATCACCCCCCCCCCCCAAGTACTACAGTGTCACTATGGTACTACTGTACTACTTGTGGGGGGTGGTGAAGATTTTTTTTTTTTTACACTGATTGCTTTTTTACCTATAAAGGCTGTAAAAGCAATAATTTTTACTTCTCTCTGGCTGCATTCTTGCAGCCATTGAGAAATACTGTGTGAGCTGTGATCGGTCACAGCTTGTCACATGGTACAAGGCTGTTGTGAATAGCCTTATGCTATGTGACCTCTGTGATCATTAACAGATTTCACACGTAGTAAGCAATGATGTCAGAAGTATACTCAGTGATCACATGATCGGGACCTCACACAGACGTCCCGTACAACTACCGCGGTGCTGCGAGCACACAAGCAGGAAGCGGGGAGGATGATTATAATCCGCCACCCGCCCCTGCACTGCTCCCGTCTGGCCATCTATATACATGGGCCGCACGGGAAGTGATTAATTACCTTCCTAGTTCCTGTCTACCTCCCATATCCACACCAGTGAAAATCCCAGTACTTCCAGGTATAAAAACACATGGCTATACCCCCTGCCTTCCCACAATGCATTATTTGCTATCATGAGCGAGTCACCAGTCTCAAATCCTGTTACATGGAGGCAATCCTGGCAGACCTGGATTTGCATAGGGTCTGCAGTGCAAAACACAATGGCAAACTGGATCAGAGAGCCATCCTCTGTGTGACCTCCTGTAGGTGGTGGTGGGAAGGAGGTGCAGAGTGGCCACGGTTCTAGAATGACAGGCAAACTTCCCTGAAGGTGGTGGGTTGGCAGGGAGATACTAGAGAGAATATAGAGGGTGTATGGGGCATGGAGGGAGATGCTAGAGAGTATATAGAGGGTGTAGGTGGCACGAAGGGAGATACTAGAGGGGCTATAATCTGTAGCCGGCAGGCAGGGAGACTGTAAAGGGGCTATAGACTGTATGAAGGTTGCAGGGGAGATGCTAGAGGTACTGCAATGGTAAAATATTTACTGGGTATATCTGTCAAAAGACACAGGTAACGTTTGCCTTTTAACTCTTATTTTATTTGTTAAAAAGTGGGATATTTCCAGTAACTGGAGTTGAAAACCCTGTAGTGCAGTCCATGGTTGAAGGTAGAACTGCCTCTTCTGCCTGTCCTTGGATTTTAATTTGAAATACCAGAAGCAAAGCCTCTGGAGGTGTTTTCTACATCCTGGGATGTCTGGGGACATTTGACTTTTATCTAATCCCTCCAATGAATAACACATCTCTGCTGTAAAGTTGTATTTCTTTATTTTATTATCTATTATTGCTTACTTTTAAGGATCCTGTATGTCACCATATTTGTGAATTTTGCTTTTGCCTTTTTTGAGAAGCCCTCATCTCTAACTGTAACATCAAACGTGCGTTACCGCAAAGCAGCCTGGGAGCCACCCTGAAGACTGAAGGAAAATGTGGAATTTGTGAGTTTTCTTATATTTATTACTGACCTTTCTGTACAGGTAATAACCATTACTGTCCGGCTGACCTAGAATTTATACGTATTTTACACCAAAAACAGGCTATTAAGGCCGGTTCTCACATGCCCACATCTGAATCACGCAGGAGCGTGCTGTGCTTTCCTTTGCAATTAAACCTAGATGCAAAACATACAGCTTTTGCAATCTGCAGCGGGTGTCAATAGAAATTTAATGACATCCCAAGTGTCGGTCGCAAATGCAGTGCGTTTGCCCGCACCAGATTGCATGGTACTTTTGTACCATGTGATCTGGTTACAGTGGGGCTTATTTATTATAGCTGGGGAGTGCAAAATCAGGCTGACTTCTGCATAGAAACCAGTCTGCTTCCAGGTTTTTAGTGGGCGCACAGTTGTGGCATGGGTGCTACAAGGTTCAATCTACGTACATGTGCAGTGTTCTGTCTCATTTTCTAGTTGCAGCAGCTGAGTTCAGGCATTAAAGTACTTCTAAATCCTCAAGGGTTTTTAACTTAATGGATTTTATGCATTAAAGTGGAGTTCCTCTCACCCTGTCCAAAAATAAGTCAGCAGCTACAAAGACTATAGCTGCTGACTTTTAAAAAACAGCCACTTACCTGTCCCTCGGTCCCACAGTGTGTCCTCCGCAGCCCATTTCACTGGCCATCCTGTGTTCCAGGTGCCGCCATCTTCAGTGTGGGAACCCGGCTGTGACAGCTTGTGGTTTCACAGCCGGGTTCCCACTATACATTTGCGAGTAGCGCTGTGCTTCATGAATGGACCTGTAATCTTCTGGGACCTGTCACATGTCCCAAAAGACTACAGGGAGGAAGGACACCTTCTGCTTCCGATCGCCTAGGCGATCGGACCGGAAGTGGGAACTGGTACCTGTCAAATTCGGGTACTGACCCCCCCACAAAGCTGCCAAACCTTAATGAGGAACAGGGGAGCAGTCCTTAAAGCGGGACTTCCCCTTTTAGGTGGAGCTCCGCTTTAAGGTAAAAAACCTTTTGTGTAACAGACTGTCACCTTCCCTTATACTTACCTGATCCCCGTTGTGATCCAGCATTGTGCATAAGAGCTGTGGCTCTCCTTTCTTTGTCCCTCTTCACTGGGCAGATTGGTAGCAGTGGGAGCCATTGACTCTTGCTCCTGTCAGTCAACTCATGTGATGAGGGAGTGTGGGGCCAGGTTCTGCTGTCTGTGTCAATGGACACAGCAGCGGGACTCGAAAGTAAGCCTGTGAGCGCCCCCATGGAAATCTGCTTTCTATTGGGGTCACCAGCAAGAGAGCAGGCTCCTGGAGCACCGGTGGGGAACCCGAGAAGGGAGGATCGGGGCCGCTTTGTGGAATTCTATTGCACAGAGCAGATAAGTATAGACATGTTTGTTTCATTGGGAATTTCATTGGGCCTGTTAGGTCAAAAGAGCATGCGGAAGGTCAGGTAGTGATGTTGGATGAGAAGACCAAGCTCACAATTACCATTACAGTTCATCCTCAAGGTGTTCAGTCAGGGCTCTATAAAGGACACTCCAGGGTGTCTCCACAGCAAACTCATCACACCAGGCCTTCATGGAGCTGACTTTGTACACAGGGCCACAGTCTTTCTGGAACCGAAAGGGCCTTCCTCAAACTGTTATCACAAAGCTGGAAGCACACCATTGTCTAAAATGTCTTTGTATGCTGGAACGTTAAAGCCGAATTAAACTTTTTTTCACTTTCACCCACCAGCAAGCTTCTGTTCACCTAATGTAAACAGGGCTCATATTCTACACAGCGCTCCCATATTTACTATACAATCCTGCTCCAGGTCCGTCCACCTCTCTCTGCCCAAAATCCCAGCTGCTAATCCAGTTCTCCACTGTAAACTTGAGGCATGGAGAAAATCAGATGACTGCATGACCGGTAAACAACATTAACTTTGATTGTAGACTCTTCATAAATGAATTACAATGCAGCAGGATGAACAAGACTACTCTAGCTTGCTTCACACCAACCAACGCTTACTCATAGAGCGCTGGTTGGCATAAAACATGTTAGGGGTAGTCTTTCATCCTGCTGCACTGTCATTGATTTTACAAAGAGTATACAATAAAGGAGGTCATTGGCTGCTGGATATGTCAATCACTGGTTCCCAACCGGCGATTCCTAGCTGGGACTTGGTGATTGTCAGCAGGGCTGAGAGGGGAGAGATCTGTGTGTAAACACAGATCTCTCTCTTGTCAATATGGACTAGCTGCTTTGTATCTCTCTGCACAGCAGAGAGATACAAAGCAGCATGTTTCCCAAGTAAAAAACACAGCATACGTAGTAAAACACACACAGCACACAGTTAACCATTTGATCGCCCCAGATGTTAACCCCTTCCTGCCCAGTGTCATTAGTACAGTGTCAGTGCTTTTTATTAGCACTGTTCACTGTATTAGTGTCACTGGAGATGTCAGTGGCAGTTATTCAGTTCCCACCCGTATCAGAATGCCCACCGAAGTCCCGCTATAAGTCACCTATCGCCGCCATTACTAGCATAAAAAAAATATAAATTCCAGCATATATATACCATCGTTTGTAGATGCTATAACTTCCACGTAAACCAAATATACAGTTATTGGGATTTTATTTAGTAAAGACGTAGCAGAATACATTTTGGCCTAAATTTATGAAGAAATTTTATTTTTTAATTTTTTTTTATTGGGTATGTTTTATAGCAAAAAGTAAAAGATCAAATACCACCGAAAGAAAGCTCAATTTGTGGGGGAAAAAAGGACATACATTTCATTTGGGTGCAGTGTTGCATAACTGCGCAATTGTCAGTTAAAGCAACGCAGCGCCGTATCGTTAAAAATTGCCTGGTCAGGAAGGGGGGTAAATCCCCTGGAGGGCAAGTGGTTAAACAACACGTCATGTTCAATGGGGTCAGACCACAACTGTGTGCCCTCACCTTCACCTAGCAAAAATTAAAAAATATTGCTTTTTTTGTTTTTCTTTAAATTGTCAGTCTTTTTTTTTTTTATAGCGCAAAAATAAAAAAATGCAAATACCACCAAAAAATATCTCTAGCAGCGGTGCGCAAAATCATGTGTGTGTATGTATGTATTTATTTCAGGTACTTATATAGCGTCAATTTACGCAGCGCTTTACATATATATTGTACATTCACATCAGTCCCTAACCCTCAAGGGGCGTACAATCTAAGGTCCCTAACTCACAATCATACATACACATACTAAGGCCAATTTAGACAGGGTCCAATTCACCTACACACGTACAGACATATATACATATATATTGTGTGTGTATATGTATGTGTGATTTTGCATTTCTGGGTAGAGGACGTGCGCCCCTACCCTCGCCACTATTTGCAGCCTCGGCTGTCGATCACTGGGTCCCAGTCAGTGATTACAGCACCCAGTGATCGCCGAGCATTACCGACTGGGGAGAGAACTGTATTGTATGTAAACAATACAGTTCTCTCCCCTGTCAGCTCCTGTACACTGCTTTGTATGGCCAAATAGCATGATACCGTTATGACTTTCAATCCCAATACCCTTAAACCAGACCACTCACATTTATAAGGATAATAACCAGCATTTTATTGTTATAATAACGATTTTCCATAAATCTTCCAATAAGACCCCACAGCCAGGTAACCCAGCAGGATGACAGACCTCAGAATCAGCTTCCTCCACTAGGCAAGATGGCCCCTGGAACGCACCGTTCAGCGTGCGTTCCACTTCACCGGAAATGACGTCGGAGGCCGGGACGGCCAGCCAGAAATACGTCAACGCGTTTCGCCCCACCCACAGGACGCTCTTTACCTTTGCTAGGCCGCTTTTAAAGCAATGGGAGATCCCTCCCCCTCATTACCCTGGAAACAAAATAACAAAAAGACTCTGCCTACCTCTATAGCCTGTCATCCCCCTGTCTACGCACCGTGAGGTCCCTTCACAATTAAGCAAACCAACAATTCAATCAACCTTACCCAAATCATATAAAAACATATTTCTTTTATATTCTCCCTATAATTAGTTATGAATACCAACTTTAATTTATTTTTCCAGTACATAATACTTAATTTAAATAAATGAATAAGAAAAAATATATTAAAAAATATATATATAAATAAATAAAAAATAATAATAAAAATTAAATAACAATTGAAAATAAAAATGAACATAAAATTTAAAATATAAATAAAAATAAAAAAGATAAAATTAAAAATAAAAATAAAAAAAATAAAAATAAATATAAATATTAAAATAAAAATAAATAAAAATAAAATTAAAAATAAAAAATAAATAAAAATAATAATAAAAATAAAATAAATCAGTCTAAATACTAGAAAATATATATTTCATAAAAAATATATAAATATATATTTTGTTTTTTACATCATCTTCTTTACCACAATATTCTTTTAGTTTTAATTTTTAATTTATTATATGTACCCTATAACCATAAGGATAGGAAAAAAAAGAAATACCAAAATTTAAATCCTTAAAAATAAAAATAAAATTAAAATATCCCCTAATCATGAAAACAGCATTCCGGATATTACTACCTATAGTCTACCAGTTTGACAAAAAGCAATTTATATCTATATCTGCGTTTAACCCATTAGGATTCAATGTCCCCATCTGATATATCCATTTCGTTTCGTTTTGAGAAACACTTTTTACCATATTACCCCCTCTCCAAGGAATCTCTATCTATCCCACAAAATTTTAACGATGCCGGATCCCTACTATGGTGTGTTCTAAAATGATACAACAAACTATGATGTTTAAATCCCTTCTTAATGTTTCTAATATGTTCTCCCAACCTAACAGAGAGTTTTCTTGTTGTTCTCCCTATATACTGGAGTTTGCAAGAGCACTCCAGCAAATAGGTGACATGCGTACTATCACATGATATAAATGTATTAATTTTATAGGATGCACCATTATAACAGGATTGAAAATCCTCATAGTATCTTTTATTATCTCCCTTAAGAGATTTACAAGCTATACACCTCCTACATTTGAAAAAACCTACCCTATCAAGAAAAGTTGCCACTTTCCTAGGTACATCTGGAACATTTTTCACAAGCCGTGTTCTTAAAGTCGGTGGCTTTCTATAAATAAATATCGGCTTCACAGGTAGCACTTTTCCCAGGGTTTCATCCCTTTTTAAAATTGTCCAATATTTTTTAATGATGTCCTCAACCAATTTGTAGTGCTTTGAATACCCCGTAATAAAAGCCAGATCACCTAGCTTTTTCACATTGTCTTTTTTCTTTAAGAGATCTTCTCTATTCATATTTTTAACCTGCTCCAGTGAAACAGCCAGATTTTCTTCTCCATACCCCTTTTCCCTAAATCTTTGCAACAACAACTCAGATTGTTCCAAAAAAATATATTCATCATCACAGTTACGTTTTATTCTAATCAACTGACTCTTCGGGATGGATCTCAGCCAGTTTCTATGATGACAACTATAATTTGGAATGTACCCATTCCTGTCAACTTGTTTGAAATGTGTTTTAGTACAAAACCTATCAACTTCCTTATATATTGTCAAATCCAAAAAATCCACTGTTTCTTCACTAATATTCTTAGTAAATGATATATTAGTAAGACAAAATTTCTTGAAAAATAGATTGTTTTTTTTTGTTAAATCAAGATATCATTTAGTTTAACAAAAAAATATCTGACCTCCTCCTCCCCTAATAGCCAGGCTATCACGTTCTTTTCTTGCAAGATGTTAAAGTGACACTCCAGTGTGCATAGAACAGGCGTATGATCACAACTAGTGTGCTCATTTCAAACAAACAAGTGGGGGGGGGGGGAGCATAAGTGTGGGAGCTCATGAAGGATGTTACCAGGAAGGAGAAAAACACAGTAATAAATTGTTTAATGAAAAATAGTTTATTACAGGGCCATTAATTAGTGGACGTGTACAATTATAAACAACAAATTCTCACACAGTCACAAATGCTACTAAAAATATTCTCTTCTTGTGTCAAATACAAAACTATATATCAGAAAGCAGCTCACACTAACACATACTCATGATGTGCGTGGATTCTAATACATAAAACACACAGTGCCGCGCTCTCTTGTAGTATGTGAGAGCAAATTATGTTATAAAACAGTGAACATATCTGAAAAAAAGTATAAAGTTTTTCTTCAACTTGAAACAAACTTCACAATTTCATATCTTCATGCAATATAAATCCTCCACCACGAATGCCAGATGTGCCCTCACCAGGGGTTTTCAACCTCACATATAGTTTGTTCAAAAACCGCTTGTGTTCCTTGAGGTGGACATAAATGGTCAGATGTATCCTGAAAATGGAATCTTCCTCCAAAGATTAAAGGGATCGGTGATCTTTCCTCTTCCATTCAGCATACATGTCAAAAAACGAGTAAAACACAATAGTGCTTTATGCTTTAAAACACATTACTTTATTAAAAGCATAAAAACTGGCTAGTCACATGGTACAGGTGCTAGATCGCACCAGATATATGCGCATTTAAAACCTGCAATACTCTTGTATGAGCAAGCAAAGGAAACTCCACTCCTCAAATGTAACAATGTGGTTGTAAGGACGAGTTTCCTTTGTTATGCTTTTAATAAAGTAATGTGTTTTAAAGGATAACGCACTATTGTGTTTTACTTGTTTTTTTATCATGTATGCTGAATGGAGGAGGAAAGATTAAAGGGATCGGTGATCTTTGGAGGAAGATTCCATTTTCAGGATACATCTGACCATTTATGTCCACCTCGAGGGACACATGCGTTTTTTGACCAAACTATATGTGAGGTGAAAAACCCTGTTGAGGGCACATCTGGCGTTTGTGGTGGAGGATTGATATTGCATGAAGATATGAAATTGTGAAGTTTGTTTCAAGTTGAAGAAAAACATTATACTTGGAGACTTTTTTTCACATAGGTTCACTTTTTCTTTTTTCACATATGTTCACTGTATTATAACATAATTTGTTTGCTATCACATACTAAAAGCGCGGCACTGTATGTTTTATGAACTAGAGGATGTGTATTGGATTTTTTCTGAATGATAAGGATATTGTTTAGTGTCACAAAAAAATCCGGCCTCCTCCTTCCCCTTACAGCCGACCAATCCTCTCCTTTTTAGCAAGATGTTAAAGAAGTGACACTAAACTCTGGTTGAAAAAATATATCCAATTCAAATATGTGTTCTTAAGCCAAAAAAAAGTCATTGGTGCTCCCAGACCCTCCAAATCTCCATTTTTACTTTTTTTAATTTGTGATCCAACTTCCTGATATGGGCCCTGGGCGTGGGTGATGGGGCGTGCAATGTGTATAGAGCCGTGTACATGGCTACAACTAATATTCACTGCTGTTTTCAAACAAAGAGAAGTGGGGAAAAGGAGAGGTTTAGGAGTTAATGTAGGATGTCACAAGGAGTTTCATTTTCAAATAGAAGTTGGACGGAAGGTGTGGAATCTCATGGAGGATGTTACAAGGAACTAGAAAAACACAGTAAGAAATGATTTCCTGAAAAATAGATTACAGGGACAGTAACTAGCTGATGTGTTTGGGTTTTTTTTCTGAATAATAGGGATATTGTTTAGTGTCACAAAAATAAAAAAATCTGGCCTCCTCCACCCCTATAGCCAGCCAATCCTCTCCTTTTTTGTAAGATGTTAAAGTTAAGATGTTCTAAAAAAAAATCTATACAATAACCCAAAAAAGTAACTTTTTCTGCTCCAGATCTCCATTTTTTGTAATCCAACTGCCAGCTGTGGGTGACAGGTGGTGGGTTTTGCAGTTTGTATACATAAAATATAATATTATATATATAATTTTTTTTTTAAACAGAAATGAGAAGAAAAGGAGAGGTTCAAGGGTTAAAGAGGATGTTACCTAAAGTCAGAAACACACCATAATATCTTATATTAACTTACCACTATTTTATCTATGTTTAAAAACTAAAATCTAATTTGTTTTTTTTTTGTAATTTTTAAAAAAAAAATTTTTCCAAACAAAGTGAGGAGAAAAGGACAGATTCAGGAGACAGGGAAGATGTCAGATAGAATCGGAAACACACAGTCTAGAGGTAGCTATGGGTAATAAGGGACTTTTTTTTTAAACCTTTTAAGCCAGTAATTAGGGGGAGGTAAGAAAGATGGGCTGTAAACATAAAAAACCCATACTTGCCTGATGTTACTTACCTCATTCGGCCCTTACCTGATGTTACTTACCTCATTCGGCCCTGGGTCTTTTGGCTCCTTGAGGCTTGCTGTATGCTGCCTTTCTTTTGGGCTCTTTGGAGTTCAGGGCATCCAGGAGACCTTCAGCTACCAGCTCTTTGTATTTAGCCCCTTTGCTTGCTCGGGAAGAGCATCGCTGGGTGCTGGTTGTAGGCTCCTGGGATGCCAAGCTGGTGGTGATGTCCCTCCTCTTCACCTTGAGGGCCTTTCCATCTTCAGCCCTCTTCCCAGATGTCTTTGGGAACCTCACTGGATAGTGGAAGATGGGAGCCATGGTGAAGGTAGTAGCCATGTCCAGAAGCTGTCCCAGGGCCTCAGTCTTTTCAGCCTTTCCTCCCTGCAGGTGAGTCACAGCGGCCATGATGTCCTCCTCTCTATCCTTCCCGGTGGAGTCCGATGATGCAAATCCCAGAAGCAGAAGAGGGTCCGCTGATCCCCAGTCGAAGTCTTTGGCCATCATGATAGCAGAAACGCTGAAAACTTGCTGAAATCCACAGAAATCCACAGAAATCCCGGAGCTACAGGTGTCTGTGTCCTCTCAGCAGCACAGCTATCAACAGCCTGGTGCAGGTCTACAATTTTGTTTCTGGTGTCCTTCGACAGCTTTTTGGTCTTCACCATAGTGGAGTTTGGAGTGTGACTGTTTGAGGTTGTGGACAGGTGTCTTTTATACTGATAACAAGTTCAAACAGGTGCCATTGATATAGGTAATGAGTGCAGGACAGAGGAGCCTCTTAAAGAAGAAGGTACAGGTCTGTGAGAGACAGAAATCTTGCTTGGTTGTAGGTGACCAAATACTTATTTTCCACCATAATTTGCAAATACATTCTTTCCAAATCAGCCAATGTGATTGTCTGGATTTTTTTTCTCATTTAGTCTCTCATAGTTGAGGCCTACCTATGATGCCAATTACAGGCCTCTTTCAACTTTTTAAGTGGGAGAACTTGCACAATTGGTGGCTGATTAAATACTTTTTTCCCCCACTGTAATTTACAGCATTTTTTACACCGGCCTAAAATGTTTGCACAGCAGTGTGTGTAAATAAGTGTATGTGTACGTGTGTGTGTTTATAAAAATATATTTTAAAAAATTGTACTATCCCCGAAATAAAATTCCCAACAATGTTTTTAATGGTAGTTGGATGTTTTGGATATGTTCTATTGGTGTAAGACTTGTGAATGTTACCCCTCCCTATCCTAAAACAGGACATTCAGAATAAAGACAGTCGCTCACTTTGGAATTGAATGCATGAATGGATTTCCTTCTCTGAAAACTTTCAGCCAGAGTCTGGAGTGGTTGGGACATTGATATAGATGTAAAGCTGGGTTGGGTGAAGATCTGCTGACTATTTGTGCCTCTAATGATTTTCTCCTTGTTTTTTTTTCACTTTTTTGATCATTCATTTTATCTTGGAGATCCACATCTGTAATAACACATTCACCTGCTATTTATCTTGTTTTTCTAGCTCACCATTTTAGCACTTAAACAGAGAAAGGGAAATCGACATGGGGGATGAAAGTGAATGGTTGAAACGTCCTGTTGACCAGAAGTGTGAGCACAAGGTAAATTGTGATTTATGATGTTTAAATATGATCCACGTCATCATGCATGCCTAAAGGAGAACTTGATCTCCCTTACCCACTTCCAGTCCGGACACCTTTACCCCCGTCCTGTCCAGGCCAATTTTCAGCTTTCAGTGCTATCACACTTTGAATGACAATTGCGCAGTCATGCAACACTGTGCTCATATGAATTTTTTAGCATTTTTTTGAGACAGATAAAGCTTTATTTTGGTGGTATTTATTCACCACTGGGATTTTTATTTTTTTTGCTATGTAAATGAAAAAGTCCAAAAATTTAGAAAAAAAGTTTTTCTTATAAAATTTTGGAAATAAATAGTATTTCAGTATAAATCTTGGCCAAAATGTATTCTGTTATCTTTTTAGTAAAAAAAAAAAAACCCAAATTAGTTTAAAGCCAAAAATTATAAATTTAAACTTTTTTTTACTTTTTTTTTTACATACTGTCACCCTAGCAGTACAGTGTCACCATGGTGACACTGTACTACTTATGGGGGGTGATGAAAATTTTTTTTTTTACACTGATTGCTTTTACACCCGTAAAGACTGTAAAAGCAATCATTTCTCCTTCTCACTAGCTGCATTCTTGCAGCCATTAAGAACCACTGTGTGAGCTGTGATTGGTCACAGCTTGTCACAGGGTACAAGGCTGTTGTGAATAGCCTTGTACCATGTGACCTCTGTGATCATTCACAGATTTCACACGTAGTAAGCAATGTCAAAAGTGACATCTTGCTTACTATGCTGCATGTGATCACTGACTGGCCAATCAGTGATCACATGATCGGGACCTCACACAGAGGTCCCGTCCGACGATCGGTGTTTCACTGTGTCCGGAGGACACAGCAGGCACCGGATTGTGGTCCTGCGTGCTGCCAGGGAGTGCGCACAAGCAGGGTGCGGAGAGGCTGTTTAAAAACGGCCACCCGACCCTGCACTGCCACTGTTTGGCCGTTTATATACAACGGCCGGACTGGAGGTGGTTAATGGCACTTTTTGGTTAATGGCTGGGAGGTTGCACAGCTTCACTATCATGAGCCCACTAAAGTTGGTTGTCACAGTGGATACATGATTGGGAACCCATCCCACAGGCTGCTTGTCAAAAGCTGTGACTGAGAGCTGTCTTTGACGGCTCAGTTAATGTGCAGTGAGCTTGCTAATTGCTGTTGTGGGTGCATATGTGCCGACGCGGGGTGCTGAGGCCCACTTTTTCTTGCTATTGCAGATATGGGCTACATGGTTGGCAAAAGGTTACGTGAAGGGAACCTCCTTCAGCCCTACTTCGGGATCTTCACTGTGTAGCCCTACCTGGCACCGCAGAGCCTTTGCCTCAGTTTTTACTTGACTAGAAGGATAAAATGTGTCTGACGGAAATCCAATACATCTCACCATCCAAATACCATCGTTCCTACAGTAAAGCATGGAGGTGGTAATATCCTGTTCTGGGGGGCTTCTGTGCAGCAGGGATTGGAGCACTTGTCAAGATAGAAGGAAAGATGGATGGGGTGAAAAACCATCAAATTCTTGAGGAAAATGTGCTGCCTTCTGCCAGAAAGTTGTCAGTGAGAAGGTTTACCTTCCAACATGATAATGACCCAAAGCACACAGCAAAAATGGCCACACAGTGGTTGGAGGAGAAAAAGGTGAACGTCCTTGCATGGCCTAGTCAGAGCCCAGACTTAAACCCCTTTGAAACTCTGTGGAATGATTTAAGACTGCAGTCCACAAACAGTCACCTTCAAATTAAAGTGAACTTGAGCAGTTCTGCAAAGAAGAACGGGCAAATATTGCCAAGTCTAGATGTGCAAAGTTAGTGGAGACCTATCCCAACAGACTAATGGCTTTAATTAACCGCTTGCCTGCCGCCCCATAGCAGATATACTGCTACAGGGCAGCTTTGCAAAATCACGTAAATATATGTGATTTTGTAGTTCCAGGTAGGGGGCTTTCGTGTGCGGTGCCCTACCCGTTCTGCTATTGGCTCCTGAGGATGTCAATCACCAGGTCCTGGCTGGTGATTTTTGGCCAGGACTAGGTGATCATCTGCAAAGCTGAGAGGGGAGAGACCTATGTGTAAACAACACAGATCTCTCTCCTGTCAGCATTGACATGCTGCACAGCACAGATCTAGAAAGCAGCAGGTTTGCTTAGTAAAACACAACACAGTACACAAAAAAATCACTCCCTAACCCACAGTTAACCCTTTGATCGCCCCAGATGTTAACCCCTTCCAGCCCAGTGTCATTAGTACAGTGTCAGTGCTTTTGATTAGCACTGATCACTGTATTAGTGTCACTGGTCAGTGGCAGTTAGTCTCCCCCAGTGTTAGATTGCCCACTGCAGTCCCACAGTTCCGCTATAAGTCGCTGATCACCGCCCTTACCAATATATAAAAAAAAATTCATTATACGTATGTGCCGCCATTTTGTAGATGCTATAACTTTCACATAAACCAATTAATATACACTTATTGGGATTTTTTTTTTAGCAAGACATGTAGCAGAATACATTTTGGTCTAAATTTCTGATGAAATGTATTTATTTTTTGTAATTAATATGTTTTATAGCAAAAAGTAAAAAATATTGTTGTTTTGCTTTTTCAAAATTGTCGGTATTTTGTTTTCTTTATAGCACAAAAAATAAAAACCGCAAAGGTGATCAAATACCTATTTGTGGGGAAAAAAAATGACATAAATTTCATTTATGTTCAGCGTTGCATGACTGCACAATTGCCAGTTAAAATAACGCAGAGCTGTATCATAAAAAATGGCCTGCTTAGGAAGGGGGGTAAATCTTCTGGAAGGCAAGTGGTTAAAGCAAAGATTGATTCAACAAAACACTGACACAAGCGGGTGATCCTTTTTCCAACTCGGTTATTCTGTTTTTGACTTTTTCAATTCTTTTTCTGACCTGTTGGTGTTCTATCTTTCACTTGGATGTTGTAACAAAAAATCTTTTTACTTTCTATGCCTCGTTCACATGGGTGTGCTGCAGTGTATACCTGTGAGAGGGCCATGTATGACCACAGGGGGATGCACAGGTGTTCAGGTGGGTGCCATGCAGATGCGGGGGTGCAGTCCGAAATGCAGAAGTGTGCGTTTGGGGCTGTACACCCACACAGCTGTCAGATTGAGAGCAGTGGCTGTGTCCATGCAGCTCTGTGTCCCAATTGACATGAATGGGACTGCCCGCATGGGGATGCATGAACACCTGTGGCTAAAAGCAGCAGTACGCCTGTGTGAACGAAGTCTAAATCTTTATTTATTTATTATCGATCTTATTTATTCACATGTTATTGAAAGATCTTTCCACCTGTAAAGTTTGGTTTATACTAAAGAGAGATCACCTGGCGGTTCTGTGTATCTCTTAAAGTATACCTACAGGCAAAACTTTGTAGTTTTGAATTGGGTGGAGAGGGTTTAGAACACCTGTCAGGTTTTTATTGCTGTCTGTATCCCCCAGGGGCGGACTGACCATTTGGAAACTTGGGCACTGCCCGAGGGCCCGGGGTCAGTAGGGGGCCCCATGAGATGCCTCTGGTACCTTTTTCATAGGCTTTTTTGAGTTTGGGCAAGGACACAGGGGCCCCATGATCCCCTATTGCCCGGGGGCCCCATGAGTTGTCAGTCCGCCCCTCTGACCCCTTTAGGGAGATTCACCCTCTCTATTTGCCCGGTTTACTATTATCACTGAAAGTAAAAGTAAATTCCAAATTTAGTTTTGTGACCAGAACAGGAATAGAGGGGAAATCTTCCAAAGGGACACTAGTTTTGATGACAGCCAGGGATTCCTTCACTTTGGATGGGTTTCCTTTCACTTCCTTTTTTGGCCATGGGATAGGAAATGAAATGAAAGGAAATCTCCCCAATGGGACACAGATGACCAAAATAAAACTGACAAGTGTTAAAACCCTCCTTTACCCTATTGGAAATTAAAAAAAAAAAGCTTTGCCTTTATTTCTACTTTAAGAGCTCTAAAGATGAGACCTCTGAAGTCCTGGGTCTATACCCTGCAGTGCCCATTATGAGGGGTCTCCACTCTTCTATTTTATACTATGGAAAATGTAACAGAAGGAGCAGGAACACCCATAAAATAAATATACGAGGCCAGGGGCTGATTCATGCAACAAGGCTCAACCCACAACAACAATATCACCCTTGGGTGGACTGACCTTATGGGTTATGGCATCTTCAGTCATTTCTACAGGCTTTACTCATCTGTTTATGTCTCCTATGTACTTAAAATTGGTCTAAAATGTGTAATTTACTTATCTGCAGCATGTCACCCAGAGAATGAGCCACCTAGGGAGGCACTGCTTGCCTTCTGCAAGGTAAGACCCTCTGTCACTATTTTCTGTCTATTACCTGCATGCTTGTAATTAAGAAAAAAGTCTAAGAGACTCATACAGAACTATGACCCTGCTGAGGCCCAGCTTAGTCCCAGATCCAGTACTGGTTGCCTATCTTGTCCTCCATAGCCACCATACTTTAATGTTTTTAGAACTGAATTGCTGACTTGTATACAGTACATACAGTCCCAGTATGCAGATGTTTTAGCTTTGAGGGCCGAAAGGGCAGTGAGCGCCCAGAGACGAATGCTCGTAACGCGGACTGCTTGCAGCGAGGTTGGACAGTGCACCTCTGAAACCTGTCGACACCTAAACACAGAAGCCTCATACACTGGGGCTAATCACCAAGTTTGCATGAGGTCTAAAGTCTAGTTCTACATTTGCAGTCAAATTTGTGAAACCCCCACTATATGTTTACTATGGGTTCCCAATTACAAAGCAATCTAAAACTCTTGTTTAAAACAAAAAATCTTACTATTTTTTAGATGTTTGTTTGGTGTTTGGGCAGACTGCAAGATATTCTGAACAATTTTAGCCCTTTCGCTGCCAGAACCGTTTTTGCATTTTTTTGAACAAGTTTACAAAATCATTTTAGGCCTGAAGATTAAACAAAACCCCCAAACATTATACATTTTTTGAAAGCAGACACCCTAAAGAATGAAATAGGGGTAGTTCAAATTCTTTATGTCGCACAATATTACCACAAAGGTCTAGGAAATGCAAAATTTCATGAAGAAACTCACTAAACTGAATTTTAAGGAAAACAAATGCAACAAATTACAGATTTTTTGTAAAATATAAAAGAGGAGGGTGCGCTGAGTATATAGATACCTAGCATGTCAAACATTAAATTTACATGTACCTGTGAAATGGCGACAAACGCCAGTACCTTATATTTTCTATAGGCAACACTTCAAAAGCCTCTACAGGTCATCAGTGTAGTGTTACAGAGGGGGCACTCCGATGGGATCAGTCCATGTAAGGGGGCACTCCGATGGGATCAATCCATGTGAGGGGGCACTCCGATGGGATCAGTCCATGTGAGGGGGCACTCCGATGGGATCAGTCCATGTGAGAGGACACTCCGATGGGATCAGTCCATGTGAGAGGACACTCCGATGGGATCAGTCCATGTAAGGGGACACTCCGATGGGATCAGTCCATGTGAGAGGACACTCCGATGGGATCAGTCCATGTGAGAGGACACTCCGATGGGATCGGTCCATGTGAGAGGACACTCCGATGGGATCAGTCCATGTGAGGGGGCACTCCGATGGGATCAGTCCATGTGAGGGGACACTCTGATGGGATCAGTCCATGTAAAGGGGCACTCCGATGAGAACAGTCCATGCAGAGGCGCAAACCGATGGGAACAATGCATGTAAGGGGGCACTCCGATGGGATGAGTCCATGTAAAAAGGCACTCCAATCGAAACAGTCCATGTAAGGGAGCACTCCGATGGGATCAGTCCATGTGAGGGGGCACTCCGATGGGATCAGTCCATGTGAAGGGGCACTCCGATGCGATCAGTCCATGTAAGGGGCCACTCCGATGGGATCAGTCCATGTAAGGGGCCACTCCGATGGGATCAGTCCATGTGAGAGGACACTCCGATGGGATCAGTCCACGTGAGAGGACACTCCGATGGGATCAGTCCATGTGAGGGGGCACTCCGATGGGATCAGTCCATGTAAGGGGACACTCTGATGGGATCAGTCCATGTGAGGGGGCACTCCGAAGAGAACAGTCCATGCAGAGGCACAAACTGATGGGAACAATGCATGTAAGGGGGCACTCCGATGGGATGAGTCCATGTAAAAAAGCACTCCAATCGAAACAGTCCATGTAAGGGGGCACTCCGATGGGATCAGTCCATGCGAGGGGGCACTCCGATGGGATCAGTCCATGTAAGGGGGCACTCTGATGGGATCAGTCCATGTAAGGGGGCACTCTGATGGGATCAGTCCATGTAAGGGGGCACTCTGATGGGATCAGTCCATATAAGGGGACACTGATGGGATCAGTCCATGTGAGAGGACATTCCGATGGGATCAGTCCATGTAAGGGGGCACTCTGATGGGAACAGTCCATTTAAGGGGACACTCTGATGGGATCAGTTCATGTAAGGGGGCACTCTGATGGGATCAGTTCATGTAAGGGGACACTCTGATGGGATCAGTTCATGTAAGGGCACACTCTGATGGGAACAGTCCATATAAGGGGACACTCTGATGGGATCAGTTCATGTAAGGGGGCACTCTGATGGGATCAGTTCATGTAAGGGGGCACTCTGATGGGATCAGTTCATGTAAGGGGACACTCTGATGGGATCAGTTCATGTGAGAGGACATTCCGATGGGATCAGTCCATGTAAGGGGGCACTCTGATGGGAACAGTCCATATAAGGGGACACTCCGATGGGATCAGTCCATGTAAGGGGACACTCTGATGGGATCAGTCCATGTAAGGGGACACTCTGATGGGATCAGTCCATGTAAGGGGACACTCTGATGGGATCAGTCCATGTAAGGGGAAATTCCGATGGGATCAGTCCATGTTAGGGGGCACTCTGATGGGATCAGTCCATGTTAGGGGGCACTCTGATGGGATTACGTGGAGTTTTGCATGAATTGGGCATAAAATGTGCTCTGAAGGTCATCTAAGTCACAAAAATAGAAGAACACAGTCTGCTGAACATAATACTACACAAACATTAGATGTTGCCATGGTTTAATTGCACATAACATGTAAACATTCACAGTGCAGGGAGGAAAAAGTATATGAGCCCTAGCTTAATGACTTCTCCCAGAGCTAATTGGAGCCAGGAGTGAGCCAACCTTGACTCCAATCAGTGTGATGATATTGGATGTGTTGCTGACAGCTGTCCTGTCCTTAAAAAACACACACCTGTTTTGGGTTTACTGGTTTCAAGAAGCACTGTCTGATGTGAACCATGCCTCGCAGAAAAGAGCTCTCAGAAGACCTACGATCAAGAATTGTTGACTTGCATGAAGCTGGAAAGGGTTTCAAAAGTATCTCCAAAAGCCTTGATGTTCATGTGTCCACGGTAAGACAGACTGTCTACAAATGGAGAAAGTTTAGCACTGTTGCTACTCTCCCTAGGCGTTGTCGTCCTGTAAAAATGACTGCAAGAGCACAGCGCAGAATGCTGCATGAGGTAAAGAAGAATCCCAGAGTGTCAGCTAAAGACCTACAGAAATCTCTGGCACATGCTAACATTTTTGTTGACACATCTACAATAAGGAAAACATTAAACAAGAATGGAGTACATGGGAGGACACCACGGAGGAAGCCATTGCTGTCCAAAAAGAATATTGCAGCACGTTTGAAATTTGCAAAAGAGCACCTGGATGTTCCACAGCACTACTGGCAAAATATACTGTGGACAGATGACACCAAGATTGAGTTGTTTGGGAAGAACACACAACACTATGTGTGGAGAAAAAAAGGCACAGCACACCAACATCAAAACCTCATCCCCACTGTAAAACATGGCGGAGGGAGCATCATGGTTTGGGGCTGCTTTGCTGCTTCAGGGCCTGGACGGATTGTTGTCATTGATGGGAAAATGAATTCCAGAGTTTATCAAGACATTTTGCAGGAAAACGTACAACCATCTGTCCGCCAACTGAAGCTCCGCAGAGGATGGGTGATGCAACAGGACAATGACCCAAAGCATACAAGTAATTCAACAAAACAATCACTGCAACAGCACAGAATACGCCTTCTGGAGTGTCCCAGTCAGAGTCCTGACCTCAACCCGATTGAAATGCTGTGGCATGACCTTAAGAGAGCGATTCACACCAGTCATCCCAAGAATATTGTTACACTGAAACAGTTTTGTGAAGAGGAGTGGTCCAAAATGACTCCAGATCGTTGTGCAGGTCTGATCTGCAACTACAGGAAACGTTTGGTTGAGGTTATTGCTGCCAAAGGAGGGTCAACCAGTTATTAAGTCCAAAGGTTCAAATACTTTTTCCTCCCTGCACTGTGAATGTTTACATGTTATGTGCAATTAAACCATGGCAGCATCTAATGTTTGTGTAGTATTATGTTCAGCAGACTGTGTTCTTCTATTGTTGTGACTTAGATGACGTTCAGAGCACATTTTATGCCCAATTCATGCAAAACTCCACGTAATCCCAAGGGGTTCACATACTTTTTTTGCAACTGTATATGACAACGTAGCCTTGTCTACAGGTCCATGTGTCAGTGGTCAGTGCAGCAAGATGCTCCCACACAGCTCAGTGCGCAATGTATTGCTGCTTGTGGTTACCTGTCTTATCTATGGAGTGTTGTGCTCAAAGGAAACTCACATTGACTGTAAGTATCACATTGCTGTCTTTATCATTCCTGATGAAAGCGTAAAGAAAAGAACAACTCTTATTTTTTTTTTCTTTATTTGAGTTTTCTAGAAATCACATTATAAGGGACAATGTGAAAAGAGCAGTGACTTTTACTCAATTTTCTAAAATTTAGTGAGGTGAAATCAACGTTTGTTGTCCACTATAGCCATGAACAAATTTTTAAGGAATAAGATGGATAATTTGTCTTGAACAAACAAATTTCCACTTATGTGTAGTTTACATTTGATAAATGACATTCATTCCTAAATCAAATGATAAAGTTGTAGTAAACTCCGCTTGGTCAATTGTACCTACAGGTATGCTTATAATAGATCTTACCTGTAGGCAGGGGTGGACTGACAACTCATGGGGCCCCCGGGCAATAGGGGATCATGGGGCCCCTGTGTCCTTGCCCAAACTCAAGCCTCTGAAAAAGGTACCAGGGGCATCTCATGGGGCCCCCTGCTGACCCCGGGCCCTCGGGCAGTGCCCGACTTTCCAAATGGTCAGTCCTCCCCTGCCTGTAGGCACAATGAATTTCTCCTAAACATGCGCTATTAACCACTTCCCGTCCGGCCGTTTATATACATGGGTCGGACGGGAGCAGTGTAGGGGTGAGTTGCCGTTCATAAACGCCGCCCGCCATTTTAGCCTGTGCACGCTCCCCGGGAGCGCGCGGCACCGCTATACTCTGGACACAGCGGAATACCGATCGCTGTACAGGACCTCTGTGTGAGGTCCAGATCATGTGATCACTGATTGGCCAATCAGTGGTCACTTGAATAGTAGTTAGCAAGATGTCACTTCTGACATCATTGCTTACTATGTGTGAAATCTGTGAATGATCACAGAGGTCACATGGTACAAGGCTATTCACAACAGCCTTGTACCATGTGACAAGCTGTGACCAATCACAGCTCACACAGTATTTCTCAATGGCTGCAACTAATTTGGGTTATTTTGTTTTTTATTAAAAAGATAACTGAATAAATTTTGGCCAACATTTATGAAAATCCCAGTGGTGAATAATTACTATCAAAATAAAGTTTTATCTGTCTCAAAACAATGCTAAAAAATTCATATGGGTACAGTGTTGCTCGACCGCGCAATTGTCATTCAAAGTGTGACAGCACTGAAAGCTGACCATTGGCCTGGACAGTAAGGAAGTGAAAGTGTCCGGACTTGACGTGGTTAAGGAGATATTCACAATTTCTGCAGTTAATGACATCACCAGCGCATGAGCTCTGAACTGAGGGCACACTGAATGTGCTGTCAGTCCAGGGTGCTGTGCCGCGATGGTGACTCCCGTGTGCATGTGCGGGTGTAACATCCTCATGGCTCAGCCATTCAAATGGCCGGCTGAAGATGGAAGCCCTGTCAGCAGTGACAGAGCACCGCTGGAGGGATCCCTTTTACAGGTAAGTCTGTCATAATGTGCTAGTACAGTATATGGTACATACTAGCACATTATGCCTTTATCTTGCCGGGGGACTTTTTTTTTAATGATTTCTCTACCGCTGTAAAAGCAAAGCATGTGATCAGCACAGGGCCAATCAGCACTGTCCAGACAGAGGGTCAGAACTTTCACATCCTCCTAGAGCAGAAAGAAAACTACGTGCTTTAACTAGAGCTCTGCTGAAGTCACAAGACTGCTATATACTGCTGATAAGGAAAGGTATTTAGCAGTTTTATATTTACTAAAATAATTGCATTTCCATGTTGTGTGTACTGTGGGAGACCAGATAAAGTGTTACTAAACCCAGGACCCTGCATTCCCTATAAGTAATAGACCACAAAGGGTGGTTCATGTGGAGACCTGTACATGTATAAACAGTGCCATGTCCTAATTCAAGAGCATTAATACCAAAAAATGGATAGAAGTCCACACATGGACTTTGTAGGTACTCAGCACTTGCTGATAACTCAAACAATTTTATTGATACATAATTGGAAATCCAATAGTGTATGGCCAGCTGAACTAGAAAGGTTTGAAAGTGTTTATTCATAGGATACACAATGTTCCTAATAGAAGGCTCATATACACAAGAGTTCACCTGACAGCCACAGGTTCTGTCTTTCTCCAGCTCTACCTGCAACAAGTATAATGAGCTCCCGGCAGGTGCATGAAGGGCTTGTTGAACCTTAAAGGGATTGTGCACACATTTGCTTGAAAACAGAAGCTGATACACAAGACAGGGCATTGCCAAAAGTAGTCATTGGGATCTTCAGGCTCCTTATGCTCCACTCTATTTTTACAAAGAAGGAGATGGATGGGTGAGCTGTAATTCCCCATCTACCTGGGTCCTCTGGGGCTTTTACACTCAGATACGTAACCCTTGGTGTATGGTTCTTTTGCTACAACCTAGAAAGTGTTCATTAACACCAGCTGTAGAAACATTGTTTGAAATTTATTTTGGTTAAATATATAAGTTAAGTGTATTTAAATATTTAACTTACCGTATTTTCCGGCGTATATGACGACTTTTCAACACCTGAAAATCTTCTGAAAAGTCGGGGGTCGTCTTATACGCCGGTGCGAGCCGGTGTCAGGGCGGCACTTTTTCGAGGGGCGGTGCGGCGCTGCCCCCCCTCCTCCTCCAACGGACACTAAGTACAGGGGTGGGCAGAGGGGCTGCTGTACCTTACCTGGCTCCGGTCCCACGACGATCTGGTCCAGGAAGCGCGGCTGCTCCTTCTTTCAGTTCGGCTGCTCGATGGTCACGCGGCCGCTCGGCTCCGCCTCCTCACCGGTAATTGGGCGCCAGCACTGGAAAGGCACACAGGCGACCAATCACCGGTGAGGAGGCGGAGCCGAGCGGCCCCGCGAAAATCGAGCGGCCGAACTGGAAGAAGGAGCAGCCGCTCCTCTCCCCCACTGACACTAACGATGGGGCACTATTCCTCCTCCACACTGACACCAACGATGAGGCACTGTTCCTCCCCCACTGACACCAACGATGAGGCACTGTTCTCCCCCACTGACACCAACGATGAGGCACTGTTCCTCCCCCACTGACACCAACGATGAGGCACTGTTCTCCCCACTGATACCAATGATGGGGCACTATTCCTCCTCCCCACTGACACCAATGATGGGGCACTATTCCTCCCACTGATACCAACGATGGAGCACTATTCTCCCCACTGATACCAATGATGGGGCACTATTCCTCCCCCACTGACACCAATGATGGGGCACTATTTCTCCCACTGATACCAACGATGGGGCACTATTCTCCCCACTGATACCAATGATGGGGCACTATTCTCCCCACTGATACCAATGATGGGGCACTATTCCTCCCCCACTGACACCAATGATGGGGCACTATTCCTCCCACTGATACCAACGATGGGGCACTATTCTCCCCACTGATACCAATGATGGGGCACTATTCCTCCCCCACTGACACCAATGATGGGGCACTATTCCTCCCACTGATACCAACGATGGGGCACTATTCTCCCCACTGATACCAATGATGGGGCACTATTCCTCCCCCACTGACACCAATGATGGGGCACTATTCCTCCCCCACTGACACCAATGATGGGGCACTATTCCTCCCACTGACACCAACGATAGGGCACTATTCCTCCCACTGATACCAACGATGGGGCACTATTCCTCCCACTGATACCAACGATGGGGCACTATTCCTCCCACTGATACCAACGATGGGGCACTATTCTCCCTCCCACTGACACCAACGATGGGGCACTATTCTCCCCCCCACTGACACCAACGATGGGGCACTATTCCTCCTCCCCACTGACACCAACGATGGGGCACTATTCTCCCCACTGACACCAATGATGAGGCACTATTCTCCCCACTGATACCAATGATGGGGCGCAATTCCTCCCACTGACACCAATGATGGGGCGCAATTCCTCCCACTGACACCAATGATGGGGCGCAATTCCTGCCACTGATACCAATCATGGGGCGCTATTCCTCCCACTGACACCATCGATGGGGCGCTATTCCTCCCACTGACACCAATGATGGGGTGCTATTCCTCCCACTGACACCAATGATGGGGTGCTATTCCTCCCACTGATACCAATGATGGGCCGCTATTCCTCCCACTGACACCAATGATGGAGCACTATTCCTCCCACTGACACCAATGATGGGACACTATTCCTCCCACTGACACTAATGATGGGACACTATTCCTCCCACTGACACCAATGATGGGGCACGATTCTTCCCACTGACACCAATGATGGGGCACTATTCCTCCCACTGACTAATGATAGGGCACTATTCCTCCCACTGATTAATGATGGGGCACTATTCCTCACACACTGACACTAATGATGGGGCACCATCATTGGTGTCAGTGGGAGGAATAGTGTCCCATCATTGGTATCAGTGGGAGGAATAGTGCCCCATCATTGGTATCAGTGGGAGGAATAGTGCCCCATCATTGGTGTCAGTGGATGAAATAGTGCCCCATCATTGGTGTCAGTGGGAGGAGTAGTGCCTCATCATTGGTGTCAGTGGGAGGAATAGTGTCCCATCATTAGTGTCAGTGGGAGGAATAGTGTCCCATCATTGGAATACCATACTGAATAGCATACCATATTGAAATCAAATCTGATGTTTTTTCATTTTTATTTGGTGTGTGTTGGAAGAGGGGTAGTCTTATACGGCGAGTATAGCTCAAACCCTATATTTTAACAGGAAAAGTAGGGGGTCGTCTTATACGCCGGAAAATACGGTAAGCTTAAGTGTTTGCATTACCTACCATCACTTTACACTAAAATGGACTTTAATGATGAACTAAAATGATACTTTTTAAAATACCGTAAAATGAATGACTGTAAAACTGACCATCACTCATGCAGTCTTGGTCTATTTCTTTTAATCACCCAGAGGACTCTCCATGGGGTTTCAGGAAAACTGAAAAAAACCCAATTTGTTTAGAAGCTATTTAAATTATAACTAGAAGAGTATTTAAAACCCCCTTTTTTCCCGTTATAGTGGTTGGGGATTAGATCGCTTCTCGGCCTTTTGGCTAAGATCAAGTGTAGTATCTGTTCTTATCAGTGTCCAGTGGGGGTGCTCCCAGCCATTCTATTTTTGCGGGGATGGCTGTTTTATAGTACCCTCACTGGTATGATGGGGGTCTGGAAGGCTAGTACCGGGGGGACAGAAAGCGTGGTGCCCACGAGTAGAAGCTGAGGCCCGTGAGTAATTCCCCCGAGAAGACCGGAAGGACCCAGTACCTCCTGATTTGGACGGATCTACCTTGTCTGGCCAGGGGTCGGGAAGGCAGAAAGTCCGCAAACCAGTGCCCCCTGAGTAGACACCCTCAGGGGTGCCACTAGTAACACCTGGGTGTGGGACCCCACAGTGTGAAGATGGCACAAGGTCACTGTTTTTCACTCTTTTTGCACAAGCGCCCTTAGGACCAGGCCTTTTGGCTAGGACCAGGGCAATTTTTGCTACAGGCCTCAGGGCCTGGTCTGTGCACAATTTGGCATGGCCACTTTTTTCTTTTCTTTATTTATTTAATTTATTTACACTCCCACGTTTTGTCACTTTTTCTTACTTTTGTGTGTGTTTTCCACAGGATGGAGGGTGTGGGTCCTCGGGCCTGCCCTGAAGTCTAGGGGGAGGATGTGTGGCCTTTTGGTTCCTTCCTCCCCTGATCCCTAGGTGGTTTTCTCTTCGGGAGAGCCCCCTGACCAAGTACTGGGTGTCTGGCTTCAGCTGGACACAAGGAACGGTGGTCCACCAGGCCTTTTGGCCAGGAGGACCAAATGGGAACCTTGTCCCTGTCAGGAGCTTCGTGCCCCGGGGGATCAGGGTAGCGGTCCAGCCCCTTTAGGGGTAGGACAAAAGCACACCCCTAAGTGCACTTTTTCGTGTGGTGTTTTGCACTTGCACTTTTTTTGTGAACACTTACGGGTTTTTTTCGTTATAGTTGCACATTTGCGGCCTTACAAAAAAAAAAAAAAAAGTGGTTAGGGATTAGAACACCTGTCAGGTTTTTACTGACATCTGTGCCTACATTAAGAGGGTTTACCCTTTCTATTTATCCTCATGTTTATGGTTATCACTGAAAGGGAAAGAGTTGTCCGCAGAACATAGTAGAGGGGGCATATTTTAAAGGGGAAGCCAGTTCTGGTGGCAACCAGGGAATCCCTTAATTTTGGAGATATTTCTTTTCATTCCTGTTTTGGCTATGGGACAGGGAGTGAAGGGAAATCTCCCCAATTGGACAATGATGGCAAAACAATCTGAAAGGGATTATAACCCTCCCTTACCCTATCCAAAATGTATAAAAAAAAAATGTTTTGCCTTAATAACTTAGAGCCCCTCCCCCCGAAATGTAAGGTGCGTAGTATTGTGTGTTAATTGCGTTTGGAAACACAATCACTGGATATTTGTATCTTTGTTTTTATTTGTGCAGGTAGAAGCACCCTGTGGTTCCAGTGACGTGGGGTGCAGTTTCAGGATGGGGGGGCTGGAGAATGTGACCATGTGTTATGGTACACCTTAACCGCTTGCCGACCCGTCGCAGTGTTTTTACTGCGGCAGGGCGGCACCTGTGCGCACAGCACCGTCTTTTAACGTCGCTGTGCAAAACAGGTAGGGGGCGCATGCGAGGCGCGTGCCCGCCCTACCGATCGTTACCGGTGTCCGTCACCGGCTCCCGGCGGGTGCCGGGGATTACAAGTAATCACTGAGAGATAGCAGAGCTGCAATGTAAACAATGCAGCCTTGCTATCTGTCAGTTCAGAGCACACTGAACCTGAGAGAAGACTTTATCTCTGGGGATCAGCATGTTCCTGTGAAGTACACACCCCCGCCCCCTAGTAAAACTCTCCCCCCCACACAGTTAACCCTTTCTTTACCTAATAAAAGTTAACCCCTTCCTCCCCAGTGTTTTTTTTTTGCACTGATCACTGTATTGGTGTCACTGATGATGTCAGTGACCCCAAGTCAGTTCCCCCCAGTGTCAAAATGTCCGCAGCAGTCCCGCCATAAGTCGCTGATCACTGTCATAAATCGCTGATCACCGCCATAAGTCGCTGATTACCGCCATTATTAGTATAATAAAAAAAAAATCCCAGTATCTTTCCTGCCATTTGTAGATGCTATAACTTTCACATAAACCAATTAATTTACACATATTGGGATTTTTTTTAAGCAAAGACATTTTGGCAGAAATTTATGACTAAATTTGATTTTACATTTTTTTTACTGAACATGTTTTATAGCAAAAAGTCCAAAATATTGTTTTTTTTCTCAAAATTGTCAGCCTTTTTCTTTTATAGCGCAAAAAATAAAAAATGCACAGGCAATCAAATACCACCGAAAGAAAGCTCAATTTGTGGGAAAAAAAGGATGTAAATTTCATTTATGTACCGTATTGCATGACCGCGCAATTGTCCGCTAAACTAGCACAGCTCTGTATAGCAACAAAATGGCGTAAATTGCAGTATCTATACCATAGTTTGTAGACGCTATAACCTTCACACAAAGCAATCAATATACACTTATTGGGATTTTTTTTACCAAAAACATGTAGCAGAATACATTTTGGCCTAAATTTATAACTAACTTTGAGTTTACTATATATTTTTTATAGCTGAAAGTAAAAAATATTGTTTTTCTTCAAAATTTTTGGTCTTTTTTTGTCTTATAGCGTGGAAAATAAAAAGCGCACAGGTGATCAAATACCACCGAAAGAAAGCTCTATTTGTGCGAAAAAAAGGACGTAAATTTTGTTTGGGTGCAGCATTGCATGACCGTGCAATTATGAGTTGAATTAGTGCAGCTCCGAGTAGCAAAAGAGGCCTGGTCAGGAAGGGGGGTAAATCCTCAGGAGGACAAGTGGTTAAATATAGTTGTAATATGAAATCTGGTCAGAAAGGTGAACGTAGCCTTTTAGGACTTTATTGAATCCTATTGCTTCCACTGATGTATGGCATATGTCTGCAGCAGCAGAGGGTTTTACACAGTTTCCCAGGTGCTGTAGCATGTATCTTTAACAGGTCGATTTTCAGCTGTCAGGTGGAAGCGATCTGGTGGATGTACAGCTGATGGATCACTTTCATGGGCCCCCGTTAATGCACCATCCAATTCCCCTACCACCTCCCACTATGTTTCCCGGGTTCCAATTTTCCACCTTTGAACCTCAGACTCGCACTGCGTGATCTGCGCTTCATTGGCTTCAGTGAAGGGCAGGGGAGACATCAGGGGTCTAATTGCCAAGTGTCTTTTGCAGGTAACCATCCCTAAATATTTTAAGATGATGAGAAAGATGACGGCATTGAGTGGTTATAAGAATGTGTATGAGTAACTGCTTTTGTATTGGTGGAATGGGAATGCTTTGTTAGTCTTTATTTTATGACCTGGCTGTGTTCTTTCTGTTCGCAGAATCGCTCCATAGACCATCGTGTTGATCTGTATTCTCTGCAGCTCTATTGCTGGGATTATTCTGATCTGTGCCAGTAGTAAGTAAGCTTTTATTTTTCATTTATTGCTGTATAAATACTTGTGTGTTGGCTATAGGCAATACATGGTACACAATCCTTCCATGTCCACATCTCCATTAGTCACTGGCATCCTCTGTGGGCTGTGGGTTCCGGCACAGTAAAAAATGAGACGGATTTTCGGTGAATCTTCAACAAAATCATTTTTTCTATTGTTTTTGCAAGTGGAAGTGTTAGGACATCTGTTGAGTTTCTATTGACATTTATCAAGGAAATTTCACTTAACCCACATAGGAAATGAGGAGAGTAAAGCAGGGTGTATGCGTATTGAAATTCCTCCTGTCCAGCAGGAACTGCCCATATCTCAGTACGTGTGTATCCCTCACTTGTGTGCATGCTGGGATTTGGGAAGTTGGTTTTTGGCTTTTGGTTTTCCTTTTGTTTGTTTGTTTTTTCCCATTAAACCAGCTGGTTGCTTAAAAAAAAAATGTGTTTACCCAGCTAACGTTTATACTATATGAAGGGCAAGAGAAAAAAAAATCACAGAGGTTCTAACACTTCCCCTTCTATGAATAAAGTTGTTTTATTTGCTGATGCAAACCTAGAGAGATTCTGTTCACTTCCTGTTCCTTTGAACATGTATTGTGGAGGAATCTCCCCTGCAGTGGGCACAGACAGAGATCCTAACTGCATCCCACCTTCTTTGGAAAAAAGGTTTTGGCAGGAATAACACTTTTTCCTAGTTTAAAATAGTTAAATAGTACAAAAAAATTCTGGTAAATGCCTTTTAACCACTTCAAGTCTGGACACTTTTACCCCCTTCCTGTCCAGGCCAATTTTCAGCTTTCAGTGCTATCACACTTTGAATGACAATTGCGCGGTCATGCAACACTGTACCCATATGAATTTTTTAGGTTTTTTTGAGACGAATAAAACTTTATTTTAGTGGTGTTTTTTCACCACTGGGATTTTTATTTTTTTTGCTATATAAATTATTATTATTATTATTATTATACAGTATTTATAAAGCGCCAATAGTTCACTCAGCGCTGTACATTACAAAGGGGGACAGAACATGTGACAGAACAATACCAATACAATGCAAAACATGAGGGGATCGAGGGCCCTGCTCTTTCGAGCTTACAATCTAGAAGGGATGGGATAGTGGTACAGGAGGAGATAGCTGTGGGGGATGGAGTGGTAGGAAGAGTGGAGGAGGTCAGCAAGTTAGCAGGGGGTGAGGTAGGCTTCCCTGAAGAGATGGGTTTTCAGGGTGCGCCTAAAGGAGAGGAGAGTAGGTGATAATCTGATGGGTTGGGGCAGGGAGTTCCAGAGGATGGGTGACACCCTGGAGAAGTCCTGGAGGCGGGCATGGGAGGAGGAGACCAGGGAACTAGAGAGAAGGAGGTCTTGTGAGGAGCGGAGTGTGCGTGCTGGGTGGTACTTGGATATTAGGTCAGTGATGTAGTTCGGGGCAGTATGGTGGACAGCTTTGTACGTCAGTGTTAGGATTTTAAATTTGATCCGTTGCGCAATCGGAAGCCAGTGGAGGGATTGGCAGAGGGGGGTGGCGGAAATGGAGCGGTTGGAAAGGTGAATGAGTCTGGCAGCCGTATTCAGGATCGACTGAAGCGGGGATAGCCAGCGGCGAGGCAGGCCAGTGAGGAGGGAGTTGCAGTAGTCGAGTCGTGATATGATGAGGGAGTGGATGAGCTGTTTAGTAGTTTCTGGGGTTAGGAACGTGCGGATTTTGGCGATGTTGCGGAGGTGGAGTCTGCACGAGTTTGTTAAAGATTGGACTTGGGGCTGGAAGGATAGGTTGGAGTCCAGAATGACACCAAGTACTCTGGCCTGCAGAGCGGGTTTGATATTGGCGTTGTTGGATGTGATGTAGAAGTCAATGGGGAGTGGGGTTCGGGCTGGGGGGAAGACAAGGAGCTCGGTTTTGGAGAGATTCAGTTTAAGGAAGTGGAGCGACATCCAATCTGATATGTCGCTCAGTAGGTGTGTGATTTGGGCAGAGACCGAAGGGGTGAGGTGGGGGGTTGAGAGATAGATTTGTGTGTCGTCGGCATAGAGGTGGTAGTTGAAGCCGTGAGAGTGTATGAGTTGGCCAAGGGAGGAGGTGTAGATGGAGAAGAGAAGGGGCCCAAGGACAGAGCCTTGAGGGACCCCAACAGAGAGGGGGAGTGAGGGGGAGGTGGTAGCATTATAGGTAACGCTGAAAGAGCGTTGTGACAGGTAGGATGAGAGCCAGGAGAGAGCAGAATCTCTGAGGCCGAGGGAGTGTAGTATTTTGAGGAGGAGGGGGTGGTCAACTGTGTCGAAGGCCGCAGAGAGGTCAAGGAGTAGGAGCACTGAATAGTGGCCATTAGCTTTGGCGGTTAGAAGGTCGTTGGAGAGTTTGAGTAAGGCGGTTTCGGTGGAGTGTAGGGGGCGGAAGCCAGACTGTAGGGGATCGAGGAGGTTGTTGTCATTGAGGTGAGAGCATAGGCGGGTGTAGACGAGACGCTCGAGGAGTTTAGATGTAAGTGGGAGCAGGGAGATGGGTCTGAGGTTGTTCGGGTCATTGGGGTCCAGGGAGGGCTTTTTAAGTATGGGGGTGATGTGTGCATGCTTCAGTGGGGAGGGGAAAGTGCCGGAGGAGAGGGAGAGATTAAAGATGTGGGTGAGGGAGCGTAGGATGGAGGGGGAGGGAGGTCGTAGGAATTGTGAGGGGATAGGGTCGAGGGGGCAGGTGGTGAGGCGGGCATCAGAGAGGATCTTGGAGACTTCCTCAATGGTAGTAAGGTCAAAGGTGTGGAGTGTTGGGGGAGCTTCAGTATGAGGAATGTAGGGTGGGGTGGGAGTGGAGGTCAGAGCAGTGGTGGGGCCGTGGGAGAGGGGTGATGAGGGGGTAGCTGAGTGAGGGGGAACGGGGTCGGAGGGAGTTTGAGCAGTGACGAAGTCCCTGCGGGTAATGTCGAGGGGGAGGGGGGATGAGGGGGTAGCTGTGTGAGAGGGGACGGGTTGAGAGGGCGTGTGAGTTGCAGCAATGTCCTTGCGAATTGTGTCAATCTTGTTTTTGAAGTGATTGAAAAAGTCCAAAAATTTTGAAAAAATAAATAATCTTTCTTCATTAATCTTGGCCAAAATGTATTCAGTTTTCTTTTTAGTAAAAAAAAAATAAAAATTATTATAACTTTTTAAAAAACATTTTTTACATTTTTATGTTTTTTTTATATTTATTATGTATGTTTTTTTTGTTTTTTTTCAACATACTGTCACCCAAGCAGTAAAAAAAAAAAAACTTCATCACCCTCCACAAATAGTACAAATAGTACAGTGTCACTATGGTGACACTGTACTACTTGTGGGGGGGGGGGGGTGAAAAACTGAATTTTTTTTTTTTTTACACTGATTGCTTTTACACCCATAAAGGCTGTAAAAGCAATCATTTCTACTCTTCTCTGGCTGCATTCTTGCAGCCATTGAGAAATACTGTGTGAGCTGTGATTGGTCACAGCTTGTCACATGGTACAAGGCTGTTGTGAATAGCTTTGTGCCATGTGACCTCTGTGATCATTCACAGATTTTAGTAAGCAATGATGTCAAAGTAAGCAATTATGTCAGAAGTGGCCAATCAGTGATCACATGATCGGGATCTCACACAGATGTCCCGTACAAAGATCGTGCTGCTGCGTGCACACAAGCAGGGAGCGGGGAGGACGTTTATAATCGGCCACCCACCCCTGCACTGCTCCCGTCTGGCCATTTATATACATGGGCCGGTACAGGAAGTGGTTAATTACCTTCCTTGTTCCTGTCCACCTCCCATATCCACACCAGTGAAAATCCCAGTACTTCCAGGTATAAAAACACATGGCTATACCCCCTGCCTTCCCACAATGCATTATTTGCTATCATGAGCGAGTCACCATTCTCAAATCCTGTTACATGGAGGCAATCATGGCAGACCTGGATTTGCATAGGGTCTGCAGTGCAAAACACAACGGCAAACTGGATCAGAAAGCCATCCTCTGTGTGACCTCCTGTAGGTGGTGGTGGGAAGGAGGTGCAGAGTGGCCTGGCTTTAGAATGACAGGCAAACTTCCCTGAAGGTGGTGGGTTGGCAGGGAGATACTAGAGAGAATATAGAGGGTGTATGGGGCATGGAGGGAGATGCTAGAGAGTATATAGGGGTGTAGGTGGCACGGAGGGAGATACTAGAGGGGCTATAATCTGTGGGTGGCAGGCAGGGAGACTCTAAAGGGGCTATAGACTGTATGAAGGTTGCAGGGGAGATGCTAGAGGTACTGCAATGGTAAAATATTTACTGGGTATATCTGTCAAAAGACACAGGTAACGTTTGCCTTTTAACTCTTATTTTATTTGATAAAAAGTGGGATATTTCCAGTAACTGGAGTTGAAAACCCTGTAGTGCAGTCCATGGTTGAAGGTAGAACTGCCTCTTCTGCCTGTCCTTGGATTTTATTTGAAATACCAGAAGCAAAGCCTCTGGAGGTGTTTTCTACATCCTGGGATGTCTGGGGACATTTGACTTTTATCTAATCCCTCCAATGAATAACACATCTCTGCTGTAAAGTTGTATTTCTTTATTTTATTATCTATTATTACTTACTTTTTAAGGATCCCGTATGTCACCATATTTGTGAATTTTGCTTTTGCCTTTTTTGAGAAGCCCTCATCTCTAACTGTAACATCAAACGTGCGTTACCGCACTGACCTTTCTGTACAGGTAATAACCATTACTGTCCGGCTGACCTAGAATTTATACATATTATACACCAAAAACAGGCTATTAAGGCCGATTCTCACATGCCCACATCTGAATCACGCAGGAACATGCTGTGCTTTCCTTTGCAATTAAACCTAGATGCAAAACATACATCTTTTGCAATCTGCAGCGGGTGTCAATAGAAATTTAATGACACCCCAAGTGCTAGTCGCAAATGAAGTGCGTTTGCGCGCACCAAATTGCATGGTACTTTTGTACCATGTGATCTGGTTACAGTGGGGCTTATTTATTAAAGCTGGGGAGTGCAAAATCAGGCTCACTTCTGCATAAAAACCAGTCTGCTTCCAGGTTTTATTGCCAAACCTTAATTGAACAATCTGAGGTTAGAAGCTGATTGGTTTCTATGCAGAAGTGAGCCTGATTTTGCACTCCCAAGCTTTAGTAAATATACCCCAGTGTGGCACAGTGCAGTGCGACTTTAGCCCATTCACAATTCATGGCCTTGAATTCACACCGCACAGGAATGCAGAGCGCTTTCTTGTGCAATTCAGCTCTGGGCATGGTGTAAACCTGTCATTGTAAGAGTTGTAGAAAATAGGCAGCCCCATAAAATTAAAATCCAAAGCCTAATACCTAATATAACAGTAATCTATCTTTGTCAATAGAAGATATTCGTGATTGAATTTTTATTGTATCATCACAAGAGGGCAGAACTACTTCCTGTTATAATAGGAAGACACAGAAGTGGGAACTAAAAGTCTATCTATTTGTTTCCAGCAAGACAGTGATTACAGTGAACAGATTATTATTTTATTATTATTATTATTATACAGTATTTATAAAGCGCCGATAGTTCACTCAGCGCTGTACATTACAAAGGGGGACAGAACCTGTGACAGAACAATACCAATACGATGCAAAACATGAGGGGATCGAGGGCCCTGCTCTTTCGAGCTTACAATCTAGAAGGGACGGGATAGTGGTACAGGAGGAGATAGCTGTGGGGGATGGAGTGGTAGGAAGAGTGGAGGAGGACGGTCAAGTTAGCAGGGGGTAGGCTTCCCTGAAGAGATGGGTTTTCAGGGTGCGCCTAAAGGAGAGGAGGTGATAATCTGATGGGTTGGGGAAGGGAGTTCCAGAGGATGGGTGACACCCTGGAGAGGTCCTGGAGGCGGGCATGGGAGGAGGAGACCAGGGAACTAGAGAGAAGGAGGTCTTGTGAGGAGCGGAGTGTGCGTGCTGGGCGGTACTTGGATATTAGGTCGGTGATGTAGTTCGGGGCAGTATGGTGGACAGCTTTGTACGTCAGTGTTAGGATTTTAAATTTGATCCGTTGCGCAATCGGAAGCCAGTGGAGGGATTGGCAGAGGGGGGTGGCGGAAACGGAGCGGTTGGAAAGGTGAATGAGGCTGGCAGCCGTATTCAGGATCGACTGAAGCGGGGATAGCCAGCGGCAAGGCAGGCCAGTGAGGAGGGAGTTACAGTAGTCGAGTCGTGATATGATGAGGGAGTGGATGAGCTGTTTAGTGGTTTCTGGGGTTAGGAACGTGCGTATTTTGGCGATGTTGCGGAGGTGGAGTCTGCACGAGTTTGTTAAAGATTGGACTTGGGGCTGGAAGGATAGGTTGGAGTCCAGAATGACACCAAGTACTGTGGCCTGCAGGGCGGGTTTGATATTGGCGTTGTTGGATGTGATGGAGAAGTCAATGGGGGGTGGGGTTCGGGCTGGGGGGAAGACAAGAAACTCGGTTTTGGAGAGATTCAGTTTAAGGAAGTGGAGTGACATCCAATCTGATATGTCGCTCAGTAGGTGTGTGATTCGGGCAGAGACCGAGGGGGTGAGGTGGGGGGTTGAGAGATAGATCTGTGTGTCGTCAGCATAGAGGTGGTAGTTGAAGCCGTGAGAGTGTATGAGTTGGCCAAGGGAGGAGATATAGATGGAGAAGAGAAGGGGCCCAAGGACAGAGCCTTGAGGGACCCCAACAGAGAGGGGGAGTGAGGGGGAGGTGGTAGCATTATAGGTAACACTGAAAGAGCGTTGTGACAGGTAGGATGAGAGCCAGGAGAGAGCAGAATCTCTGAGGCCGAGGGAGTGTAGTATTTTGAGGAGGAGGGGGTGGTCAACTGTGTCGAAGGCCGCAGAGAGGTCAAGGAGTAGGAGCACTGAATAGTGGCCATTAGCTTTGGCGGTTAGAAGGTTGTTGGAGAGTTTGAGTAAGGCGGTTTCGGTGGAGTGTAGGGGACGGAAGCCAGACTGTAGGGGATCGAGGAGGTTGTTGTCGTTGAGGTGAGAGCATAGGCGGGTGTAGACGAGGCGCTCGAGGAGTTTAGATGTAAGTGGGAGCAGGGAGATGGGTCTGAGGTTGTTCGGGTCATTGGGGTCCAGGGAGGGCTTTTTAAGTATGGGGGTGATGTGTGCATGCTTCAGTGGGGAGGGGAAAGTGCCGGAGGAGAGGGAGAGATTAAAGATGTGGGTGAGGGAGCGTAGGATGGAGGGGGAGGGAGGTCGTAGGAATTGTGAGGGGATAGGGTCGAGGGGGCAGGTGGTGAGGCGGGCATCAGAGAGAATCTTGGAGACTTCCTCGATGGTAGTAAGGTCAAAGGTGTGGATTGTTGGGGGAGCTTCAGTATGAGGAATGTAGGGTGGGGTGGAAGTGGAGGTCAGAGCAGTGGTGGGGCCGTGGGAGAGGGGTGATGAGGGGGTAGCTGAGTGAGGGGGAACGGGGTTGGAGGGAGTTTGAGCAGTGACGAAGTCCCTGCGGGTAATGTCGAGGGGGAGGGGGGATGAGGGGGTAGCTGTGTGAGAGGGGACGGGTTGAGAGGGCGTGTGAGTTGTGGCAATGTCCTTGCGAATTGTGTCAATCTTGTTTTTGAAGTGATTGGCAATCTCAAGGGCGGTGAGTGAGGTGCTGGGTGGAGGTGGGGATGGAGAGAGTAGAGAGTTGAAGGTGGAGAAGAGTCGGCGAGGATTGGAGGAGAGGGCCTTGATGAGGGTCAGGAAGTAGGCTTGTTTGGCAGCATGGAGGGAGGAGGTGTAGGTGTGGAAGGCAGATTTGTAGCGGGTGAAGGCTTGTTGAGATTTGGTTTTGCGCCATAGTCGCTCCAGGGCACGACTGTCGTTTGAGGGTTTTGGTGTGATCAGTCTGCCAGGGCTGGAGCGGTCGGGGTCTGATGTTGCGTGTGGTTAAAGGCGCTAGTGAGTCAAGGGCTGTTGAGAGCGCGTTATTGTAGGCGGTCATAGCCAAGTCGGGGCAGGACAGGGGGAGGATGCGGTCGTGGAGTTGATCAGCTGCAGAGTGGAGGGAGGCAGGGTTAAGGTTGCGGAGGTTACGGCTGGTAGTAGTGTGACATTTGGAGGGGTAGGCGTTGGAGGACGAGGAGATAGAGAAGGTAATCAGGTTGTGGTCAGAGAGAGGGAAGGGGTGTTAGTGAGGTTGTGGGGAGCGCAGCGGTTGGAGAAGACAAGATCAAGGATATTACCGTCAGAGTGGGTGGCGGATTGTATGCACTGTGCAAGTGCAAAGGAGGAGGTTAAGTGGAGGAGACGGGCTGTGTCCGGGTTGTCGAGGTTGACAGGGATGTTGAAATCCCCAAGGATGATGGTGGGTAGCTCAGAGGAGAGGAAGAAGGGTAGCCAGGAGGAGAAGTCATCCAGGAAGCGGGGTATGGATCCAGGAGGCCGGTATATCACAGCAATCTTCAGGGCGGTTGGGGAGAATAGTCGGACGCAGTGGGCCTCGAAGGAGAAGGATAGGGAGGGGGGTTTGGGAGGACTCGGAAGGTGCTCAGCAGTGACAGGAGCAGACCAACCCCACCACCTTTACGACCGTTGGGCCTGGGTGAGTGGGTCCAGGTGAGACCTCCGTAGGAGAGTGCAGCAGGGGAGGTAGAGTCAGTGGGCTGGATCCAGGTTTCCGTAATCGCTAGGAGGATGAGAGAGCGGGAAGCAAAGAGGTCGTGGATGGTGGTAAGCTTGTTGCACACCGATCGGGCGTTCAGGAGTGCACATGAAAACGGGGGGGGGAGATTTTAGAGAGCGGGGGGACAGATACTAAGTTGCGGGGGTTGCGGCGGGAGGGTGTTGTGCGGGTGAGGGAGGTGGTGGAGGGCCAGGATTCGGGGAGATGTCCCCCCGCGGTTATGAGGAGGAGAAGGGTGAGAAAGGTGGCATGGGTGCGGGATGTGCAGGAGCGTGAGAAACTACTAGTGGAGGTGTTCGGGTCAGTGTCAGAGTGGAGTAATAGGAGGAGGTGGTGGGTGCCATAGAGGGGTGAAGGAAGCAGTGAGGACACAATATACAATTGTTTGGGAGGGGCAGAGGGATATAGTGAATGGATTTTGGGAATGGAGGAGAGGAAAATGAGAAGGAGGAGTGGAAGAGGCATTTTGGGGAGGTGATGAGAGCAATAGTAGGGAGATGATAGCAATGAGGGGGAGATGTACAAGTTTTGGGGTGGAGCAGAGGGGTAAAGAAATGAGATTTGGGAACAGAGGATAGTAATATGGAAAGGAGAAGAGGGGATGTATTGTATAAAAGGTACACGGAGTGGGTCTCAGGTATGTAAGAGATGTTTCCCAGGGTGTTTGCTTGCAGTCTGTCCAGCATGCAGTAGAGTTTCTTGCTGTTGTTGTGTCTTCCTGCTGCTTAAGTTCTCCTTCTTTAGTTCAACTGCTGTGTTTAACTGCTTCGCACTCATTCTAAGCCGCACTCAATCATAAGCAGCACCCCCATCAGTGATCTCCCCCCATGAGCTGATCTAAATTTATAGGGAGATGCTCAAATGAGCATTCAACTCCGCCCTAATTAGAAGCTGATAAGGCTCACATGAATAGTGGGGGATGTTTCTTAGGAACCAGGCTACAGTCGTAAACCTGAGTGCACCTAGGAGGGGAGGACTGGTCAACATATACACAAATATAAATACACCATTTGTTCAGAATTTAACAGGAGTCAATGCGTTTTTCTGGTTAAGAGCGGAGGTAGGAGATAGATGCAGTTACCTGTGAAAGTAGAGAAGGCATAATTAAAGTGCTGTGTTTAACTGCTTTGCACTCATTCAAAGCTGCACTCAATCATAAGCAGGTACACTGCACTAGTGTGGGTAAACCGCAGTGCATCAGTACAGAAGCAACCCTATACTATTATGCCCAGTATATTGCTTCACAGTGACTTCAAGATCTCTTTCCTGCTGCTGACACCACTCTGGAGACAGCTGGCCAGGGTAAGAGGTGGAGTGCATTTGGTATCACTTCACATTGGACAGAAGCCAGCACACAGGCGGCATTGGCTTATGCAGCTCTGGATCCCTACTACAGCTCCAACTTCACAAGTAGCCCCTCTGCATTGCACTCTGTAAGCAAGTCCAGACTGCCATCTTCCAGTCACCTGGCCGCGATCTATGGGTTGCTGATCCCCAGGTTAATGCATGAGAATAGTGGTGTACCACATTGCAGCCAATTACAAAAAACAAGCTTACACTCTACTCGACTCATTAACAACTTCAGCTCCGGAAGATTTTACATCCTGCATGACTAAGCCATTTGATGCTATACTGAATGAGGCGTTACTGTAACTGGTAAATGCACGGTCAACAACGCTGAGCCCAAGAGAAATTTATATACAATTTTTTGTAAACAAAGATCTTTTAGTGGCATTCAATCACCACTGGGTTTTTTTTTGCAATATAAATCAAAAGACCAAAAGTTTATTTTTTTCCCTTTCTGCTATTATATGCATATCCAATGAAAATAGTAAAAAAAAAAAAAAAAAAAAAAAGATAACTTTTGGCCAAAATGTATTGTGCTACATGTCTGATGGAAAAGTGTATATTGATAGATTGTAGGTGCTATAACTTTTAATTAAACCTAGGTTACATACACACACTAACATTTTTATTTATTTTTGTACCAATGGCAGTGATCAGCAACTTGGGGATTGCAATAGTGTGGCAATCTTGACACTGACACTGGGGGGAACTGACCAACTGCCACTGACATTAATACAGTGATATTATACACTGTCACTGTACTAATGACACTGGATGGAAGGGGGAGGGGTTACCATCTAGGGCGATCAAGGGGTGTGCCCAACTATGTGTAACGTGTGCTTCTTTTACTACTAGATCTCCAAGTTTCTCATCCTGGATGAGAAACAGATAGATCCCTCTGTTGATAGTCAACACAGTTCTGGGCTGTGATTGTACACTGGTGATCAGCAGGTCCCAGCTGGGATTTGCTCACAGGCTCCCGCTGTGTAAAATCAGAGGGTGCTGGCCAGGGGATGCCATGCACATACCCAAAACTCAGAAGTAGGCAGCGATGTACGGTTATGTTGCTTTGCCTACAGTGGCTGCCTGTCTGCAGTACATTATGGGTGGGCACCAAGTGGTTAACTGAGGCCAAGAAGGATTGTAGACAAGTTGTCTACAAAGAAAGGTCGATGAAATACCCTTTGGCATGGTTAAAATTGTAAAACCGAACCATTTAGGCAGACCTGTGATACCAGCCTCTTCATTACAGCTACATTATTCTCACCTGCTTATATATGCAGTGGGGCAAAAAAGTAGTCAGCCACCAATTGAGCAAGTTCTCCCACTTAAAAAGATGAGAGAGGCCTGTAATTGGCATCATAGGTAGACCTCAACTATGAGAGACAAAATGAGTAAAACAAAATCCATACAATCACATTGGCTGATTTGGAAAGAATTTATTTGCAAATTATGGTGGAAAATAAGTATTTGGTCACCTACAAACAAGATTTCTGGCTCACACAGACCTGTACCTTCTTCTTTAAGAGGCTCCTCTGTCCTGCACTCATTACCTGTATCATTGGCACCTGTTTGAACTTGTTATCAGTATAAAAGACACCTGTCCACAACCTCAAACAGTCACACTCCAAACTCCACTATGGTGAAGACCAAAGAGCTGTCGAAGGACACCAGAAACAAAATTGTAGACCTGCACCAGGCTGGGAAGACTGAATCTGCAATAGCCAAGCAGCTTGGTGTGAACAAATCAACTGTGGGAGCAATAATTAGAAAATGAAAGACATACAAGACCACTGATAATCTCCCTCGATCTGGGGCTCCACGCTAGATCTCACCCCGTGGGGTAAAAATGATCACAAGAACGGTGAGCAAAAATCCCAGGACCACACAGAGGGACCTAGTGAATGACCTGCAGAGAGCTGGGACCAACGTAACAAAGGCTACCATCAGTAACACACTACGTTGTCAGGGACTCAGATCCTGCAGTGCCAGACGTGTCCCCCTGCTTAAGCCAGTACATGTCCGGGCCCGTCTGAAGTTTGCTAGAGAGCATTTGGATGATCTAGAAGAGGATTGGGAGAATGTCATATGGTCAGATGAAACCAAAATAGAACTGTTTGGTAGAAACACAACTCGTCATGTTTGGAGGAGAGAGAATGCTGAGTTGCATCCAAAGAACACCATACCTACTGTGAAGCATGGGGGTGGCAACATCATGCTTTGGGGCGGTTTCTCCACAAAGGGACCAGGACGACTGATCCATGTACAGGACAAAATGAATGGGGCCATGTATCGTGAGATTTTGACTGCAAACCTCCTTCCATCAGCAAGGGCATTGAAAATGACACGTGGCTGAGTCTTCCAACATGACAATGATCCCAAACATACCGCCAGGGCAACGAAGGAGTGGCTTCGTAAGAAACATTTCAAGGTCCTAGAGTGGCCTAGCCAGTCTGCAGATCTCAACCCCCTAGAAAACCTTTGGAGGGAGTTGAAAGTCCGTGTTGCCCAGCGACAGCCCCAAAACATCACTGCTCTAGAGGAGATCTGCATGGAGGAATGGGCCAACATACCAGCAATAGTGTGTGCCAACCTTGTGAAGACTGACAGGAAACGTTTGACCTCTGTCATTGCCAACAAAGGATATATAACAAAGTATTGAGATGAACTTTTGATATTGACCAAATACTTATTTTCCACCATAATTTGCAAATAAATTCTTTCCAAATCAGCCAATGAGATTGTCTGGATTTTTTTTTCTCATTTTGTCTCTCATAGTTGAGGTCTAGCTATGATGCCAATTACAGGCCTCTCTCATCTTTTTAAGTGGGAGAACTTGCACACTTGGTGGCTAAATACTTTTTTGCCCCACTGTAAATCCATCTTATGCACAGGAGACCAGTATCTTCTATGACCTTTACTGTACACAATAGAATTTCAGAAAGACAGATAGGGTATGACCAGAACCCCGATTGTTCTCCAATATATTTAAAAAAAGCTGGCGTAGGTCTCTAGATGCATTAACATTACCAACAGTCCCAAAAAGTCCTTGCTAGCCTGTAGTCCAAGCAGGCCAAATAATGGAATATTGCAGTCAGTAGAAAATGTAAGCGCTTCATAAGCACTAGTAACATTAAACTGTATAATCAAAAGAAAGCCTGGAGACTGCCTCTAAAGGAATGAAGATATTCTCACATATTAACATGATATACATGTATAGAGAACCATGCCACAGCTGAATATATTCAAGAAACACAATTCAAAGATCATTTTACTACACATATACAGTTGTGTTCAAAATAATAGCAGTGTGTTGAAAAAAGTGAATAAAGCTCAACATCCTTCTAATAGCTTTTATTTCCATACACACAAATGCATTGGGAACACAACACATTCAAAATAAAATCAAAACATGAAGAAAAATATATCAAATTTTTGTTGTTCCGCTTAAAAAAATTGAAGAAAAGTGAATATTAGACGGTTCAAAAAAATAGCAGTGTTTGTATTCTTCTTTACAAGCTCAAACATTCACTATATAAACTGAAAAATGTTTGAAGATTTTGCTTTCCTTTGAATCCCTTAATTAATATTTAGTTGTATAAGCACTGTTTCTGAGAACTGCTGTACATCTGTGTTGCATGGAGTCAACCAACTTCTGGCACCTGTGAACAGGTATTCCAGCCCAGGATGATTGGACTACATTCCACAGTTCTTCTCTATTTCTTGGTTTTGCCTCAGAAATTGCATTTTTGACGTCACCCCACAAGTTTTCTATTGGATTAAGATCCGGGGATTGGGCTGGCCACTCCATAACATCAATCTTGTTGGTCTGGAACCAAGATGTTGCACATTTACTGGTGTGTTTGGGGTCGTTGTCTTGTTGGAACACCCATTTCAAGGGCATTTCCTCTTCAGCATAAGGCAGCATGACCTCTTCAAGTATTCTGATGTATTCACACTAACCCATGATCCCTGGTATGCGATAAATAGGTCCAACACCGTAGTACGAGAAACAACCCCATATCATGATGCTTGCACAACCATGCTTCACTGTCTTCACAGTGTACTGTGGCTTGAATTCAGTGTTTGGGGGTGTCTGACAAACTGTCTCCGGCCACTAGACCCAAAAAGAACAATCTTACTTTCATCAGTCCACAAAATGTTGCGCCATTTCTCTTTAGGCCAGTCAATGTGCTCTTTGGGAAATTGTAACCCCTTCAGCACATGTCTTTTTTTCAACAGTGGGACTTTGCGGGGGCTTCTTGCAGATAGCTTGGCTTCACATGGCGTCTTCTAATTGTAATAGTACTCACAGGTAACTTTACACCTTCTTTGATCTTCCTGGAGCTGATTGTTGGCGGAGTCCTTGCCATTTTGGCTATTCTTCTATCCATTCGAATGGTAGTTTTTCGCTTTCTTCCACGTCTTTCAGGTTTTGGTTGCCATTTTAAAGCATTTGCGATCATTTTAGCTGAGCAGCCTATCATTTTCTGCACTTCTTTATATGTTTTCCCCTCTCCAATCAACTTTTTAATCAAGGTACGCTGTTCTTCTGAACAATGTCTGGAACGACCCATTTTCCTCAGAATTTCAGAGAGAAATGCACTGTAAACAGCATGTACAACATTTGCTGCCTTCCTTCCTTAAATAAGGGCAATAATTGCCACCTGTTTTTCAAAGAATGAATGACCTCACTAATAGAACTCCACACTGCTATGATTTTGAACCAAAAACAGTGATTGATCAGGTTAGCAATGTCTGACTGCTATTATTTTGAACACAACTGTATGTATTTTGTAGTGCACTGTATTAAATTCTTGTGCAATTCTAAAGTCTGCTACCACACACTGGCAGTAATAAATGGGCAACTCAATGCAATAAAGCACGAGTAAATCCATTTAATCTCATTAAAGTGGTAGTGAACTTGTTTTTTTTTTTTAACTTTTACCTACAGGTAAGCTTATAAGCCTTCCCTGTAGATAAAATGATATGTCCTAAACGTGCACTGTTTAGAAGATATCCATTTTTAAAGCCGACGCATGCGCTCTGAACGGCATACCCATGCCAATCCTTCGGAGTACTGTGCCGTAGCCCGGGACTCCCACACGCATGAGTGACACCATCATGGCCCGGCCTATCAGACGGAACCTGAAAAGGAAGACCAGGTGAAGACAGAAGCCTCTGCAGCAGTGACAGTGCCCCACCGGAGGGCTTAGTTTTAAGATAAGCTTTACATAATGTGCTAGTATGCAGTGCATATTATGACATTAACTTGCAGGGATCACTTTTCTCCTGCGGTTTACTAACACTTTAAAATGTGCAAATTCTTTTGCAGGCAGTCAAAGACAGCATGGATCTACTTACCCTTTACTAGCACCATCTTTTGTAGTTGGAAGACGGATGTCGTTGGCATTTTCAAAAATCTCTTGCAATTCCTCTGAAGTTGAGCTATAGGGGATGTTCTTAACAAACAGAGTTTGTGCATCTCTCTCTAAGAGTAGAAGCGAGTCTTATGAAGTTACACACATTTCATTTAAGTATTAAAAATATTTTCATTAAAATATTGTTCAGATAACCCATCTGGAAAAATAAGCAGCTCCAGGACCACCACCTTGGAGTTCTGCTAGATTCAGTTTAGACCAGCCCCACTTTGAAAATTCAACGATTTTCACTGCAGACTATAATGCAGGTATAGCTCTAGAAAACTACTGAAATGCAACGTTTATTTAAACTCACAGAACAAACCTTTTGTGAAGGGCTAACTGAACACATCAGGCCTACATTTCTACGACTCTGGAACATGCACCACGACGAAGCTACTATTGTCTTCCTCTAGTACTGCAAACTTTACCTATGAGGAAACTGAAGCTATTGTTGAAACAAGGATGCAAATATAGTCTTGACTGAACCCCAACCTTCCTTATCTGCTCACTTTATTGAAACTGGTGATTAAGTATTAAAAACAGTGTGTCAGCATAACAACCAGACTGCCAACATCTTTTTGGTCCCCCCAATAACAGCATCACCATAAAGGGAACAAAGAGTGAGCAGTAATTGACTTTAATTTACAGAGAGTTTCACAATCCATGCCTTAAAGTCAATTCGAATCCAAAAGATACACAGGACCTATTCTTGCTATTAGGCTAGATGTGTACATTTAATATATAATCATATTATGAAAATGTAAAAACTAGCCAACGGATCAATTTAAAAACAAAAGTACTGTATGGGAGGACAAACAGATCCTATCCTATGTTCTCTGCATTTTTTGTTTTCTCTGCAGGAGTGTTGGCCTTCTCTACTTTCATCGCAAAACAAAGAACCTTCTTTCCATTTAATTTCAGGGCTTTTTCCACTTCCTCCGCAGTAGCAAACTCCACATAGCCAAACCTCCTGCAGTAGAGATGGAAAAGTGAAGGAGCTGCAGCACAACAAACAAACAAGAGATCCCTGTGCTCAAATCCCAACCGCTAGTGCATGCATTTATCTATCAGGTGCTAAAGGGGTGTAACCACATATTAACACTAGAAATTCTGAGGACCCTCTGCACACTGGTATATACCCTTTCCAGCAGACTATGCAATAAATAGGGATATTTAGTTCACACATTGCAATACATGTTTAAGCTGGCCAACTGCGTCAAAGTAATCCCTCTATGGCCAGTCCTACTCTGCTCTGCCTACGCAAATATTACTGTGGACACAATGCTAGCATAGGGGAAAAGACACAATGGGGAGAGCTACAAGGTTCAGGTCTGGCTACTGACCCACAATACAGCAAACAAGATCTACCTGTGCTCAAATCCCAATAGCTAGTGCATGCATTTATCCATCAGGTGCTAAAGGTGTGTAATTAATATTAATATGTGGTTACATCCCTTTTAGCACCTGATGGATAAATGCATGTACAAGCTATTGGGATTTAAGCACAGGTATATATATTTTTGGAAAGGGTCAGGGACTTTTTTTTTAACACAAAGTTGAGTTTTCGGTTCTATAGTCTTCAATGGAGACAATGCGGAAAAGCATGTAGTGCATTTTTTTTAATGCATTTTTTTGGTTTAATCTTCCTAGCAACTAGAAAAAAACCGTATGTACAAAAACACACCGCAAAAAGCACTGCAGAAACGCCAACTGCATAGGTGTGAACCTAGCCGTAGACCCAGCAGAGGCATGCAGTTGCAGAGCAAGTGAAGGAGCTGCAGCACAGGGCGCCTATTCAGCACGTTATCTTAATAAATACTTACTTGGAGGCTCCAATCTGAACATCCTGCACTGGCAAGTTCTTCTTACAAAAAAAACTCCCTCAGAGCATTTTTAAGTTCATCATAATCTTTTGCAGAATTCAGATTTGCAACAAATACTGACAAATCTAACAAAAGGAGTAAAAAAAAGAAAAAAATATTATAACCAGAAATACCAAATACACATTAGCAAATATGGCATGAACTTTGAAATGATGGCCAACATTGAATAGAATTAGCATGTAAAGCAGGAATTTCAGCTTCATTATCTGTCCCAGAGACCCAAGGGAACGCTATTATGCTACTATACGAACACAACTTAAAGCAGAGATATACACACACCGATTTAACAGTTTCACATAAATGACATTCAGAGCATCCCATGAGAACAACTGTCACAGTTACCTGCATCTTTCAACTAAACTGTCAAGCCATTTAATGGTTGGTGTTCTAACCAATCACACGCGCAGCACCATGGCAACTGCAGAACAGACGCTAAAGCTGGCCATACATTACACAACTTTCCTATTCAATTTCCTTTAGATTTACCTTCAACTAAGACACGCAAGAGCCTTCCTGACTGCATACAAACTGAAAGTTTAGGTTTGACCGCATATGTTTTGGAAAATCTAAAGGAAATTGACACTTGCAGACCTAATACTACTGACAAGAGAAAACTCAACTGAAATTTTCTTGACACTTGTACCCCAGAAGGGCCATTATATTGCTAGGTGAGAATTCTCAGATTTTCTCAACTGGAATGCACACAGCCAATATGGATTTCCTGACATTTTCGTTAATCTCTGCATCTGGATATGCATAGTACACGACAAAGGTCTATAGGTGCCAGAAAACCAAGAGTCCAGCATACATCCAGCGCCCCGAGTAACGTTTCCTAAACACATCACTTCCAGAGCCAATTTTTTTAAATTTTGTGCACATTTGTACATAAAAATGCACATGAAACCCTGAAAATATTTTAAGAAGGTAAAAAAAAAATTTTAATGTATGAACTTTTTTTTTTTTTTAATATTTTTCAGCAAAAAACTAATGAAAACAAATGCTCAATTTCCTGGTAAAGTATAAAAAAAAAAAAAAAAGTAGTGTCACCATGGTGACACTCCACTCCTAGAGTGACAGTATGTAAAAAAACAAATATAAAAAAATAAAATAGTTAAAAAAAATGTTTAAAAATTATAATTTTGGTTATAAACTAATTTGGGATTTTTTTTTTTACTAGAAAGATAACGGAATACATTTTGGCCAAGATTTATGATGAAATATATATTTGCAAAATTTTATAAGAAAAACACTTTTTTTCAAAATTTTTGGACTTTCATTTACATAGCAAAAAAAATAAAAATCCCGGTGGTGAATAAATACCACCAAAATAAAGCTTTATCTGTCTAAAAAAAGGCTAAAAATTTCATATGGGTACAGTGTTGCATGACCGCGCAATTGTCATTCAAAGTGTGATAGCACTGAAAGCTGAAGATTGGCCTGGACCAGGAAGGGGGTAAAAGTGTCCAGACTTGAAGTGGTTAAATATGGCAATGCAGTTAAGTAGAGCAAAAAGGCTTTTTTCCCTTTTTAAATATGTTGGATAGAAGAGGAGAGGGTTCCATTTATTGACCATCTGTGTCAGAGAATTCCCTTCACTTCCTTCAATGTTGCCTCAACATGAAGAGGAGATATCTTTCCAATGTGAAGGATATCCTCTCAGACAGTTGTCATAGGAAAACGTGCCCCCATTAGAAAAAGGTCTCCTGCATTCATGTTTTGGTGGCAACAAAATGTTGAATCTTTACAACGGGGACACAGACGGCAAAAAAAAAAAAAAAAAAATCTGACAAAAGGTTTTCTTTCATTACACAAGTAAAAAAAAAATAAAAGTTCCAGTAAAAAGAGATCTCCATTGCATGTTAAAAACAAAGTTATCACATTTATGGCACATCAGCAAACATCAGTCATCAAAGATCAGTATTAAGTCCCAAAATTGTTCATCATTTGTGCCAACAATTCACAAGACAGCAGGCAGCTTACCCTCCTCTTCAGACTCCTCCTTTACAGCTTTCTTCCCTTGAGGCATTTTGGCAGGAGCTTTCTTGGCAACAGGTTTTTTCTCTTCTTCAGATTCATCTAAAGAATAGAATTCCATTAACACACCAAAGCAAATTTCAGTGACACCATCTCTCTATTAGATATCTAGTATTGTAAGAGTGGGAGGAGCCATCCACTATGTCCATGTCTCCTTTCCCTGTAATCCCAGGGCGTTGCCATGGAAACAGAGGTGACCAGGAAGTAGAAAAGAGGGCAGCCTGTCACTTCAGGTGTCCTCAACCCACAGAGCGCCGCCTCTTTCTCTATGATTTGCCTCCTGTTCTCCTCCCCCTAGGTGGAGACCCGCCCCTTCCATCACGGCAGATGAGGATTCTGATCCCGCCTCTTCTCCGCCCCCTCAAAGACTTCTACACCATACTCCTCCCCCCAGGCGGAGTTTCGGTCTTTTCCCCACTCTCATTTAGAGAGGTACCACGCCCCCACATTTATGGAGGTGAAAGCCACCCCCTCTAAAAAGTTCAATGGGAGGACATAGAGATGCCGCCCCAAAGCTTTGTCGCCCCGCCCCCATGCTCTGATGCCACGCCCCCGTTTTCTGAGTGGTAGGTGGCAAAGTCCCCGCCCCTCTCATTTGCATAAATGTTGCAGAGGATTGTGGGTATGTCGGTGTGTGATCCGGGGATGGGGGCTGAGCGGTTGTGTGTAATGTATGAGTACGGTATTCGGTGTAGGAGGTATACATTATTAATAATAATACATCCACACATACATCACAGCAGACACGTCTAGGAATAAAGGGAATGAGATGGACGGGCTCTCCATGATGTGACCCTCACAGATCCTGGAAGGGTTTATATAGAACAGGACACACCATAGTAATCAGCTGAGGGACGGCTTACTACCAAGGCTATGTGCACACCTTGGGCGGGTGTGAGGCCAGAACCAATCACTGGTGGGTCCACCCAGACCACATGACATGAGAAGAGCAACAATCGAACAGTGAAGAAAAAGAAGAGATGTTGTCATGTGGGACATTGGAAGGAGACTCCTGATTGGCTGGCAGAGCAAGTCTGTGGTGTGAGATGGAAGCACCCCACTGAAGAGTGAAGAAATGCGTGCGTGTGGGCGCTACCAGAACCCGATTCAGACTACTCTCCCTTCCCTCACCAAATTTTTACTTCACCACAGCATGTGAGGGTGCTGCACGACCTGATTCAGACTACTTTCCCCTCCCCCACCCTCATTATTCATCACGGCATGTGGGGGCGCCACATGACCCGATTCAGACTACTCTCCCCTCCCACACCATCATTACACTCCGCCACAACATGTGGGGGCGCTACATGACCCGATTCAGACTACTCTCCCCTCCCACACCATCATTACACTCCGCCACGGCATGTGGGGGCGCTACATGACCCGATTCAGACTACTCTCCCCTCCCACACCATCATTACACTCCACCACGGCATGTGGGGGCGCTACATGACCCGATTCAGACTACTCTCCCCTCCCACACCATCATTACACTCCGCCACGGCATGTGGGGGCGCTACATGACCCGATTCAGACTACTCTCCCCTCCCACACCATCATTACACTCCGCCACGGCATGTGGGGGCGCTCCACCACCCGATTCAGACTACTCTCCCACCCTCATTACACTCCGCCACGGCTTGTGTGGGCGCCACACGACCCAATTCAGACTACTCTCCCCTCCCCCACCCTCATTATACTCCTCCACAGCCCGTGGGGGTGCCACACGACCCGATTCAGACTACTCTCCCCTCCCTCATTATACTCCGCCACGGCTTGTGGGGGCGCTACAGAACCCAATTCAGGCTACTCTCCCCTCCCCCACCCTCATTAAACAGCGGTTGCACCATGCATGTGAGGTATTGCCGTGAACGTCAGATCAAGGGCAGTAATTCTAACACTAGACCTCCTCTGTAAATCTAAAATGGTAGCTTTTAAAGGCTTTTAAAGTGTTGCCTATGGATATTAAAAATGTTTGCAGTTTGTCGCCATTGCACGGGGAATGCGCAGTTTTAAAGCATGTCATGTTTGGTATCTGTTTACTCAGAATACCATTTTTAGATCTTTTATATTTTACCAAAGAGTTGGCCAATATATTGTGTTTTTGTGCATGAAAAGTAAAAAAAGTGTATTTTTTTTTATTTGCATTTGAAAAATCGCTGCGCGAGTACTATGTGCCATAATAAATTGTAGTACCCACCATTTTATTCACTAGGGTGTCTGCTTTAAAATAATATACGCTGTTTAAATTAATTTCCTAGCAAAAAATACTGATTTTTTTTCATGTGAACAAAAAGTGTCAGAAAAGGTTTGATCTTCAGGTGGTTAGAAGAGTGAGTGATGTGTGGCATAAACTTCTAATGCTGGGCATAGAATGCCCCCACCCCCCAAAACGACCCCCAAAACGACTTTTTGGAAAGTAGACACCCCAAACTATTTGCTGAGAAGCATATTGAATCAATAGAAGAATTTATTTTTTTACCTCAAGTTTTTGGAAAATGACAAAAAAATATATTTTTTTTTTTACACAAAATTGTCACTTAAATGATTTACTGCTCACACATGCCATGGGTATATGTGGAATTACTCCCCAAAATACATTCTGCTACTTCTCACGAGTATGGGGGTACCACAAGTGAGAGACGTTTTGGCAGTCTAGCCAAGTACAGGACCCCAAAATCCAATAAGCACCTTCAGGCTTTTAAAGGGCTTTATTTCCTCATTACACTTCCAGACTACCTATCACAGTTTCGGAGGTCCTGAAATGCCAGGATAGCACCTAACCCCCCCCCAAATGACCCCTTTTTGGAAAGTAGACACCCCAAGGAATTGGATAAAAAGCATGGTAAGTATTTTGCAGATAACATTTGTTGCCACAAGTTTTTGGAAAATGAAGAAAAAAAACAATATATTTTTTCTATTCTTTTTTTATACTTCAATATTTTTATTGAAAGATGGGTATAGAACAGTATCCATAGAAATATAGACAACACTCACCGACATGGTGAGATGGAGTACATCAGCATATTCTTAGAACATAGCAGATCACAAGAAATATAGGAAACATATCCCTAGTCAACCACATTGTGTACAAAGGACACCATCACCACCAGACGGGAAACCTTACATCTATCAGTGAATATAGGCAAGGATCTTATAGATTTACCAAAAGTATCAAAGATCAGGTCAGAGAAGGAAAAGAAATAAGGATGAAGACTAGAAAAGTCATAAAAAGGTCCAAGGTAAGAGAGAAAGATTAGAGAGAGAAAAAGGGGGGGGGGGGGGTTTGAGCGGTAGCACCATTAACTAACAGAAATATATCTGATCCATAGTTCCCACGTCACCTCAAATCTGGCCACATCATTTAATGGGGCACTCCGATGGGAACAGTCCATGTAATGGGGCACTCCGATGGGAACAGTCCATGTAAAGGGGGCACTCTGATGGGATCAGTCCATGTAAAGGGGCACTCCGATGGGAACAGTCCATCTAAAGGGGGCACTCCGATGGGAACAGTCCATGTAAAGGGGGCACTCTAATGGGAACAGTCCATGTAAGGGGGCACTCCGATGAGAACAGTCCATGTAAGGGGGCACTCCGATGGGAACAGTCCATGTAATGGGGCACTCCGATGGGAACAGTCCATGTAATGGGGCACTCTGATGGGAACAGTCCATGTAATGGGGCACTCTGATGGGAACAGTCCATGTAATGGGGCACTCTGATGGGATCAGTCCATGTAAAGGGGCACTCCGATGGGAACAGTCCATCTAAAGGGGGCACTCCGATGGGAACAGTCCATGTAAAGGGGGCACTCCGATGGGAACAGTTCATGTAAGGGGGCACTCCGATGGGAACAGTCCATGCAGAGAAGCAAACCGATGGGAACAATGCATGTAAGGGGGCACTCCGATGGGAACAGTCCATGTGAGGGGGCACTCCGATGGGAACACTGCATGTAAAGGGGCACTCCGATGGGAACACTGCATGTAAAGGGGCACTCCGATCGGATCAGTCCATGTAAGGAGACACTCCGATGGGATCAGTGCATGTAAAGGGGCACTCCGATGGGAACAGTCCATGTCAAGGGGGCACTCCGATGGGAACAGTCCATGTAAAGGGGGCACTCTAATGGGAACAGTCCATGTAAGGGGGCACTCCGATGAGAACAGTCCATGTAAGGGGGCACTCCGATGGGAACAGTCCATGTAAGGTGGCACTCCGATGAGAACAGTCCATGTAAGGGGACACTCCGATGAGAACAGTCCATGTAAGGGGGCACTCCGATGGGAACAGTCCATGTAAAGTGGGCACTCCGATGGGATCAGTGCATGTAAGGGGGCACTCTGGTGGGATCAGTCCATATAAAGTGGCACTCCGATGGGATCAGTCCATGTAAAGGGGCACTCCGATGGGATCAGTGCATGTAAAGGGGGCACTCCGATGGGAACAGTCCATGTAAAGGGGGCACTCCGATGGGAACAGTTCATGTAAGGGGGCACTCCGATGGGAACAGTCCATGTAAAGGGGGCACTCCGATGGGAACAGTCCATGTAATGGGGCACTCTGATGGGATCAGTCCATGTAAAGGGGCACTCCGATGGGAACAGTCCATGTAAAGGGGGCACTCCGATGGGAACAGTCCATGTAAAGGGGGCACTCCGATGGGAACAGTTCATGTAAGGGGGCACTCCGATGGGAACAGTCCATGCAGAGAAGCAAACCGATGGGAACAATGCATGTAAGGGGGCACTCCGATGGGAACAGTCCATATGAGGGGGCACTCCGATGGGAACACTGCATGTAAAGGGGCACTCCGATGAGAACTGTCCATGTAGAGGAGCAAACCGATGGGAACAATGCATGTAAGGGGGCACTCCGATGGGAACAGTCCATGTAAAGGGGCACTCCGATGGGATCAGTGCATGTAAGGGGGCACTCCGATGGGATCAGTGCATGTAAGGGAGCACTCCGATGGGAACAGTGCATGTAAGGGGGCACTCCGATGGGAAAAGTGCATGTAAGGGGGCACTCCGATGGGAACAGTCCATGTAAAGGGGGCACTCCGATGGGAACAGTCCATGTAAAGGGGGCACTCCGATGGGAACAGTTCATGTAAGGGGGCACTCCGATGAGAACAGTCCATGCAGAGGAGCAAACCGATGGGAACAATATATGTAAGGGGGCACTCCGATGGGAACAGTCCATGTAATGGGGCACTCTGATGGGATCAGTCCATGTAAAGGGGCACTCCGATGGGAACAGTCCATGTAAAGTGGGCACTCCGATGGGATCAGTGCATGTAAGGGGGCACTCTGGTGGGATCAGTCCATATAAAGTGGCACTCCGATGGGATCAGTCCATGTAAAGGGGCACTCCGATGGGATCAGTGCATGTAAAGGGGGCACTCCGATGGGAACAGTCCATGTAAAGGGGGCACTCCGATGGGAACAGTTCATGTAAGGGGGCACTCCGATGAGAACTGTCCATGTAGAGGAGCAAACCGATGGGAACAATGCATGTAAGGGGGCACTCCGATGGGAACAGTCCATGTAAGGGGGCACTCCGATGGGAACAGTCCATGTAAAGTGGGCACTCCGATGGGATCAGTGCATGTAAAGGGGCACTCCGATGGGATCAGTGCATGTAAGGGGGCACTCCGATGGGAACAGTCCATGTAAAGTGGGCACTCCGATGGGATCAGTACATGTAAGAGGGCACTCTGATGGGAACAGTTCATGTAAGGGGGCACTCCGATGGGATCAGTGCATGTAAAGGGGCACTCCGATGCGATCATTGCATGTAAGGGGGCACTCCGATGGTATCAGTGCATTTAAGGGGGCACTCCGATGGGAACAGTCCATGTAAGGTGGCACTCCGATGGGAGCAGTCCATGTAATGGGGCACTCCGATGGGATCAGTCCATGTAAAGGGGCACTCCGATGGGATCAGTGCATGTAAAGGGGGCACTCCGATGGGAACAGTCCATGTAAAGGGGGCACTCCGATGGGAACAGTTCATGTAAGGGGGCACTCCGATGAGAACTGTCCATGCAGAGGAGCAAACCGATGGGAACAGTCCATGTAAGGGGGCACTCTGATGGGAACAGTCCATGTAAAGTGGGCACTCCGATGGGATCAGTGCATGTGAAGGGGCACTCCGATGGGATCAGTGCATGTAAGGGGGCACTCCGATGGGATCAGTGCATGTAAGGGAGCACTCCGATGGGAACAGTGCATGTAAGGGGGCACTCCGATGGGAAAAGTGCATGTAAGGGGGCACTCCGATGGGAACAGTCCATGTAAAGGGGGCACTCCGATGGGAACAGTCCATGTAAAGGGGGCACTCCGATGGGAACAGTTCATGTAAGGGGGCACTCCGATGAGAACAGTCCATGCAGAGGAGCAAACCGATGGGAACAATATATGTAAGGGGGCACTCCGATGGGAACAGTCCATGTAATGGGGCACTCTGATGGGATCAGTCCATGTAAAGGGGCACTCCGATGGGAACAGTCCATGTAAAGGGGGCACTCCGATGGGAACAGTCCATGTAAAGGGGGCACTCCGATGGGAACAGTTCATGTAAGGGGGCACTCCGATGGGAACAGTCCATGTAAAGGGGGCACTCCGATGGGAACAGTTCATGTAAGGGGGCACTCCGATGGGATCAGTGCATGTAAAGGGGCACTCCGATGCGATCATTGCATGTAAGGGGGCACTCCGATGGTATCAGTGCATTTAAGGGGGCACTCCGATGGGAACAGTCCATGTAAGGTGGCACTCCGATGGGAGCAGTCCATGTAATGGGGCACTCCGATGGGAACAGTCCATGTAAAGGGGGCACTCCGATGGGAACAGTCCATTTAAAGGGGGCACTCCGATGGGAACAGTTCATGTAAGGGGGCACTCCGATGAGAACAGTCCATGCAGAGGAGCAAACCGATGGGAACAATGCATGTAAGGGGGCACTGCGATGGAATCAGTGCATGTAAGGGGGCACTCCGATGGGAACAGTCCATGTAAAGTGGGCACTCCGATGGGATCAGTGCATGTAATGGGGCACTCCGATGGGAACAGTCCATGTAAAGGGGCACTCCGATGGGATCAGTCCATGTATGGGGACACTCCGATGGCATCAGTGCATGTAAAGGGGCACTCCGATGGGATCAGTGCATGTAAGGGGGCACTCCGATGGGATCAGTGCATGTAAGGGGGCACTCCGATGGGATCAGTGCATGTAATGGGGCACTCCGATGGGATCAGTGCATTTAAGGGGGCACTCCGATGGGAACAGTCCATGTAAAGGGGGCACTCCGATGGGAACAGTCCATGTAAGGGGACTCTCCGATGGGAACAGTCCATGTAAGGAGGCACTCCGATGAGAACAGTCCATGCAGAGGAGCAAACCGATGGGAACAATGCATGTAAGGGGGAACTCCGATGGGAACCGTCCATGTAAGGGGGCACTCCGATGCGATCAGTGCATGTAAGGGGGCACTCCGATGGCATCAGTGCATGTAAGGGGGCACTCCGATGGGATCAGTGCATGTAAGGGGGCACTCCGATGGGATCAGTCCATGTAATGGGGCACTCCGATGGGATCAGTGCATGTAAGGGGGCACTCCGATGGGATCAGTCCATGTAAAGGGGCACTCCGATGGGAACAGTCCATGTAAGGGGGGCACTCCGATGGGATCAGTGCATGTAAGGGGGCACTCCGATGGGAACAGTCCATATAAGGGGGCACTCCGATGGGAACAGTCCATGTAAAGAGGCACTCCGATGGGATCAGTCCATGTAAAGGGCACACTCCGATGGGATCAGTGCATGTAAAGGGGCACTCCGATGGGATCAGTGCATGTAAGGGGACACTCCGATCGGATCAGTCCATGTAAGGGGGCACTCCGTTGGGAACAGTCCATGTAAAGGGGGCACTCCGATGTGAACAGTCCATGTAAAGGGGCACTCCGATGGGATCAGTGCATGTAAGGGGGCACTCCGATGGGAACAGTCCATGTAAAGGGGCACTCCGATGGGATCAGTGCATATAAAGGTGCACTCTGATGGGATCAGTGCATTTATGGGGGCACTCCGATGGGAACAGTCCATGTAAGAGGGCACTCCGATGGGAACAGTCCATGTAATGGGGCACTCCGATGGGATCAGTCCATGTAAAGGGGCACTCCGATGGGATCAGTGCATTTATGGGGGCACTCCGATGGGAACAGTCCATGTAAGGGGGAACTCCAATGGGAACAGTCCATGTAAGGGGGCACTCCGATGAGAACAGTCCATGCAGAGGAGCAAACGGATGGGAACAATGCATGTAAGGGGGCACTCCGATGGGAACAGTCCATGTAAGGGGGCACTCCGATGGGAACAGTCCATGTAAGGGGGCATTCCGATGGGAACAGTCCATGTAAAGGGGCACTCCGCTGGGATCAGTCCATGTAAGGGGACACTCTGATGGGAACAGTCCATGTAAAAGGGCACTCCGATGGTATCAGTGCATTTAAGGGGGCACTCCGATGGGATCAGTGCATGTAAGGGGGCACTCAGATGAGAACAGTCCATGTAAGGAGGCACTCCGATGAGAACAGTCCATGTAAGGGGGCACTCCGATGAGAACAGTCCATGTAAGGGGGCACTCCGATGGGAACATTCCATGTAAAGTGGGCACTCCGATCGGATCAGTGCATGTAAGGGGGCACTCCAATGGGATCAGTCCATGTAAAGGCGCACTCCGATGGGATCAGTCCATGTAAAAGGGCACTCCGATCGGATCAGTCCATGTAAAGGGGCACTCCGATGGGATCAGTGCATGTAAAGGGGCACTCCGATAGGATTAGTGCATGTAAAGGGGGCACTCCGATGGGAACAGTCCATGTAAAAGGGGCACTCCGATGGAACAGTTCATGTAAGGGGGCACTCCGATGAGAACAGTCCATGCAGAGGAGCAAACCGATGGGAACAATGCATGTAAGGGGGCACTCCGATGGGATCAGTGCATGTAAAGGGGCATTCCGATGGGATCAGTCCATGTAAAGGGGCACTCCGATGGGATCAGTCCATGTAAAAGGGCACTCCGATCGGATCAGTCCATGTAAAGGGGCACTCCGATGGGATCAGTGCATGTAAAGGGGCACTCCGATAGGATTAGTGCATGTAAAGGGGGCACTCCGATGGGAACAGTCCATGTAAAAGGGGCACTCCGATGGAACAGTTCATGTAAGGGGGCACTCCGATGAGAACAGTCCATGCAGAGGAGCAAACCGATGGGAACAATGCATGTAAGGGGGCACTCCGATGGGATCAGTGCATGTAAAGGGGCATTCCGATGGGATCAGTCCATGTAAAGGGGCACTCCGATGGGATCAGTCCATGTAAAAGGGCACTCCGATGGTATCAGTGCATTTAAGGGGGCACTCCGATGGGAACGGATCATGTAAAGGGGGCACTCCGATGAGAACAATTCATGTAAGGGGGCACTTCGATGAGAATAGTCCATGCAGAGGAGCAAACCGATGGGAACAATGTATGTAAGGGGGACTCCGATGGGAACAGTCCATGTAAGGGGGCACTCCGATGGGAACAGTCCATGTAAAGGGGGCACTCCGATGGGATCAGTGCATGTAAGGGGGCACACTGATGGGAACAGTCCATGTAAAGGGGCACTCCGATGGGATCAGTCCATGTAAGGGGACACTGTGATGGGATCAGTGCATGTAAAGGGGCACTCCGATGGGATCAGTGCATGTAAGGGGGCACTCCAATGGGATCAGTACATGTAATGGGGCACTCCGATTGGAACAGTCCATGTAAAGGGGGCACTCCGATGGGATCAGTGCATGTAAGGGGGCACTCCGATGGGAACAGTCCATGTAAAGGGGCACTCCGATGGGATCAGTGCATGTAAGGAGGCACTCCAATGGGAACAGTCCATGTAAGGGGGTCCACTCCGATGTTATCAGTCCATGTAAAGGGGCACTCCGATTGGAACAGTCCATGTAAGGGGGGGCACTCCTATGGGATCAGTGCATTTAAGGGGGCACTCCGATGGGATCAGTGCATGTAAGGGGGCACTCTGATGGAAACAGTCTATGTAAAGGGGCAATCCGATTGGATCAGTCCATGTAAGGGGACACTGATGGGATCAGTGCATGTAAAGGGGCACTCCGATGGGATCAGTGCATGTAAAGGGGGCAATTCGATGGGAACAGTCCATGTAAAGGGGGCACTCCGATGGGATCAGTGCATGTAAGGGGGCACTCCGATGGGAATAGTCCATGTAAGGGGGGCACTCCAATGGGATCAGTCCATGTAAGGGGGGGACTCCGATGGGAGCATTCCATGTAAGGGGGGCACTCCGATGGGAGAAGTCCATGTAAAGGGGCACTCCGATGGGAGCAGTTCATGTAAAGGGGCACTCCGATAGGATCAGTCCATGTGAGGGGACACTCCGATGGGATCAGTGCATGTAAAGGGGCACTCCGATGGGATCAGTGCATGTAAGGGGGCACTCCCATGGGATCAGTGCATGTAAAGGGGCACTCCGATGTGAACAGTCCATGTAAAGGGGCACTCCTATGGGAACAGTCCATGTAAAGGGGCACTCCGATGGGAACAGTCCATGTAAAGAGGCACTCTGATGGGATCAGTGCATGTAAGGGGACACTCTGATGGGAACAGTCCATGTAATGGGGCACTCCGATGGGATCAGTGCATTTAAGGGGCACTCCGATGGGATCAGTGCATTTAAGGGGGCACTCCGATGGGATCAGTGCATTTAAGGGGGCACTCCGATGGGATCAGTCCATGTAAAGGGGGCACTGTGATGGGAACAGTCCATGTAAGGGGGCACTCCGATGGGAACAGTCCATGTAAGGGGGCACTCCGATGAGAACAGTCCATGCAGAGGAGCAAACCAATGGGAACAATGCATGTAAGGGGGCACTCCGATGGGATGAGTCCATGTAAAAAGGCACTCCAATCGGAACAGTCCATGTAAGGGGTAGAGGCGGCTTCATGTCGGTCAATCAGATAACAAATGGCTGAGGGTCCGGCAGTCTGTGTTCTTTATCAGAGGGGTCACCTCTATGCTGCAGATTCAAAGCAGGGAGCCGGCCTGTGCAGATTGCCAGTGACCTCTGACCCCCAGGTCCCATTAAGGGAACCTGCCTACAATACAGCCGCCATTACTAGGTGGTCCTGGATGTAATAGAAAGGTCAAATTGTGGAGGATTGTATGAGCACAGCACACATTGTCAGATCGGATTGGTGGAGATCGCTGTTCAATCATGTCTGACTTTCGCCCAACACCATGATGGTCACATGATTGCTTGGGTGGGCGCTAACCATGGCGGATCGTCATACAACTCACTGTTTATGTCTTACAGAGCCCCTCCCCCATGCTGGCAATCTGATTGGACGTGAAGTACCGTCAGCCTCATAGTGGAAGAGCCGTGAGCCGCCAACATGGACGCCAAATGCGTAAAGGTGGTGGAACGATGTCGGCAAGTGAAGGGCGAGGGGACGGACATGAAGTATCAGATGATGGGTGCAGTGAGCAGCAGGCGCTGTCAGTACTTCATCCAGAAGACAGGTGGGTGGGTGAGGATGGGAGCAAAGGGGTCCTCACTGGGGGAAGGAATGGTGTGTCACCCATATACAGAGAGGGCTCCCCATACTCATGTATGAGCTGGAAGTTGGAGGAGATCAGTGCTGGTAGTATCCATCACAGACAACACTGACCCATCCTCCCATCCACCACATACTGACCCATCCCTGCAATCCCCACATACTGACCCATCCCTGCAATCCCCACATACTGACCCATCCTCCCATCCACCACATACTGACCCATCCCTGCAATCCCCACATACTGACCCATCCCTGCAATCCCCACATACTGACCCATCCCTGCAATCCCCACATACTGATCCATCCCTGCAATCCCCACATACTGACCCATCCCTGCAATCCCCACATACTGACCCATCCCTGCAATTCCCACATACTGACCCATCCCTGCAATCCCCACATACTTACCCATCCCTGCAATCCCTACATACTGACCCATCCCTGCAATCCCCACATACTGACCCATCCTCCCATCCACCACATACTGACCCATCCCTGCAATCCCCACATACTGACCCATCCCTGCAATCCCCACATACTGACCCATCCTCCCATCCACCACATACTGACCCATCCCTGCGATCCCCACATACTGACCCATCCCTGCGATCCCCACATACTGACCCTTCCCTGCGATCCCCACATACTGACCCTTCCCTGCAACCCCCACATACTGACCCATCCCTGCAACCCCCACATACTGACCCATCCCTGCGATCCCCACATACTGACCCATCCCTGCGATCCCCACATACTGACCCATCCCTGCGATCCCTACATACTGACCCATCCCTGCGATCCCCACATACTGACCCTTCCCTGCGATCCCCACATTCTGACCCATCCCTGCGATCCCCACATACTGACCCGTCCCTGCGATCCCCACATACTGACCCGTCCCTGCGATCCCCACATACTGACCCGTCCCTGCGATCCCCACATACTGACCCGTCCCCGCGATCCCCACATACTGACCCATCCCCGCAATCCCCACATACTGACCCATCCCTGCGATCCCCACATACTGACCCATCCCTGCGATCCCCACATACTGACCCATCCCTGCAATCCCCACATACCGACCCATCCCTGCTATCCCCACATACTGACCCATCCCTGCGATCCCCACATACTGACCCTTCCCTGCGATCCCCACATACTGACCCATCCCTGCAACCCCCACATACTGACCCATTCCTGCAACCCCCACATACTGACCCTTCCCTGCAATCCCCACATACTGACCCATCCCTGCAATCTCTACATACTGACCCATCCCTGCGATCCCCACATACTGACCCATCCTCCCATCCACCACACACTGTCCCATCCCTGCGATCCCCACATACTGACCCATCCCTGCAATCCCCACATACTGACCCTTCCCTGCGATCCCCACATTCTGACCCATCCCTGCAATCCCCACATACTGACCCATCCCTGCGATCCCCACATACTGACCCTTCCGTGCAATCCCCACATACTGACCCGTCCCTGCGATCCCCACATACTGACCCGTCCCCGCGATCCCCACATACTGACCCGTCCCCGCGATCCCCACATACTGACCCGTCCCCGCGATCCCCACATACTGACCCGTCCCCGCGATCCCCACATACTGACCCATCCCTGCGATCCCCACATACTGACCCATCCCTGCGATCCCCACATACTGACCCATCCCTGCGATCCCCACATACTGACCCATCCCTGAAATCCCCACATACTGACCCATCCCTGCGATCCCCACATACTGACCCATCCCTGCGATCCCCACATACTGACCCTTCCCTGCGATCCCCACATACTGACCCATCCCTGCAACCCCCACATACTGACCCATTCCTGCAACCCCCACATACTGACCCTTCCCTGCAATCCCCACATACTGACCCATCCCTGCAATCCCCACATACTGACCCATCCCTGCAATCCCTACATACTGACCCATCCCTGCGATCCCCACATACTGACCCATCCTCCCATCCACCACACACTGACCCATCCCTGCGATCCCCACATACTGACCCATCCCTGCAATCCCCACATACTGACCCATCCCTGCAATCCCCACATACTGACCCATCCCTGCAATCCCTACATACTGACCCATCCCTGCGATCCCCACATACTGACCCATCCTCCCATCCACCACACACTGTCCCATCCCTGCGATCCCCACATACTGACCCATCTCTGCAATCCCCACGTACTGACCCATCCCTGCGATCCCCACATTCTGACCCATCCCTGCAATCCCCACATACTGACCCATCCCTGCGATCCCCACATACTGACCCTTCCGTGCAATCCCCACATACTGACCCGTCCCCGCGATCCCCACATACTGACCCATCCCCGCGATCCTCACATACTGACCCTTCCCTGCGATCCCCACATACTGACCCATCCCTGCAATCCCCACATACTGACCCATCCCTGCAATCCCCACATACTGACCCATCCCTGCAGTCCCCACATACTGACCCATCCCTGCAGTCCCCACATACTGACCCATCCCTGCAGTCCCCACATACTGATCCATCCTCCCATCCACCACACACTGACCCATCCCTGCGATCCCCACATACTGAACCTTCCCTGCAATCCCCACATACTGACCCATCCCTGCAATCCCCACATACTGACCCATCCCTGCAATCCCTACATACTGACCCATCCCTGCGATCCCCACATACTGACCCATCCTCCCATCCACCACACACTGACCCATCCCTGCGATCCCCACATACTGACCCATCCCTGCAATCCCCACATACTGACACTTCCCTGCGATCCCCACATTCTGACCCATCCCTGCAATCCCCACATACTGACCCATCCCTGCGATCCCCACATACTGACCCTTCCGTGTAATCCCCACATACTGACCCATCCCCGCGATCCCCACATACTGACCCATCCCTGCAATCCCCACATACTGACCCATCCCCGCGATCCCCACATACTGACCCATCCCTGCGATCCCCACATACTGACCCATCCCTGCGATCCCCACATACTGACCCATCCCTGCAATCCCCACATACTGACCCATCCCTGCAATCCCCACATACTGACCCATCCCTGCAGTCCCCACATACTGACCCATCCCTGCAGTCCCCACATACTGACCCAACCCTGCAGTCCCCACATACTGACCCATCCCTGCAGTCCCAGCATCGACCCTCCGCATAGTAGTGTATTTTACTTTTTTGCTGCCCTAGGCAAGACTAAAATCGACCACCCCCATCTACATTTATCTCTCCTTTTGCTGTTTAAGATCCACCTCTTCAGTACAGGAGCATGATGGAGGGCAGTGTGACATGGCAGGGGGAGGTCGTGGGACAGGAGGGGGTCAGCGTGATGGGGGCAGCAGGACAGGAAGGAGGCAGCAGGAGAGGAGGGGGGCAGCAGGAAGGGGGAGATCAGGACAGGAGTAGGCCATCGAGACAGGTAGGAGGGTAGCAGGACAAGAGGGAGGCATCATGACAGGGGGAAGGCGTCATCTGTTTTCACAAGTTGCCTTGTGTTGATGTAGGTGCTACTGCCATTGATGAAAACTGGTGACTCTTCCTTACCTCCTCCTAGAAACAACAGGAGGAGTTCTTCACTGCCAAATAATAGGATAATGTAGCATTCAACAGTGGGAACAGATCAGCATTGGCAAAACTGTAAAAGGGACCTAACTCCACTATGGAAGCTATTATTATATTAAAAAAAATAAATTTTGAGTTACACTACCAGTGACACCAGTTTTGTACCTAAATTCTCAACTCTGCTTACCCACCAGAGCCATTATCAGGAGGTTCCCTGTTCACCTGTGGAATATTCCATTTATACTTTATGTACCGTTGAATGCAGCAGAAGTGGTGAGACTTAGTGGAGGGGGGAAAACTGGGATCTGTAAAGAGGAGATTTTGCCCTTGCTGTCAATAAAAAATGTAATAAACCAGCAAGTTGGTTAAATTGACCTTTTCTCATCATCAACATTATCATTATCAATGTTTCTGTGATGGCCAGCTCTGCAACAATTATTCTTTCTTTTCTTTTATCTTCAGCTATTCAGTGCTATAGAAAAATATTTGTCATCTTTGGTTTCACCTGTAAGTGCTGAAGCTGTAATCACTACATGGAAATACCAGCATCATTTCCTTCTGCCTTTGTAAAGTTCCTCTTTTTGGGTCTATAAAAGAAGATGGCTCCATGTGGCTATCAGTACTCAGCAGCTCTGCATACAGGAGAAGACAAGAGCCCTAAAGGTCAAAGATACCCCAACATCATGTGCTCCATGAAGACCATGCTGTGTATGGCACTCCTTGCAGTTGCAGTAGTCACCGTATCTGCTGGTAAGTGGCGACAGAAGAACACACAGTAAGCAGATAGATAATATGCAGGTGGAAGGATGTATGGTTACATGTGAACTGATTTATGGAACAAGTGGGTCAGTAAAGATTTTTCCTACATAAACTAGTGAGTTTTTTACTTCAGCCTCTAATATACACAAGGAAACTAAGCAAGGACAATGGGAGGAATCTGTGAGAAAATCTCCCAATTTGTATCACTTTTTATAAAATGACTTAAATGTTTGGCACGGTTTAAGGAGAAAGAAGAGTAGAAGACAATACAGTGTTATAACTATTTATTGGGCAATATTTTCCCTGTTTGTTTCTGCATCCCATCTTTTATTAATAGATTTTTTGCAACACTGAATGTATTTAATCATGCAGCCATAAAATGACGATTTTCATATGACTGACTGGTAAAGACTACTCAGGACCTCTTCTGAAGATTTTTATATACAGATCCTTCACCATTTTTTTTTAAAAGGCAATCTTGCCATTAGTAAAATATTCCCTCTAAATTCTCAATTTGGACCAATTGGCAAAGCCATTATCCACTAGCTAAATTGATGTGTCATGTTATGTAGCAGATTCCTCATTTGAAAGAACAAACAAATATCTTGGGAATCTGGATGTAAGAAAGTGATACCTTTTATAGGCTTGCTGTTGTAGACTAAGGCACAAAAGCAAGCAAGCAACCAACCAACCCAAAAGCTGAATTGGTGGGGATTTCTTCATTTTGGTGGAGATATTGCTTTATGAAATATCAAATGGTATGTATATGAAATGCAGTTTGCTGTCACCTTACATTTTGTTTTAATAACATAGAATTTCACGTGATGGTTAATTCTCTACACTTGTTATTATTTGCAGACACTGATAAATTTAGCACCTGCTGCACCAAGGTCTCCTCAGCTAAATCCAAAGTTCCTATAGTGGACTTCCTCCTACAGCAGCTCCTCCTTGTGTTGAAGCTGTGATGTAAGTATTAAGATTAGAATTTATTTACTATTTGTTACAGGTACTTGTATAGGGTCCTCAATTTACGCAGCGCTTTACATTTATATTGTACATTCACATCAGTCCCTGCCCTGAAAGAGCTTACGCAGGCACAGGGAGAACATGCAAACTCTATGCAGATAGTGTCATGGTTGGGATTCAAACCAACGACCCTAGTGCTGCCAGGCAGGAGTGCTAATTACTTAGCCACTGAGCTGGAAGAGAATGGAAGTGGGGCAAAAATACCCATTATTGGGGATAATTGCACCCCATGTGATTGTACTGGATCCTGGTGATGGGCTGCTGAGGTCCTAAGTGGTGCATTGTGGGGAGGGTAGGTGCTGTGCTTTGTGCTATATTCATACAGTATATTTGTAGAATTAACTTTTAACAAATGTTTACATTGATATGAGCAAAAACTAGCCAGTTTCTGATTATATGCATATCTGCTGTTTATATCTTAATGCTAATAAACACTTATGAAGTGTTCTCAAATACTATGTATTTCTTCCAGGTTTATCACAAAAGAAGGCAAGATTCTTTACTCCAGACCTAACTTGCCCTGGTTTATTCAGAAGGTGAAGGAGATTGGGTAAGTTAAGACGATTTAAACCTCAGATTCAAATGCTTAGATTCCAACTTAAAGTGGAACTGCACTGCATCTGAGCACCACAAACCAAAAATGCTATACAATTCATTTTTAATATTCAAAACAAACTCCTCCATCCATTCATGCCTCCATGCTTTATTTTGCTAAGAAAACATTTTGAAAAACACCTCCTGGCATTTCTGGCAGTGGTCATCTTGAGTAAGGGCAGATGTTTCACATAGCAGTTACTTCCTGGAATCCATCTGTCCTTCGCTCAGGCATTGGCTGAGCTCCTTCCCCTCCTGAAGACTCCTGGGATGCATGACATCATTTCCTTAGGCACGGAAACCAGGAAGTTAATGAAGGAATACAAAAAAAGAAAAGGTTAAAACAAGTAAATATGATATACTTTACTAATGCTAGCAGCATAAGGATTAGAAATAGTCCATGCTGATTGAGAGAGTGAAGTTTCGTTTTAAGTATTTAAAAAGCCTCTTGTATGTGCAGATGATCACAGGGAAAGCTCATTTTAGGCCCTCTGTCTTTAACTGGTCTATTTGTAGGCTAATGACTGCTTTTCCAGGGCAAGAGCTTGCCACGCAGATACAGAACTGTCTGAATAAATTATTTATGGCTAGAGGGCATCCAGAAACGTCTGAACGAATGTAGACTCTTGGTAGCCTCCTGGCCTGTCTACATCTACCTAACTTGGCTATTGCCATGAATGGCCAGATTTGTTACACACTGAGTACCTGTAGCCTAGACGAAAGTCAAGTGGTTCAATATGTATGCTAGCCAAAGTGTTGCCCTAATTCATGTCTTACACCAATGCCAAGGCTTCTGTAGTGAGAGAAAATAGAATAGAACAGGGGTGTCTAACCGCATCAGCATGTCTAGCTGCATCAGCATTATGGTTGCCCTCAAAGGGCCAGTTGTACCTGTAAGACTAGATGTCCAGAGCTCCCCACCCTCCCTTACATCAGATGTCAAGAGCCCCCCACCATCAGAAGTCAAGAGTCCCCCACTCTCCATTGCATTACAGTGCACCCCCCTTACTGCTGCTGCAGGGAATAAACTTGGGGCAGAGCTTGGAAGCAGAAAGGGTAGGGTCTGGAGAAGGACTGGAGTCTGCTGAATGCTGAGACCAGGGGAGGCAGAAACGAGGGAATGCTGCAACTGCACAGAGAGGCACAGCATATGTAGGAGATCTGTCATCCTCTCTACTGTGGACTGCTGAGATGGGAAAGGGGGTACAGAGACGATCCTGTCCATGGCTGCATGGAGAAATGCAGGATCTGGCAAAGAAGGTCTGTACTCCTCTCTGCTGCTGAATGCTGGGACAGAAAAGGGGGTGGGGGGTGGAGATGGCCTGTCCTAAGCTGCAAAGAGAGACACAGGATCTGTAGGAGGAGCTCAATCCTCTTCTTTGCTACTGACTGCTGAGACAGGAGAGGAGGGGATGGAGATGAGCCTGTCCCTGGCTGCACAGAGTGACGGAGGATCTGGCTGAGGGGTTCTGTCTCCCTTCCAGTTACTGACTGCTCAGGCAAGGTGGGGGCAAAGACTAGGGGGGTGCTGCAGCTGACGGCCACATGAAATGACCTGGAGGGATGGATTCGGCACATGTGGAATAGAAGTTGGGGCTTATTTAGACTGTGTCAAACACACTGCAATTATAAATATGATTCAAACATGGCGTTTACAAACAAGTCTCCCAAGATGCATTATGTCATATTTATATTTTAACCTTTGGTTTTTTTTTGGTTTTTTTTTAGAGGTAAAGAAAAGAAGCACAACAAAATAAAGAAAATGATGACCATGACAGAAACACTGGGTATTCCCATGCTAATTAGTATGAACAAAACTAAGAAGAACCTCAATGACAAAAGCGACGTCTCTAGTTGAACTATGTGGCGTTCAATTAATAGATATTTGACTTTAATTCTAGTAATATATTTGTGTGATTTAAATGAGTGCAAAATTAATTGTATGTACGTGTAGTTAGAGTTGTGATTTATGAATGTGTATTATTTTTACAGTATCATGTACTGTAAAATAGTTTAGCTCTGAAACCACTTAAAATGGTCCTCGTGTATAAAAATGTGTATGTCACCCAGAGCAATTTGACATATTTTTCTTTCAGCGGCACTAAAATATGAAAATATATTTTTTTACCATAATTCAGACCCTTGTACTTTCATTCTTTTTTTACTTTTTCTCCTGGTTTAATGTAATTTTTCCTGAGTATTTTGCTCATCATAATTAGCAAATGAATCTGTTAATTTAATTGTGAAATGTATTTAGTTGCAGCAAGATATGAATAGTGCTATGCCTTCCTGAGCATGTCACTTATTAGGGTAATATCCCAACAACCAGACTGCTGTAGTGATGGTAAGAGGATGCCAATACTTTGTAAGCATTGCCGTCCTAGCTCATGGTATGCTGTCCTGCCCTCGGTGCCTCTAGCAGTTAGTAATGTTTCCAATGGAATTGGGAGGGGCCAAAGCATAATAATTCATTTATCACCTAGCACTTTGCACATTCCCCTCGCCATCATAGCTAAGTTAGTTCAGCATTCTTTAATCACTTCATATGACACTTTAATGAAGTTGTTTTACATCATTTTACCATTTTGTGTACCGAAACATCTTTATTTTTATTGAAACTACCTTTTTGTCTGTTTTAAGACATGAAAAATCAACTGGAGAATCAGCACACAGAAAGTTGATATTGTTACAACCAATTATGATTTTTGTTAATTTGTTATTCTCTCTATTTAACTCCACCATTGATTTTACCCAGCTTAATTACAACTCAAAACAGGTTCAAAGTATCTCTTGACAATAGCCTCTGTATGGCAGTTGTCAGAATTCCCCTTGCATTTATTGTTTAATTCCCCTTGCCTGAATAGTTTAATTGTCAATCTATTGTGATGGGCTGTTTTATAATCCTAGTAAAAATTACAAGGCAGTTGAGAAAGCCATCGCAATTTAGTAAGCAAGATATACACGTGTTGGCAGTCAACATGTATGAATCAATTTGCTGCAACGTAGATGCATTCATTTTTTTGCACTGTGGTAAAAAAAAGGTATTGTCATTTGAATGCATGCTGGGATTGTATCTGTACTGCAATGCAAATGTAATTCCTTACTCGATTTTTTGAGTTTGTTTTTGTTAATGAATGTATGTATTTTGTCATATTTATAAAGACATATTTATATAAGACCTTATTCACTGGTTCAAGATAAAACTGGATGATTTATTAACCTCTTGCCGACCGCGCATAGCCGAATGACGGCTTCACCGCGGCCGGCCAGTTCTGACGTCCTCCCAGAACGCGCTCTCCTGCGCGCCCCAGGGGGCGCGCACCCGGCGATCTCCGTGATCGCTGTGTCCTACGGACACAGCTGATCACGAGATGTGGTAAAAGGCCGATCATACCGGCCTTTTACCACGTGATCAGCGGTGTCCAATGACACGCTGATCACATGGAAATGCAAGTGCCGGTTCTCGGCTGCACTTTCCTCACGCTGTCAGATCGTGAGGAAAGTACTGCCGAGAACCGGCAGTTGTCAGAGCGGGGATCGGCACCGATCATCAGGGCACTGATGATCAGTGCCCTGATGATCGGTGCCCAGCAGTGACACCCGCAACTTCCGCCCAGCAGTGCGCCCACTAGCTCCGCCCACCCGTGCCCAGCAGTGCACCCACCTGTGCCCAGCAGTGCCCCCACCTGTGCCCAGCAGTGCACCCACCTGTGCCACTCTGCAGTGCCACCTACCTGTGCCCAGAAGTGCCACCTACATGTGCCCAGCAGTGCCACCCACCTGTGCCCACCCACCTGTGTCCACCAGTGCCACCCACCTGTGCCCACCAGTGCCACCCACCTGTGCCCACCCACCAGTGCTGCCCACCAGTGCCACCCACCAGTGCAGCCCAGCAGTGCTGCCAGTCAGTGCCACCAGTCAGTGCCCAGGGGTTTTGCCAGTCAGTGCCGCTAGTCAGTGCCCAGCAGTGATGCCAGTCAGTGCCGTCTATCAGTACCCATAATCAGTGTCACCTATCAGTGCCGCCTATCAGTGCTGCATATCAGTGCCGCCTATCCGTGACCCCTAATTAGTGCTGTCTATCAGTGCCGCCTATCCGTGCCACCTCATTAGTACTGCCTATCAGTGCCCTTTAGTGCTGCCTATCAGTGCCCATCAGTGCCGCCTATCAGTGCCCATCAGTGCTGCCTCATCAACGCACATCAGTGAAGGAGAAAAAATACCTGTTTGAAAAATTTTATAAAAGAAACAAACTTTTTTTTTTTTTCAAATTTTTTGCACTTTTTTTATTTATAGCACAAAAAGTAAAGCGCCCAGTGGCGATTAAATACCACCAAAAGAAAGCTCTATTTGTGAGAAAAAAATTATCAAAATTTCATATGGGTACAATGTTGCATGACCGCGCAATTGTCAATCAAAGTGCGGCAGCGCTGAAAGCTGAAAATTGGCCTGGTAAGGAAGGGGGTATAAGTGCCCGGTAGGCAAGTGGTTAATACTTTAATTAATACTTCAGTACTTTAATGGAAAGTACAGAGAAAAAAATGATGTTTTGTTATTTCAGTATTTCATTCTATAAGATGAATTGTTATATGCAGTGATGTACTTTGGTTTTGTGTTGCCCTAGGCAAGACTAAAATTGGGCGTCCCCTCCTTCCCCAGAAAGACTAAAATCGGGCAACCCCCACCATCTGAATTTGTCCCACTCCAGTCATGGTATACCATTTGGTGCCAAATTATGGTACCTAAAAATCTCCATAGGCAAAATTTAAAAGCCTTTACAAGTTACCTGTTTAGAGTAACACAGGAGGTCTGGTGCTAGAACTCTCACTTTGACTTTCATGGCAGTACCTCACATGTGTGGTGCGAACTCCATTTACATATGCGTGAGGGACCTATGTGCCTGTGAGCATGGGGGAACGGGGGTGCTTTCATTTTTTTTTAATTTTATTTTTTCTTTATTTACATTTTTTTTGTACACTGTACCTTTTTAACTTTTTTTTGATCAACTTTATTTCTATTACAAGGGATGAACAACATCCCTTGTGATAGCATACGCCATGACAGTTCCTGTTTATGGAGAGATCTAGGGTCTATTAGACCCCAAATCTCTCCTCTGGCCTCCCAATGCATGCGATCAGACACAGATCAGTCTGATCATTTGCATTGGGACTGCATGGTAGAGCCTGGTAAAGGCGTCGGTGGCAGGAGGGGGAGGGACACCCTTCCGCCGCCTGTAAAAGTAATCCAGAGGCTTGTTAGCCCCCAGACTACTTTTATCTTGTGCAAAATGAGAGTGAGGAGAAGAGAGAGGGAGGGAGGGAGCGACAGGGAGAGAGAGGGAGAGACAGGGAGAGAGAGGGGGGAAGAAAGGGGGATACAGGGAGAGAGAGGGGGAGACAGGGAGAGAGAGGGGGGAAGAAAGGGGGAGACAGGGAGAGAGAGTGAGGGAGAGAAGAGAGGGGGGGGGAGAACATAGAGGGGGGGGAGAACAGAGAGGGGGGAGAAGAGAGAGGGGAGGAGAGAGAGAGGGGGAGACTCTCTTTGACAAGTAAAGGGGCCCTTATCTGGGGTCCGTGGTGTCTGCGGCTGCACTGATACCTGCCATGCAGCGATGGTCTCCTCTTCTGCACCCCCTCTGCACTGTCAGCTGACCTCTAGGCTCCGCCCTCCGGCCCTATGCAGTGAATGGAATAGACAGCCGGCTGGCTGCAGAGAGGCCGGGTAAGCGGAGCATAGCTGCAATGGTCAGTCCGGCTCTGGGCTTCTTGCCGGATCTTAATGATGGCAGTGGGTACAACAGGGAATCAGAGCTCCGGGAAGGCACAGAGAGGGTAAGACAGCTGGCTTGCCATTAACTCAAGATGACATAAGCCGAGCCCACCTTCCCCTGCTCAAAACTTGCTGAGCCCACCCCTGTCTAAACCCTGCCTTCCACCTGAGCCTGCCTCCCGCCCGAGCCCTGCCAAGCTCTCCTAACCTGCCAAGCCCTGGTCCTTTGTCCCTTCTGCTTGGGGGCAGGGCCTCCCCCCTGAAAACTGCTGCCCTAGGCAAACGCCTTGTTTGCCTTGCAGCAGATACGCCCCTGGTTATCTGCAGTAAAACAACACAAGCTTTTGAGGTTTCTGTCCTAACATCCTGCTAGACTAACCTTTTTATTCAATAAACCAACGCAAGAAGCAAAGAAATAAATACAATTGCCAACTGATAACCGATCAGAATCTAGCTTATGTTGGCCCTACGTTAGTCATTTTAATGAGTTGAGTTGTTATAGGTTGCTGTGTTTTGTAATTTATTTCTTGAACTCTTTATTTCTTTTTTTAGACTGCTGGCCTTTATTATAAAACTTTTTAAAGAAATCTTAAGGCTTGCTTTACTCATACAATAAAATACAGAGGGAAGTAATATTCCAGATGTGGTTTTCTGGGCTGGTTGCTACATTCAGAGAGGATCTGTTTTTGCATTCTGAAGCAGAAACACTTACTACTTAGTCACTGGTTATCAGACTTACACACCTGTACAATGACACAGTACAGCTAGCTGCTCTGAGTGTTCTAATATACAGGTCTTAAAACCTCAAAAGATCTTTAATCACTCTCTGCTTTATTTAGGTACAGTAGCTGGTATAAGCAAAATCCCCCTCCACTAAAGCTAGCAATACACATTTAGATTTTTCTCATTCATTCCATAGATTGAATGAGAGAAAAGCAATCGATTTCTACTTCCACACTACATGCCAAGCATAGTATTCAGACAGCCACAGCAACCGCGGCTGTCTGAATACCTGAATAGGGCATGCATCTGATAGGATGCAGTCACTCTTTGACGGAATATTTTCCACCTAACTCAGTTGATTTGATCAACCTGGGTGGTGTTGTCAGAGCCATTCACAGCCTAAATGTAGACTGATTCAGCCCGTCCATGTATGCCTACCTTAATAATAATAGTCAGCATTTACAGCACTCTTCAGTCTGCACCAAATCAGCACCTCTTTGTTTCCCATTAGAATCAATAGTCCCTGGGTTTTCAAAAGAAGCCCCTCAGGTGCTAGTAATGCTAGTAATGGCTGCAATAGTAATAAAGTCCAATCATGGGCACTAAGACACTCTATGCAGGCTTTTTACTAACAGTTTCTGGAAATTGGAACTTAAACGGTGGCTATAAAATTAAAAATTAATAATCATCTTTTCTTCTCCTTAAAATGATTCTAGAGGCTGAAGGTCTTTTTTTAACCTAATGCCTTTACTGCATAAAGGTAAAAAAAACCTTCCGAGTGCAGCTCCCCCCCAACATGCTTACCTAAGTCCAATCTCGATCCAGCACTGAGGCTCTCTCCCTCAGAGACAGTAGCAGGAGCCATTGGCAACTGTCAATCGCAGCCAGTGCGGAGAGAGCAGGGGGCAGAGCCGAGCAACACTCTACTCTGTGTGTCAATGGACACACAGATGTGTCTTAGGAGTGAGCCTGCATGAGTGCCCCCATAGCATTCGGCTTGCTATGGGGGGCACTTGGCAGAGGGGACCCCAGAAAAGTAGGATTGGGGCTACTCTGTGCAAAATGATTGCACAGAGCAGGTAAGTTGGTGACATGTTTTTATTAAAAAAATATAGGTTTCCAGACACTTTTAAGTGATCACTTTAATTGTTGGCTGGACCTGGGTATACAGTGGGGAATGCAATTATTTGATCCCCTGCAGCTTTTGTAAGTTTTCCCACTTACAAAGAAATGAAGGGTCTATCATTTTTTATCATAGGTATATTTTAAATGATAGAGACAGAATATCAAACAAAAATCCAGAAAAAAAAATATGCTTTAAATTGAGTTGCAGTTCAGTGAGTAAAATAAGTGTTTGATTCCCTACCAACCAACAATAATTCTGGCTCCTACAGACTGGCTATGTGCTCATGTGGGCCACAGATTAGTCCTGTCAATTTAAGAAGGTGCTCCTAAAGACACCTGTGCACAGAATCTCTTTCTTCCATTCAAACCTCACCATCATTATGGGCAAATGACCAAAGAGCTGTCAAAGGACATCAGGGACAAGATTGTAGACCTGCACATGGCTGAAATTGGCTATAAGACCATCAGCAAGAAGCTTGGTGAGAAGAGACAACTGTTGGAGTGATTATTCGCAAATGGAAGAAATACAAAATAACCATCAATTGCCCTCGGTCTAGAGATCCAAGCAAGATTTCGCCTCATGGGGTAAGGATGATGAGACAAATGAGGGATCAACCCAGAATTACTTGGGAGTAGTTTGTGAATGAGCTCAAGGCAGTTGGGACCACAGTCACCAAATAAACCATTGGTAACACAATATGCCTCCATGGATTGAAATCCTGCAGCGCCCGCAAGGTCCCCCTCCTCAAGAAGGCACATGTAAATGTGAAAGTCTGACGTTTGCCAGTAAACATCTAAATGATTCAGAGAAGGAGTGGGAGAAAGTTTTGTGGTCAGATGGGCACCTGAAAAAGTGTACTTACACGAAACGCGTCAGAAAGGTGCCCCCACACAGTGACCTTAGCCCGCACGGTCCTTATGAACGACCGGTGGCCATCTTGATATTTTATGTAAGTTGTTTACCTGTTTTTATATTACATCCTTTAATAAAAATACTACACTATCGGATACCTCTCTTCTGGGCTTGTTTGTCCTGCGAGCCCCCCCTAAGGTGATTCCTGACATATGAGAGCGGCTTAACATTCCTCTGGTGGCTGATGACGGAATACCTGATGATGAGCTTTCTACCTTTGGACGCATAGTACCTGAATGCTGGTGACCTGGTGACGAGCCACGTTGCAGTGCTCCAGATCCAGATGACCAGGAGTAGGTCCTATTTACTCCAATGCGCAATAATTGCGCTATCTGGTTAGTGCAATCAACATTCACTTTCTAAGCCACAGATGTCACGGATTGTTTTTATCATTTTGCAATACGACCGAATAGACTGGCTTTGGCACTATTGTCACTATATGCACCTTTTTCCTTCAGGATATTTGAGATTGCTTTACATCATTGGTTTCAGCACTAAGTTATGTTGCTCATTTGCACACGTATATCATGTACATTTTATTATCTATTTTAATATCCAATTTTTAGTGATGCATATTTTATGTTCATGTATTACTGGAGAGGACTGAGTGAGTAATCCTACACCCCCTGGGCCTGATAAGGGGAGAGAGCATTCTGGTGGGAAACCTGACTAGCTCCTCATCTGGGACTGCTTTCATCTAAAGTGGCAGCTTCTTGTATTCTTGCCCAGGGATTCCCTCAGGCAGCTGGGTGAAGAAAAGAATTAATCTTGGATCTGGGGTGATACACCAGGAGAACTCTCCAAGAAGAGATTTTGCTGTATAGAGACTTGTACATAGTTGCTAAGGAGTTTGTCCTCAAGTTGTAGTTCCTTGGGCATCCCATACACCTCTCAACTCCATCGAAGTTCAAACCCCTTAATAAAACCTAAAAACCAAGCTCAAAGACTGTTTATTAACTCCAGTGTGCAAGGTCTGAAGAAAATGCGTGTTGCCTGACTGTGCAGGACTATAGGGGGACCCAAATCTTTAGCAACTCCTAAGAGGGTAGTGCTACATTCTATTACATCACTTCTGAATTTTTATTCAAGAATTTTCGTAACTTTAGTAACCTCTTCACTTTCGATATGATACTAGCATGCAAAAAAAAACGGACGATCATTCGTCCGATATTTTCAACGTGTATACAGGGCTTTACTTAGCTCGAAACTAAGATCTAGTGACCTATACAATAAGCAGTCATTCTCCCTAGTCCAAGCGCCTAAAAGTACAGGGAATGATTAACCATCATTAAATACTTGGAGTGTCACATTCAGTGCTTTGCCAATATGTCCCTAATAGCTCATTCACACCATTGAGGTGTCACAGTGCACATGTCTAAATGTGTGGTGCATTAAGGCAGTCCATTCATTGAAATGGGTGGCCTAACACACCAAACCAAACCAAAAAAGGTGCTTGACAGACAGGCACTGCCCTTTGACAAGGTGCATCGGGGTGCCACTCAGAATGAATGACTACGTAACACACAATGTGACATTCAGTGAGAATTTACAGGCGGTTAATTATTCCATGTAAAATGGGATGCTATTCAGACTAAATAACTTTCTTTTGCATAATGTGACATGCACCATGCACTTATAAAAGGTTAATGTAGAACTAGGCACAACTTTTTTTTCATACTGGATAGAGCAAGGGAGGAATAACCTCTGCCAGATTTTTTTTTGTTTTGACATCTGTGTCCCATTGCAAAGATTTACCTTCACTTCCTGTCCCATAGCTAAACAGGAAGTAAAAGGAAATCCATGCAAATTAAGGGAATTCCTTTGGGACCCCCAGGTAACCAGAACTAGTGTCCCTATTGGAAGATTTCCCATCTTTTACTTTTCTGGGGACAACCCAAAATTTGGGATTTTCTTTTATTTTCACTTTCAATGATAATGATAAACAGCAAAAATAAAGAGGGTGAATCTCTTTAACAGGGGGCACAGGCAGCAATAGAAAGTGATAAGTGTTCTAATCCATCTCCACTCTATCTAAAACTAAAGAAAACATTTTGCCTTTAGTTATACTTTAATTAGTCCATATATTTTAAAACACATGCACTAGAAAGATTGACTGCTTTATTCAGAATGAATGGCACCACATTGCACCAACACTGATAATTGTGCATTACTGAGCGTTAACACAACGCACTAATGTGAATGGGCTCTGAGTGTTGACAAAGAGGTTGCTCTATGAATTTGCACAGTGATACCTGTAACAATTGTGCGCAATAAAGACATGGAAGTTGTACTCAAAAGCCATCGTGTGAAAGTCTCATGAGCAGTGTTCCTACTGCCTCCCCCCCTTTGCAAACTATGGAATTTGTAGCTTAAACTTTTAACAAACTTCAAAAGAACCTCTTATCTTAATTAAAACACAAAAAGATGCAGTGTCCAGACCTGACCAGAGCTGTAAACAGCTAATTAGTCTAGGCAGGATGTCTATTTCCACAAACCATGAAAAACACTTTCCACTGCCCTATCGTAAAACAATAATAACTCAGTCAAGCCGTCACATGTGACCTTTAAGGCTCTAGGAATATAGAGCATGCCATAAAACGTCTATCCCACAACGTAACAATTCCACATACAATTAATAGAATTCAACAGGAACAGGGCACATTAATTTTGGGTATATATTTGAATGGGGAATATCATACTGAACAAATCAAGGTCATACATAACTATGGTATTACATAGGGAAGGGGAGAAAGCAGTCTCCTCCCTCCTGGGTGACAAAGGTATGCTGTGCTGTGTTTGGTATCCCTGGGATCTAAATATAATTCTGAATAATAATCTGCCAGTTGCTAGAATACCACCTGCACATATTGGAAGTTGTTAATATTAGTATGAAACTGTAGTTGGAACTTGGTAATAAATTTGGTGACCTCCTAGCACCCATCCCCTAAACCGGATGATTGGTCAGTTGTTCTCAGGCAACACCTCTTTGATATCATAGAAAAGGGACTGACCAGATCTAGTAGGGGAGCTCTCATTTACCATCAACCAAGAAACACCCAAGAGAGCCAAGGCAACGTTATTTGCTTGGACAATTGGACTCTGCTAAAACCAAGGACTTTGCAAGTATTCTGCTTTCTTACCTCCTTTCCTTTTTCTCTGTTACTTTATTGTACTCTTTATTTCTTTGTAACATCTTTTTCTGTAAATAATTTAATTGCACCATTTGACTTTTTCATTAATAAACTCTATTTTTAAAAGTGTTAAAATTATCTCTAAGACTTTTAATGCAAACTAAAGAATCCCTGTCTCTTGAAAAGTGCTACTGTATATAATAACCCTCTTAATATACCTGTCTCTGGTGACAGTGTGTGTTACAGACATTTATTGTTCATGTTTGTTCTTGCTAACATTGTGAAGGGTTGATAGTCCCAAAGCTATCTGGTGGCAGTTTGGAGTTTGAAGGGTTAATTGCATAATTAACTTAACCCAGTGGCCATCGCTCTGAGGCTGCTGGCACCTAGGTTGTGGTCAGGGGCGGACTGACCATTTGGAAACTCGGGCACTGCCCGAGGGCCCGGGGTCAGTAGGGGGCCCCATGAGATGCCCCTGGTACCTTTTTCATAGGCTTTTTTGAGTTTGGGCAAGGACACAGGAGCCCCATGATCCCCTATTGCCCAGGGGCCCCATGAGATGTCAGTCTGCCCCTGGTTGTGGTCCTGCGAGCTGGAAAATCTTTGTGCAGGGTGCAGCTGAGAGTGGCATTGTTACGCAAGTGACAGCGCGGTGTGAGATCGGCTGGTGCTTTGTCACAAGTTGGTGAGAAGGGCAGGGGTCGGGCACCGCGTTCGTCACAATACTCACTGAATGAGAAGATGATTTTCAGCAGCCTAATACACATACAAAATGGGTGAAAAGCCTTGGTGAAACATATTGCACTGTATAAAGTAGTTCAGAAAATCAGTGCTGGCATTGATGAAAAAAGGAAAGATCGCAATAATTATCAGCCAAACATTTTTACTGTTTTTGTGGGTTATGAATTTCAAATAATGCCATGGATTATAAAGTTGTGGGTACCAATGGTATAACAATAGCCATGTTAGCCCATGCTGCTGATATGGGGCCTGGGAGTAAAAGGGGACCTATTAGGGGGGTCCTTAAGTCAAATTCAACATTAAAAATTGGTGTATATGTGAAGATACCACAAACCCAGTACTTTATTATTAAGGATTGCAGAGGTTTCTGTTGACACCGACTCTGTATCCCCTGTGATGTCTCCAGTTAAAAGAGCTGACATCAGACACACAGGAGGAGATTTAAGCATTATTGTTGCTAGTAACAAATCCCCCTTTGCAGGCTGTGCAGTAAGGAGAAACCGGGTCAGCAGGGGCGTCCTAGGGTTGGTGTCACCCGGTGCGATAACACTTGGTGAGATCCCCTCCGACGATCTCCACAGAATGGATCGGATCTGCGGATTGAGCATAATGGTTCGGACTCCAATCCATTATGCTCCCCGATCCGCAGATCCGATCCATCCTGTGGGGATCATCGGCTTTCTTTACAACTTACCTTTTCGTGGAGCGGGTCTGGTGTCATCCCGTATAGGTTGCATGCCGACGATCCCCGCAAGATGGTTTGGATCTGTGGATTGAGCATAATGGATCGGAGTCCTATCCATTATGCTCCCCAATCTGCAGATCCGATCCATCCTGTGGGGATTGTCGACTTGCTTTACAAGTTACCTTTTCGTGGAGCAGGTCCGGTGTCACCCCATGCGGTAGGTGTCACCTGGTGTGGCGCGCACCCCCCGCACCTGCCTCGAGACGCCACTGCGGGTCAGCACTGTAATTAACTCCTTATGTCTAAAGCAAGCATTCCAGAGTGTCTCCTCAGGAAAAAACTGGCAAGATGTGCAGATGAATGACAACCATCCCAATCTATAACTAGCCTTTACAGTAAGGAGCACATGGAAGGTGCTTTGCACATTACAAACAACAGAAAATTTCCAGCACACTTACCAGCTAGCCTGCAACAAAACCAATTTAGCCCTGTCTAACAGTTTGCACGGAAAGAGAAGCTTTTTTTGCACACACTTGCAAATGTATGTGAAAGCCGCAGTGCCAAACCTCTTCTAAGGTGGTTGGCATTTATCTGCACAATTGAATTTAATGCGGGGACACATTGAATGCTTTCAGCTGCCATTGTGCGCTTGCTGGGTGTCTGATGTGTTCCTGTACCTTTAAGGAGTTGGCTCCCTCCAGGCAAACCTACCCTTCATTTTTTCATTGCTATATTTGTTCCAACTCGGAACCTCAAAATGATGAGTTAAGACCACAGTATACAGAGGAGCCTTGGCAAGGCACTGTGGCTTTCACATATACAGTATTTGCAAATGTGTGTAGTGTGATTTAATACCAACAATTATGCCATAATATAGAATATTATAATGGTCATTAGTGTTGCTACTACAAATCTTGTGTTTGAGATTTTTTTTTTTACTTACTAGTAGGCCTTCTCTTTCAGCACTTGCTTGTTGTGGTGGTGGAAGGGTTACAAGGGCTTAAAATTTACACTGTGGCCCTGAGATCTGAGATACTGAAAAAGACTAGTGAGCTGCTGCATTCAGGATAGTTGGCTGAAAAATGAAAGTTAAAAGTTAAAGCAGAACTTAACTCCTAAAAAGAAGTTCCACTTTTATGCCTCCTCCTGCCCTCCTCACCTTTCAGACACTTTCCTTTTTTTAGGGGCTGTGGGGACTTGGTTTTAACACTTCCCGCTTCAGCTTCCCACCCTCTCTGCATGCAACCTTTTGGAATACGTCACAGGTCCCAAAAGGCTGCAGGACCATCTCTAGGGCATAGCATGGCACAAGCATGTGTAGTGGGGAGCTGCCTGCAAAGCTGCAGAGTCACACCCGGCTTCCCACAGTTAGCATGGAGGTGCCTGGGGCCCAAAGACTGGTGAAGAACCAGCCAGGGTTTAATAAGCCAGGGACTTACTTAAAGTCAGCAGCTACAGTATTTGTAATTGATGACGTTTATTTTTTTTGGTCTGGGACTGAAGGACCTCTTTAATTTTATGTACTGATACCCCTCTTACCTGACAACTTCTGTCCACAGAACTGGTCCCTAGTCCTACTACCTCACTTCAATATAGACATGCTTTATTTTAAAGTGAAACTAAAGGCTTGTTTTTTTTGTACATACAGTATATATTTAATAAAATACTTACATGCTCTACTCAGTGGTTTTGCACAGAGCAGCTCTGATCCTCCTCTTCCTGGGTTCCCTGTCGGCACTTCTGGCTCTCCCCACCTGAGAAGTGCCACCACAGCAAGCTGTTTGCTATAGGGGCTCTGGTACAAGCTCGCTCCCCAGCCCCACTCTCTGCGTTCATGAGTGTAGCACTACATCCTCAGGGGATGCTGAGTTTTGGGTCCCGTAAGCTTTGCACGGTCAGGCAACATGCATTTTTCCCACATCTTCACATGCACAGAGTTAGTAATTCAGACTTTGAGCTTGTTTTTAATTGTTTTTTATTAAGGACTGAACAACTTGGATGGGGTCTAGGGGTATATTGGATGCCCAAGGAACTGCAAACTTGAGGACAAATGTCTTAACAACGTGTACACTGTACAAAAGCTGTACATCCAAAAATAGCACTGTCTCTGTTAAGGAGCACTGAAGTCCCCTTGGTGTACCTCCTCAGACCCCAGATGAGTCCCCCTCTTGACCCAGCTCCACTGAGGGTATCCCTGGGCAAGATTCCAAGATCTAGCAGCACAGTGGGTAAATGGTTAGTACTTCCACCTGGCAGTATTAGGGTCGTTGGGGCCAAATCCCAACCACGGCACCACCTGCCTGGGGTTTTCATGTTCTCCCTGTGCCTGCGTGGGTTTCCTCTGGGTACTCCAGTTTCCTGCCACACTACAAAGACATGCTGGTAGGTTAATTGGCTCCTGTCTCTGCTTGTGCCCACCTATTTCCTCTGGATCCTTAAAGAGCATCTACACACTGAAAAATGCTGCTGACCTTAATTTTCCCAATGCAACGCAGGTGTTCAGTGGTGTATGTGTTATGGTGCATTTTTTAGTGTGTGGAGACACAACATGAGCCCTTTAGAAATTAACTGATGTACCTCTAAAATGCATGCACAAGCTGCCTACTGAGTAACACCACAAATATGTGGCTAAATGGTTAGAACTTCTGCCTGGCAGTATTAGGGTCATTGGTTCAAATCCCAACCACGGCACCACCTGCCTGGAGTTTGCATGTTCTCCCTGTGCCTGCGTGGGTTTCCTCTGGGTACTCCAGTTTCCTGCCACACTCCAAAGACATGCTGGTAGGTTAATTGGCTCCTGTCTAAATTGGCCTTAGTATGTGTATGTATGAATCTCAGGGATTTTAGATTGTACACTCCTTGAGGGTTAGAGACTGATGTGAGTGTACAATATATATATATATATATATGTAAAGCGCTGCGTAAATTGATGGTGCTATATAAGTACTTGCAATAAATAAATAAACTGACTAACTAGTTGGGTCTTGCACCTGACCACTCTCTCCTTTTATCTAGCCCAGGGGGTGTAAAAGTACTCACACTGTCCTGTCAGTTTGATGAGTTAAAGCTGCTTTCAGGCCTTACCCTGGGCTGGCTGCTTCCCAGCTGACAGGTTGTCCTCCCTCGGAGATGGTGGAGTGGAGATACTTTTGTCCAGCAAACAACCTGTAGGTAGGCTCCCCTCCCTGGGGCCCCCTCCCAGGATTCACACTCCCACCTTCCTCTCCATCCATCAAACACACTACTGCTGCACAAACTCTGCCACATTTAAGGGTTGTCCATGGTCACTTTGCCTGGCCTTCTGCCAGGAGATTAGCCAAGTTCCCCTAAACATGCAGACCTAGGCCTCCTCCACCCCTCTTCCAGAAACTTCTATAAGTTTCTGGAATGGTGGGAGGGCTCCAGAAGCCCTGACCTGTAGTGCCTCCCAGCCTGTCCTGAGGTGAACTCACTACCTCACTCCCAGGCTGACTCATCCCAGGCTGCTACCCAGCCTCTGTCTTACAGAAATAACAACCTAGCTACTTAGAGGGCGCTACATCAGACACAGCAGAGCGGGACTCAGCCGAACCCCCCGCTCCCTCCTCACAAGCTGTGATTGACAATGGCTCCCACTGCTGTGTCTCAGCCAATGAGGATGGAGAGGCCCAGGAAAGCTGAGTCTCCTATGCACATCGCTATACAGAGATCGGGCTCAGGTGAACATTAGGGGAGCTGGGAGGCTGCTGCACAATGAAGGGTTTTTAGCTTCATGCATACAATACAAGAAGGTAAAAAACCTTAAGCCTTTAGAACAACTTTAAGATCAACAATAGCAGGGAGGCCACCAGGGTGCTGCATCAAAATTCTGCATTGGGGCACCATGATCTGCAGTTACACACCTGATAGATACCATTAAAGTCCCGTTTTTCTAAAACTGATTGAAGTAATATGACATTTAGGTAAATGTGTCATCAAAATATACAGAGAACTTTTGGAGAAAGTGGTGAGCAAAAGTAAAATGTAGTAACTTGTTTATTTCCAGTGTAACCTTTGAAGAAATCAAATTAACTATTTTAAAAGAGAAGTATGGACTTTGTAAAAAAAAATATACACCCCTCACATTTTGTAAATATTTTTTATATCTTTTTCATGTGACAACACTGAAGAAGTGACACTTTGCTACAATGTAAGTGTACAGCTTGTATAACAGTGTAAATTTGCCCTCCCCTCAAAATAACTCAGCACATAGCCATTAATGTCTAAACTGCTGGCAACAAAAGTGAGTACACCACTAAGTGAAAATGTCCAAATTGGGCCCAAAGTGTCAATATTTTGTGTGGCCACCATTATTTCACAGCACTGCCTTAACCCTTTTGGATAAGGAGTTAAGCAGAGCTTCACAGGTTGCCACTGGAGTCCTCTTCCACTCCTCCATGATGACATGACGAAGCTGGTGGATGTTAGAGACCTTGCACTCCTCCACCTTCCATTTGAGGATGCCCCACAGATGCTCAATAGGGTGACGTCCTCCCACTCTACTTGCGCATGCACGCCCTCGGGATGGACACAGTGGATCACCGATCACTGTAAAGAGCAGATAACGTCGGCTCTGTCATGTGATCAGCTGTGTTACACTACGCTAACCTACTCAATGCTAGTCATCGTAATTTTAGTGTTAGATGCCTGTTTGTAATAAGCCTCAACCTAGAACCTGCAAAAAAAAGAAGAAAAAAGACCGCACACCTAAAAAACTAACCTCAAATAAAATTTATTATGCACCATAAACAGTAATAGGCCATCGGAGACATGATAATCCTGCATGACAGAGGACTCTACCCCCCGAGATATAAAGAGGGAACCATCAGGGATGGACAAAGGATGGAGTCGGTCCACTGGGACTAACCTGACCCAACCCTCCAACACCCAATCCCTGACCCAAACCACCCCACCAATCCTAACCAACCCCCCAATACCCCCACAAGGAACTCCTCCCCTAGATAGAGGACCCTCACATCCCACCATCCCACTCACAAAAGAGAGAGGAGAAGCTGAGGGAGATAGTACCAGCCCACTGACACCCCCAACCCCCCAAAACCCACTAGATGGAGAGTAAGCCTACTGCACACACCGGGGGTTCCTGGAAGTGCCAACCAAATAGATATATTACACAGCTAAACAACAAACATCAATGCATAAACAGATAGCATTAGAATATATAGCAATATGCAAAGGCCAGTGTGGACATGGCTGTTGGCCAAAGAGGATCACAAGGTATAAAGTCACTGTACAGGGCAAAAGCCTCAAAGTCCATGCAATACGTGGTATAAATAAACTCTTGTGTGACCAGAACCAGATGGATGGAGGCCGTAATGAAGGTAAGGCAATGGAAGGTATTGCATGAGAAAAATGGATGAAACCTGCTGAAATCAATCAGCTGATAGCCAGAGAAGGAATGACAGCCATGGAGTGAGGATGGTCAGCTTGTAACTGGGAGTTCAGTACTATAGTACACAGTAGCCAACCTATGTGATAGAGGATATTGTAGGAGTAAATAAGCAACATGAACTCGTATGACCAGTCCAGCCCGTGATCTGTACAACTGATATGATTAAAGTAGCATCACAAATCGCTATAACTCACAGTCTGATAGGACCCCTGGGTCCTGTGATTATAAAGGCTGAAATAACAATGGAACGTCCAAGTCCAGCAAAAAATCTGCCTGCACTCCCGTGGATGGTGGCCAGTCCTCAAGTTCAAGCCTAGCAAACGGCTCAAGAATAGATGTATGGCTGTGAAAGGTCTACATATGAACCACAGCATGTGGAGATGGCATGTGGATGTCAGAGAGAGTGGGTAGGCACGTGTCAGCTTACGCATTTTGTCCCGCCCACTTCGGGGACTTCTTCAGAACTATAGCTGTCTGTATCTTTTTTTCTAGAAATATAGACATATAACTATTTTTTTCTAGTCTGTTCTGGTCTGGTCTTAACCAAAAGATGACAAGCCTGCCCACCACGACAAGGTAGACTCTTTTAGGGCAGGGCCTACACTAAACTACACTACGCTAACCTACTCCATGCTAGTCATCGTATTTTTAGTGTTAGATGCCTGTATGTAATATGCCTCAACCTAGAACCTGCCATCTTCCTTTCCAGACTTGTTTACAAAGAACAATCCTTTTCATTCACAAAACAGAGAACAGTCTTGAAATGGCTGTTGCTGGTATTATATGACGGGTGATGCAGTGGTCAGCAATGGTAACCTGTAATGGCACATTTCCCCTTCTTTGATGAATTCTGAGCTCTCTTCCACATACATACATCCACATTAGCCTGCAATAAGGCAGGTGAAGTGTACAAGATGGGAGACTCCCCAAGATGTGTCTATTACCTGATTAGACTTGGAAAGACACTGGGGGTATTGTCCCCAATCTCCCACACATATTCATATCTCTAGCATACTGAAATAGAATAAAACAAAGTGTCCACTTTTTCCTTCACGTTTTAATGTACACACCATTGTGTAATGAACCACACTTCACTCTCTGACCAAGCATCAATGTCTGTACAAAACACTAATTGAAAATAATTGACCTTCAGTCTGAAAGGTCTAAAGCAGTTTAACCGCTTGCCGACCCCCCGCAGTGTTTTTACTGCGGCAGGGCGGCACCTGTACGCACAGCGCCATCTTTTAACGTCGCTGTGCAAAACAGGTAGGGGTAGCGCGCGAGGCACGTGCCCGCCCTACCCGTCCCACCGATCATGGCAGCGGGTGTCCATCACCGGCTCCCGACGGGTCATTTCCTGCCGGGTGCCGGCGATTACAAGTAATCACTTACAGATAGCATGGCTGCAGTGTTTACATTGCAGCTCTGCTATCTGTCAGTTCCCAGCACCTCAACCTGAGAGAAGACTTTATCTCTCGGGATCAGCGTGTTCCTGTGAAGTACACACCCCCGCCCCCTAGTAAAACACTCCCCTCACACATTTAACCCTTTCTTTACCTAATAAAGGTTAACCCCTTCCTCCCCAGTGCCATTAATACAGTGTCAGTGTTTTTTTTTTTTGGTGTCATTGGGGATGTCAGTGACCCTAGTCAGTTCCCCCCCCCAGTGTCAAAATGTCCACCGCAGTCCCGCCATAAGTCGCTGATTACTGTCATAAATCGCTGATCACCACCATAAGTCGCTGATGGCCGCCATTATTAGTATAATAAAAAAAAAATCCCAGTATCTTTCCCGCCATTTGTAGATGCTATAACTTTCACGTAAACCAATTCATTTATGACTAAATTTGGTTTTTACATTTTTTTTACTGGACATGTTTTATAGCAAAAAGTCCAAAATATTGTTTTTTTTTTTTGTCAAAATAGTCAGCCTTTTTTTTTTTATAGCGCAAAAAAAAAAAACGTACAGGGGATAAAATACCACCGAAAGAAAGCTCAATTTGTGGGAAAAAAAAGATGAAAATTTCATTTATATACCGTATTGCATGACCGTGCAATTGTCCATTAAACTAGCACAGCGCTGTATAGCAAAAAATGGCGTTAATTGCAGTATCTATACCATAGTTTGTAGACGCTATAACTTTCACACAAAGCAATCAATATACTATGATTTTTTTACCAAAAACATGTAGCAGAATACATTTTGGCCTAAATTTATAACTAACTTTGAGTTTACTATATATTTTTTATAGCTGAAAGTAAAAAACATTGTTTTTCTTCAAAATTTTTGGTCTATTTTTGTTTATAGCGTGAAAAATAAAAAGCGCACAGGTGATCAAATACCACCAAAAGAAAGCTCTATTTGTGTGGAAAAAAAGGAAACAAATTTCGTTTGGGAGCAGCATTGCATGACCGCGCAATTATCAGTTGAATTAGTGCAGCGCCGAGTAGCAAAAAGAGGCCTGCTGACCGGAAGGGGGGTAAATCCTCAGGAGGGCAAGTGGTTAATTATAGTGAAGTTTGTTCACAGAGAACTGCCTTTGTCGCCCTCCTCATCTCACCAGTCCCCAGTTTTACTGACAAAGAAAAATGCTCACAATAGTGTATTACAATAAATAATTGGATGTTAAATTAAAAAAAGTTTTTTTAGAAATAAAATTCCAAAACATCTGAACAGAGCCCATGGCAGCAACAGGGGAAATGACAACCCTCAGGGTACTGTGGTCAACCCCTGAAGGAGGACACCCCACCCATATTCCACCTATCAGGCCATGCACAACACCCCAGTTATCCCACCAGACCGCACCCAACTGGGAGGAGGTGCAATCAACCCTGAACTTCGTGAACCCAACAGGAAGGCCGAGACTTCCTCAGAGTTATGCGCCACCAACATTCCTGTCCTGCCGCAGTTTCAGAGCTCCCCAAGAATTAGCCTCACTCCATTCCTCCAGATGAAGAGTGTCTACTCTCCGCTTAAAAAACCTGTGCTAATACACTATTACAAGCATTATTTCTATGTTGGTAACACTGAGGACTGATCAGAGGAGAAGAATGACCAAGGCAGTCCTATGACAGCAGACCTAACAGCATGAGGACCCAAAGAGAAAGCTGCCACCCTACCTGGACACCTGATCAACATCCGTGGGTCAGCAGAGAAATCTCCAGAGTCGTGTCGTGGCCAGAGAGTATACCCCTGTAAACATTAGATCAGAGAAATGTTGCCGGCATGAAATAGAAGGAATAAACGTGTAACATTAAAAATGCTGATAACATACAAAGCCACTTTAAAATAGTTTGTACAGATTACTGTCTGCATCTTTTTTTCTCTATAGACATATAACTATTTTTTTCTGGTCTGTCTATATGAAATCTAGGAGTCTTTTAGTTGAATCCCATGGTCAAAAATGAAACTGCCCAGAGACAATACATTCTTTCTCCAGTTTTGATATTTGTAACCAAAAGATGACAAGCCTGCCCACCACGACAAGGTAGATTCTTTCAGGGCAGGACCTACACTAAACTACACTACGCTAACCTACTCCATGCTAGTCATCGTATTCTTAGTGTTAGATGCCTGATTGTAATAAGCCTCATCCTAGAACCTTCCATCTTCCTCTCCAGACTTGTTTACTAAGATCTACATAAGAACAACCCTTTTCATTCACAAAACAGAGAACAGACTTGACATGGTTGTTGCTGTTCTCTTATGGTGGGTGATGCAGTGGTCAGCAATGATCACCTGTAATGTCTCTATATATCTCCTTTTCTTTGATCAATGTTTCTTCTCTAAAATACAACGTGAAGGAGAAGAAATGAACAAAACACGGACACTTTGGGGTTGATTTACTAAAGTTAAATAGCATGTGCACTTTGCAAGTTCTATTGCTCCAGAGCTTAGTAAATGAAATAAAGCTGCAGCTGGTAAAGAATACCCAATCACATGCATGAACATGAAGAAGAACAACACTTGTTCTCGCACTCAATGGGGTGATGGATGTCAGCAGTGCTTCCCCGTATTTAGTAAGCTGTGGAGCAACTGCAATTGCAAAGTGGACAGTCTATTGATGAATAATAGAGTCACCCCTTGGTTTTATTTTGTTGTATTACATTTTATGATGCTACAGATTTCCTTATGAATTCACCGAGACACTTTCACTAATGTGTTGATAATGATTTCGGTGGACTCGTTTGGATTATAACACTGTTCAACAAATATTTTATTTTTTGCCAGTTTTGGAAACAAAAGGATCCATTTCTTAATGAATTTCACATTCTGAGTTCAAATATAACAATGAAATTTGTCAATTGGCTCTAGTTTTTCTGTAAACGGAAAGTTTTCTACTATAGGCGTAATGACTACATAATGCACAATAATTATATAGATAGATGTCTTTCCACAAATATAAAGCAAGTGATATTGACTACATAACAAAGCCTAAATGGCATAATATATTGCATAGGATTACCAAGAAAAATTATAGCCATAAGCTAAGTTGAATCATTTTAATACTTAGGATTCTCACTAGTTTTGTCTTCAGTTTGTGTCGGTTTTGCTTCTCTTGGCTTTTCTCTTGTATTCGAGGAAAGGGCTATCTCTTACAACTGCACGTGACTACACGCTTCAGGTTCTTCCTCACTTGACTCAACCACGAAGGATTCTGGTGCTTTAGGAATTGGTAGCCCCTCTCCATGAGGAACTGGACGTATTGCCGATGGAATATTTGGATAGTGCACAGATAACTTTTTCTTCTTATTTAGCCCTTTTACAATTGGAGGCACCATACAAAAGTAACAATTACTAACATGATCTGTTGGCTCTCTCCAAATCATTGGCACAGCGAAAGGCATAGATGCCTTTTTTTGCATTTAACCATTGCTCCAGTGCCGTCCCACAAGAATTGCAGCATATATGTGGTGCCCAGCTCTTGTCCTGGTCTCCTATCTTGCAGCCAAAATACAAGTTGTAGGCTTTCTTAATCATTCCTGTTATCCTCCTTTTTTGTGAGATAAAAGTTATTTCACCGCAGATATAGCAGAAATTATCTGCTTTATTCACACAAGTTCGAGGCATTACTGAGTAGCCTATATAAGCATAAAACGAAATGTAAAGACGCTGTCGAACTACAATCAGCTACAGATACTGCAGCTTTTATGCAGTGAAGTGATGCAATTAAAGGCTAATATTGCATCATCTCAGTATACATGCAATTTTCTATTGGTCACCAGTATCAATTGCGCAATATGCAGCTGAAGTTGCATCATAATTTTGAATGGCTTACGTCATTAGATGGGTGAATATATCATGGAAACTAGAGCCAATCAACATTTTTTAGGGTCATTTTCGTTTTCAGCACCCCAAAATTATGTAAGATTAGCTAATTTTATGCCCAAAACTTTTTACCTGTTGAACAGTGTAATCTGAAGAATCGTGGCCAGAAAGTTCCCCCTTCACATATCGGATACTTAGTTCCAACATCTTCCAGACATCAGCCTTCTGATAAGAAAACAATGTTATAGGGGGACACAGATTTATACATTGATATTACGGGGGGCTGTGGTAATGTTGGTGACAGGCTGTATCATATAGTTATGTATGATATGTACCATTTCTGTAGATAATAAAAGATTAAAAAAAGTCAGAGGGGCCATGATGTCACCATTGTGTGTGAGTGACTGACAGCTGTTCACACTGTGCGCTAGAGACACAGAGAACCAGTATTCCCTCTTCACACTTCTGTCCCACCAGACATGACCCGGGATCCACTAGTCTGTATTAGACTGTCATTAGGATGAATAAACAGAACCAACACCCCTTATATCAGGTCTCCCCATCACTGCGCCCCATTATATCAGGTCTCCTCATCACTGTGCCCCCTTATATCAGGTCTCCCCATCACTGTGCCCCATTATATCAGGTCTCCCCATCACTGCTCCCCATTGTATCAGGTCTCCCCATCACTGTGCCCCATTATATCAGGTCTCCCCATCACTGTGCCCCATTATATCAGGTCTCCCCATCACTGCGCCCCATTATATCAGGTCTACCCATCACTGTGCCCCATTATATCAGGTCTCCCCATCACTGTGCCCCCTTATATCAGGTCTCCCCATTAGTGTGCCCCATTATATCAGGTCTCCCCATCACTGTGCCCCATTATATCAGGTCTCCTCATCTCTGCGCCCCATTATATCAGGTCTCCCCATCACTGTGCCCCATTATATCGGGTCTCCCCATCGCTGCGCCCCATTATATCGGGTCTCCCCATCGCTGCGCCCCATTATATCGGGTCTCCCCATCACTGCGCCCCATTATATCGGGTCTCCCCATCACTGCACCCCTTATATCGGGTCTCCCCATCACTGCGCCCCATTATATCGGGTCTCCCCATCACTGCGCCCCTTATATCGGGTCTCCCTATCACTGCGCCCCATTATATCAGGTCTCCCCATCACTGCGTCCCATTATATCAGGTCTCCCCATCACTGCGCCCCATTATATCAGGCCTCCTCATCACTGTGCCCCGTTATATCAGGTCTCCCCATCACTGTGCCCCTTATATCAGGTCTCCCCATCACTGCGCCCCATTATATCAGAAGTCCTCATTAAGGTCCCCCTTACATCAGACATCCTTATCACAGTCCCCCTTACATGGATTGTCCCCATCGGAGTTCCGTCTTTTATCAGGAGTAATCCACAAAGGCCCTCTTTATATCAGATTCTCCAAGTGTCCCCTTAAATCAGTTATCCTCATCAGAATTCCCATTTCATGGACTGTCCTTAGTGGAGTGCCCCTTTACATGGACTGTCCCCATCATGGTGGTTCCTTATATCAGGAGTCCTCATCAAAGTTCCTCTTACACCAGATGTCCCTACAGAGTCTCCCTTACCTGGATTAACCCCATCAGAGTGCCCTTTTATATCAGAGTCCCCAATACAGTTCCTCCTTACATCAGTTGTCCTCATCGGAGTGCCCCCTTATATGGACTATCCTAATCTCAGTACGCACTCACATGGACTGTTCCCATCAGAGAACCCCTTTACATGGATTGTTCCCATCAGAGTGCCCCCTTACATGAACTGTTCCCATCAGAGAGCCCCCTTTAATGGACTGTTCCCATCAGAGTGCCACTTACGTGGACTGTTCCCATCAGAGTGCCCCCTTACATGACCTGTTCCCATCAGAGTGCCCCCTTATATGGACTGTTCCCATTGGAGAGCCCCCTTACATGGACTGTTCCCATCGGAGAGCCCCCTTACATGGACTGTTCCCATCGGAGTGCCCCCTTACATGGACTGTTCCCATCGGAGTGCCCCCTTACATGGACTGTTCCCATCAAAGTGCCCCCTTACATAGACTGTTCCCATCGGAGTGCCCCCTTACATGAACTGTTCCCATCGGAGTGCCCCCTAACATGCAGTGTTCCCATCGGAGTCACCACTTACATGGACTGATCCTATCGGAATGCCCCCTTACATGGACTGATACCATCAGAGTGCTCCCTTACATGGACTGATCCCATCGGAGTGCCCCCTTACATGGACTATTCCCATCTGGGTGCCCCCTTACATGGACTGTTCCCATCAGAATGCCCCCTTACAAGGACTGTTCCCATCGGAGTGCCCCCTTACTTGGACTGTTCCCATCGGAGTGCCCCCTTACATGGACTGTTCCCATCGGAGTGCCCCCTTACATGGACTGTTCCCATCGGAAAGCCCCCTTACATGCACTGTTCCCATCGGAGAGCCCCCTTACATGGAACGTTCCCATCGGAGTGCCCCCTTACATGGACTGTTCCCATCGGAGTGCCACCTTACATGGACTGTTCCCATCGAAGTGCCCCCTTACATGGACTGTTCCCATTGGAGTGCCCCCTTACATGCAGTGTTCTCATCGGAGTGTCCCCTTAAGTGCAGTGTTCCCATCGGAGTGCCCCCTTACATGGACTGATCCCATCGGAGTGCCCCCTTACATGGACTATTCCCATCTGGGTGCCCCCTTACATGGACTGTTCCCATCAGAATGCCCCCTTACAAGGACTGTTCCCATCGGAGTGCCCCCTTACTTGGACTGTTCCCATCAAAGTGCCACCTTACATGGACTGTTCCCATCGGAGTGCCCCCTTACATGCAGTGTTCCCATCGGAGTGCCCCCTTACATGAACTGTTCCCATCAGAGTGCCCCCTAACATGCAGTGTTCTCATCGGAGTGTCCCCTTACATGCAGTGTTCCCATCGGAGTGCCCCCTTACATGGACTGATCCCATCGGAGTGCCCCCTTACATGGACTGATCCCATCGGAGTGCCCCCTTACATGGACTGTTCCCATCGAAGTGCCACCTCACATGGACTGTTCCCATCGGAGTGCCCCCTCACATGGACTAATCCCATCGGAGTGCCCCCTCACATGGACTGTTCCCATCGGAGTGCCCCCTCACATGGACTGATCCCATCGGAGTGCCCCCTTTACATGGACTGTTCTAATCGGAGTGCCCCATGCATGTATTGTTCTCATCGGAGTGTCCCTTTATGTCACCTGCCCCCCCTTCCCCCCCCCGGACTGAACCCATCGGAGTGCCCCCTTACATGGACTGTTCCCATCGGAGTGCCCCCTCACATGGACTGATCCCATAGGAGTGCCCCCTCACATGGACTGTTCCCATCGGAGTGCCCCCTTACATGGACTGTTCCCATCTGGGTGCCCTCTTACATGGACTGTTCCCATCAGAGTGCCCCCTAACATGCAGTGTTCTCATTGGAGTGTCCCCTTACATGCAGTGTTTCCATCGGAGTGCCCTCTTGCAAAGACTGTTCCCATCGGAGTGCCCCCTAACATGCAGTGTTCTCATCGGAGTGCCCCCTTACATGCAGTGTTCCCATCGGATTGCCCCTTTACATGCAGTGTTCCCATAGCCAGCCCTTCCCCACCCCGGACTGATCCCATCGGAGTGCCCCCTTACATGGACTGTTCCCATCGGAGTGCCCCCTTACAAGGACTGTTCCCATCGGAGTGCCCCCTTACAAGGACTGTTCCCATCGGAGTGCCCCCTTACATGGACTGTTCCCATCGGAGTGCCCTCTTACAAAGACTGTTCCCATCGTAGTGCCCCCTTACATGGACTGTTCCCATCGGAGTGCCCCCTAACATGCAGTGTTCTCATCGTAGTGCCCCCTTACATGCAGTGTTCCCATCGGATTGCCCCTTTACATGCAGTGTTCCCATTGGAGTGCCCCCTCACATGGACTGTTCCCATCGGAGTGCCCCCTCACATGGACTGATCCCATCGGAGTGCCCCCTCACATGGACTGTTCCCATCGGAGTGCCCCCTCACATGGACTGATCCCATCGGAGTGCCCCCTTTACATGGACTGTTCTCATCGGAGTGCCCCATGCATGTATTGTTCTCATCGGAGTGTCCCTTTATGTCACCTGCCCCCCCCCCCCCCAGTCTGTCCCAGAGATGATTGGACGGTCCTCTCCAGAGTGTCCTTGCTTTCTGAGCAGAGCTTCCTCACAGTCTAGACTCCTCCCCCTTTGGAAACGTCCAAAGGGGGCGCTGCGGTACGATTAGCCAGGAGGCGGGGCTGAGGAGCGCGCGGGTAGGATCGTAGACTACATAGGTTGCTAGGAGACCGACGCTGTGCCTTCCAGGAGATGAGTGGAGGGGAGGTGCCTAGCAGCAAAATGGAGCTCCACTCTAGATAGGACATGTGGCCTGCACTCCATCTTTAGTTCAGGTCTCCTTTTTTTTTCTTTTTGTTTATTGAAATTTAATTCAATAAACAACCAACAATCGCAGCTCAATGAAGTGGATGTCACATATGTCCTGTGTAGATTTGTACAGAAACTGAGAAGTCTGGCTGCAGAATGGAACTCCATTTTGGAGGTCACATGTTTCCTGTCTAGTGGAGCTCCACTCTTTAGCCTCTGAATATTTGTTAGTTCATTAAAGTTCATTAAAAAAGGGGCGGAGTGCAGGTCATGTGTTTCCTCTCAAATTCTGCAGCCAGCTTGTCTGAATAGAGCCCCGCCTCAGTCTAGTCTCCTCCCTCCAATGATGCAGTAAGAAAGGGGCGGAGCAACATTGAGCAGCTAGGAGGCGGAGCTGAGGAGCGTGAAAAAGAAATGTGTGTGATCTGTTCTGTAGTGTTTACATCGGTTGCTAGGAGACCGGCGCTGTGCTTGGAGCAGCTGCCTGCACGGTGCTGATGGTGATGGGATCAGTCCATGTAAGGGGGCACTCCGATGGGAACAGTCCATGTAAGGGGGCACTCCGATGGGAACAGTCCATGTAAGGGGGCACTCCGATGGGAACAGTCCATTTAAGGGGGCACTCCGATGGGATCAGTCCATGTAAAGGGGCACTCCGATGGGAACAGTCCATGTAAGGGGGCACTCCGATGGGAACAGTGCATGTAATGGGGCACTCCGATGGGAACAGTCCATGTAAGGGGGCACTCCGATGGGAACAGTCCATGTAAGGGGGCACTCCGATGGGAACAGTACATGTAAGGGGGCACTCCGATGGGATCAGTCCATGTAAGGGGCACTCCGATGGAATCAGTGCATGTAAAGGGGGCACTCCGATGGGAACAGTCCATGTAAGGGGGCACTCCGATGGGAACAGTCCATGTAAGGGGGCACTCCGATGGGAACAGTCCATGTAATGGGGCACTCCGATGGGAACAGTCCATGTAATGGGACACTCCGATGGGATCAGTGCATGTGAGGGGGCACTCCGATGGGATCAGTGCATGTGAGGGGGCACTCCGATGGGATCAGTGCATGTGAGGGGGCAATCCGATGGGAACACTGCATGTAAGGGGGCACTCCGATGAGAACACTGCATGTTAGGGGGCACTCCGATGGGAACAGTCCATGTAAGGGGGCACTACGATGGGAACAGTCTTTGTAAGAGGGCACTCCGATGGGAACAGTCCATGTAAGGGGGCACTCTGATGGGAACAGTCCATGTAAAGGGGCACTCCGATGGGATCAGTGCATGTAAGGGGGCACTCCGATGGGAACAGTCCATGTAAGGGGGGCACTCCGATGGGATCAGTGCATGTAAGGGGGCACTCCGATGGGAACAGTCCATGTAAGGGGGCACTCCGATGGGAACAGTCCATGTAAGGGGGCACTCCGATGGGATCAGTGCATGTAAGGGGGAACTCCGATGGGATCAGTGCATGTAAGGGGACACTCCGATGGGAACAGTCCATGTAAAGGGGGCACTTCGATGGGATCAGTGAATGTAAGGGGGCAAGCCGATGGGATCAGTGCATGTAAGGGGACACTACGATGGAAACAGTCCATGTAAAGGGGGCACTCCGATGTGAACAGTCCATGTAAAGGGGGCACTCCGATGGGATCAGTGCATGTAAGGGGACACTTTGAATGGAACAGTCCATGTAAAGGGGCACTCCGATGGGATCAGTGCATGTAAGGGGGCACTCCGATGGGAACAGTACATGTAAGGGGGGCACTCCGATGGGATCAGTGCATGTAAGGGGGCACTCCCATGGGAACAGTCCATGTAAGGGGGCACTCCGATGGGAACAGTCCATGTAAGGGGGCACTCCCATGGGAACAGTCCATGTAAAGTGGGCACTCCGATGGGATCAGTGCATGTAAGGGGACACTCCAATGGGAACAGTCCATGTAAAGGGGGCACTCCGATGTGAACAGTCCATGTAAAGGGGCACTCCGATGGGAACAGTCAATGTAAAGGGGCACTCCGATGGGATCAATGCATGTAACGGGGCACTCCGATGGGAACAGTCCATGTAAGGGGTAGAGGCGGCTTCATATCGGTCAATCAGATAACAAATGGCTGAGGGTCCGGGCAGTCTGTGTTCTTTATCAGAGGGGTCACCTCTATGCTGCAGATTCAAAGCAGGGAGCCGGCCTCTGCAGATTGCCAGTGACCTCTGACCCCCAGGTCCCATTAAGGGAACCTGCCAACAATACAGCCGCCATTACTAGGTGGTCCAGGATGTAATAGAAAGGTCAAATTGTGGAGGATTGTATGAGCACAGCACACATTGTCAGATCAGATTGGTGGAGATCGCTCTTCAATCATTTCTGACTTTCGCCCCACACCAGGATGGTCACATGATTGCTTGGGTGGGCGCTAACGATGGCGGATCCTCATACAACTCACCGTTTATGTCTTACAGAGCCCCTCCCCCATGCTGGCAATCTGATTGGACGTGAAGTACCGTCAGCCTCATAGTGGAAGAGCCGTGAGCCGCCAACATGGACACCAAATGCGTAGAGGTGGCGGAACGATGTCGGCAAGTGAAGGGCGAGGGGACGGACATGAAGTATCAGATGATGGGTGCAGTGAGCAGCAGGCGCTGTCAGTACTTCATCCAGAAGACAGGTAGGTGGGTGAGGATGGGAGCAAAGGGGTCCTCACTGGGGAAGGAATGGTGTGTCACCCATATACAGAGAGGGCTCCCCATACCCATGTATGAGCTGGAAGTGGCAGGAGATCAGTGCTGGTAGTATCCATCACAGACAACACTGACCCATCCTCCCATCCACCACATACTGACCCATCCCTGCAATCCCCACATACTGACCCATCCCTGCAATCCCCACATACTGACCCATCCCTGCGATCCCCACATACTGACCCATCCCTGCGATCCCCACATACTGACCCATCCCTGCAATCCCCACATACTGACCCATCCCTGCAATCCCCACATACTGACCCATCCCTGCAATCCCCACATACTGACCCATCCCTGCAATCCCCACATACTGACCCATCCTCCCATCCACCACATACTGACCCTTCCCTGCAATCCCCACATACTGACCCATCCTCCCATCCACCACATATTGACCCATCCCTGCAATCCCCACATACTGACCCATCCCTGCAATCCCCACATACTGACCCATCCCTGCAATCCCCACATACTGACCCATCCTCCCATCCACCACATACTGACCCATCCCTGCAATCCCCACATACTGACCCTTCCCTGCGATCCCCACATACTGACCCATCCCTGCGATCCCCACATACTGACCCATCCCTGCGATCCCCACATACTGACCCATCCCTGCGATCCCCACATACTGACCCTTCCCTGCGATCCCCACATACTGACCCATCCCTGCGATCCCCACATACTGACCCATCCCTGCGATCCCCACATACTGACCCATCCCTGCAATCCCCACATACTGACCCATCCTCCCATCCACCACATACTGACCCATCCCTGCGATCCCCACATACTGACCCATCCCTGCGATCCCCACATACTGACCCTTCCCTGCGATCCCCACATACTGACCCTTCCCTGCGATCCCCACATACTGACCCATCCCTGCAATCCCCACATACTGACCCATCCCTGCAATCCCCACATACTGACCCTTCCCTGCAATCCCCACATACTGACCCATCCCTGCGATCCCCACATACTGACCCATCCCTGCAATCCCCACATACTGACCCATCCTCCCATCCACCACATACTGACCCATCCCTGCAATCCCCACATACTGACCCATCCTCCCATCCACCACATACTGACCCATCCCTGCGATCCCCACATACTGACCCATCCCTGCGATCCCCACATACTGACCCATCCCTGCGATCCCCACATACTGACCCATCCCTGCGATCCCCACATACTGACCCATCCCTGCAATGCCCACATACTGACCCTTCCCTGCAATCCCCACATACTGACCCATCCCTGCAATCCCCACATACTGACCCATCCCTGCAATCCCCACATACTGACCCATCTCTGCAATCCCAGCACTGATCCTCCTCACCAACCCAACACTGCCTCACTCTCCCATCCACCACACACTGACCCATCCCTGCAATCCCCACATACTGACCCATCCCTGCAATCCCCACATACTGACCCATCCCTGCAATCCCCACATACTGACCCATCCCTGCAGTCCCCACATACTGACCCATCCCTGCGATCCCCACATACTGACCCTTCCCTGCGATCCCCACATACTGACCCATCCCTGCGATCCCCACATACTGACCCATCCCTGCGATCCCCACATACTGACCCATCCCTGCGATCCCCACATACTGACCCATCCCTGCAATCCCCACATACTGACCCATCCCTGCAGTCCCCACATACTGACCCATCCCTGCAATCCCCACATACTGACCCATCCCTGCAGTCCCCACATACTGACCCATCCCTGCAGTCCCAGCATCGACCCTCCGCACAGTAGTGTATTTTACTTTTTTGCTGCCCTAGGCAAGACTAAAATTGAGCACCCCCCATCTACATTTATCTCTCCCCTTGCTGTTTAAGATCCACCTCTTCAGTACAAGAGCATGATGGAGGGCAGTGTGACATGGCAGGGGGGGGTCGTGGGACAGGAGGGGGTCAGCGTGATGGGGGGCAGCAGGACAGGAAGGGGGCAGCAGGAGAGGAGGGGGGCAGCAGGAAGGGGGAGTAGGCCATCGAGACAGGTAGGAGGGTAGCAGGACAAGAGGGAGGCATCATGACAGGGGGAGGGCAGCATGATGGGGGGTAGCATGGTGGGGGCAGAGGGACAGGAGAAGTGCAGTGGGACAGGAGGAGGAGCACAGAGGGACAGATGGGGGGCATGGAACAGGATCGGGGCAGCGGGACAGGAAGAGCGCAGTGGAACAGGTGAGGGGCAGTGAGACAGGAGGAGCGCAGAGGGACAGGTGAGGGGCAGCGTGACGGGGGGCATGGGACAGGATCGGGACAGGAGGAGGAGTGCAGAGGGACAGGAGGAGCGCAGAAGGACAGGTGAGGGGTAGTGGGACAGGAGGAGCTCAAAAGGAGAGGTGGGGGCCAGCGTGATACGGGGCATGGAACAGGATCGGGGCAGCGGGACAGGAGGAGCGCAGAGGGACAGGTGAGTGGCAGTGGGACAGGAGGAGCACAGAGGGACAGGTGAGGGGCAGCATGACGGGGCATGGGACAGGATCGGGGCAGCGCGACAGGAGGAGCGCAGAGGGACAGGTGAGGGGCAGTGGGAAAGGAGGAGCGCAGAGGGAAAGGTGAGTGGCAGTGGGACAGGAGGAGCTCAGAGGGACAGGTGGGGGGCAGCGTGACAGGGGGCATGGGACAGGATCGGGGCAGCGGGACAGGAGGAGCGCAGAGGGACAGGTGGGGGGCAGCGTGACAGGAGGCATGGGACAGCATCGGGGCAGTGGGACAGGAGGAGCGCAGAGGGACAGGTGAGGGGTAGTGGGACAGGAGGAGCACAGAGGGACAGGTGAGGGGCAGTGGGGACAGATGGGGGGTAGTGGGACAATGTGGGGGGACAGGAGGGGGGAAGTGGAACAGGTGTGGGAAAGGGTGACAGGAGGGGGCAGCGTGACAGGGGGCAGTGTGACAGAGAGGGGGCAATGGTACGGGGGAGGGAAGTGGGACAGGTGGGGGGCTGTGTGTCGGGGGGACAGGAGTGGGGAAGCACCAGTCCTCCAAGCTCTTACCTGTCCAGCAGGGGCTCCTCCAGACAGTGTCAGGATCACTCCAGGAGGGACGCTTGTGTCCCATATCCCTCAGGATCTCCGGCGGCGGCTGCAAAAGAGCGGGGGGCTACTACACCCTGACCTCGTTCTTTTCTTTTTCCTCCTCCGCTGGCACCTTCTGGCCATCCTGCACGTCCCAGCGCACACTGACAGTGGGCCCCGCCCTCACGCGCTCCGAACGCACACCAGGGATCCGCCCACCACTCTTCTCTCCTCTGCAGCCGGTCCCTTAGCCCGGGTGACCCTCCTTGTGTGTCGGCTTGGCTGTACACTCATCCATGGCAGCACTGTTGCTGACACACACAGTGTCCCTTCTGCCTGGGGGGCGTGCCGCCCCCTGTAAACTGCCACCCTAGACAAACGCCTTGTTTGCCTCATGGCAGATACACCCCTGCCTCCTCACCACCCCCCAACACGAACACAGTCCCATCCCTGCAACCAAAATCAGAACATTAACCCTCCTGGAGCCTTTGCCAGGAAATTCTCTCGTAGACATTCCTCACCAGAACACGTAACCTGTATGCATAGCCAAAACTTTTTTTTCTGTTCTTGGTTAAGTGGGAAGGATCGGCGCCCCTGTTGTGTTTTATTGTTTTTTTTTTCGCACTGGGGAGAGTCTCTATTTTTCTTGATGGCTGTTGTCACTGAAGCAGAACATTATGAGAAATGTAAAATTGTAAAGCTGTTCCCAGAAAAGGAATAGAGAAGTCCTCCAATGCAGACATTTGTTCTACTCTATCCAAAAGTGAAAACGATTTGGCTATAGATACAGTTAACTCCATTTAATCCCTCATTATATGTCACTTACTGTTACCAGGACATAGAAGGTGAATCTCCCCAGGGGGAACACAGATCGCAATAACAATTTCATAGGGAATCTAACCCATGACTTGCTTCCATTGTGAGGATCTTTTAAGAGATCAATAGGAAGGATTTTCCCAACAAAGCTTGAATGATGATCCACCAGGCCAGAGAAAACCTGGTGTTTGGTGACAGGTGCATCAGTTTGTCCCGAGATTGAACCGATTTGTCCCAGGATGAACTAGCAAAAGAAAAGAGAAATCATTTTCCTAATGACACCAGTGTAATGGAAATTATTTTTGACTCCAATTTAAGGCTCGTTCACACTTGACTGTTTTACCAACGCTTGCCAAATGCCCCTATAGCGTTTGGCATGTGTTGGTCCGGCGTTTGCGGAGTGTTTTTTAACGCTCGGAAAATGCCGCATGCGCGGTTTAGCGGCGGTTGCTAGGTGTTTTCCGAGCATTAAAAATGCCCCACAAACGCCTATAATGAAGTTTGAATGGTATTACCGCTCCGCAAACACCCCGCAACCGCACCGCAAATGCCAGTCGCGCGTTTGCGGAGCGGCACCATAGACTAGAATAGGAGGCTTCAACGTCTGTTTTGCCTCGATGCTAATGCTCCCGTTAGAACAGCACCATGTGCTGCAATGTGCAGAATTGTCCGAGGCGTTTGGGAAGCGGTAAAAACGCTTCCCAAACGCCTCTCTTCTGCCTGCACACAACGCTAGTGTGAACGTAGCCTTACTGGCAATTTTTCCACTGACATCCATGTATGTGAAAAATATTACCAAAGGGATGCTCACATAAGGGGAATTATTTTCCCACTGACACCAATGTAATTATTTTTTTTTTTGCACACTGTCACTGGTATGTTGGTGGGGAATAGTTTTCCCATTGACACCAGTATAAAGGGCATTATTTTACAATCTTTACCAATTTAAAGTAGCAGTAAACTTGTTATATACACGCACGCACACGCACACGCACACACGTGTTAAAGGGAGTTCTTCATTGCTGTGCTGTCAGTGTGTGGTGATTTCATGTGATCTTCCTTCCAATGTGAGGTTTCCCATCCACACCAAATAAACCCCTTCCCACCGGCTGTACACTTATGTAGCAACACACTGACACCAGTGAAACAGGAATTATTTTCCCATCTACAGCAACTTGAGAGCATTATATTCCCAGTGACATCGATGTAAGTCACATGTACAAGCAGGCATTATATTTTAACCGACATCAATGTATGAGGAATTATTTTCCCACTGACATCAATGTTAGGCACATTGGGGAGATCCAGATTGCCTTTAAAACATCTGCACATAATTAAGGAAAGCCTCGTAAAGTTCCAAAACATGCAACAGACTTGGGTAGTTCCTATTTTGGGAATTTTCAAATGTAAGAATTACTGACAGTTTGTAGATAACGTATCAGGAGGTAATTAAAACCACCTCCAATTTGGTGTACAGAGACAGGCCAGACCATGTTTGCGCTGCAAAGCTGTTGTGAATGTTACGCTTCCTCCTTAGGGCTTGCTGGTTGCTAGAATGCTGGAGGCTGCTGCTATCCTAGCAACCAAGGATGCATCTCTGGCTCCATTCAGCTGACAACCAGGAGATTCTCCAGGTGACAGCTGATTGTAAATGAAGGGGCTAAGAATGCCGGCTGATGTAATAAACCAAATATGGCTATGGCACTTTTTGAACAATGACATCAGTCAGCATCCCCAGCACCCCAACCCTTTGTTTACATTCAATTGTAGGCTGGGGAACATTACAATCATCAACTGAATGGGGCGAGGGATGCGTAATTATTTGCTAAGGCACTGCCTACTGCACACCTAACAGCATCTTACCAACCAATGGCACTGTGCGGCTCAGGAGCTCAGTATGGACTGAGGACAGGGTGTCCGTAGTTTGTACACTGTGGCCTCATTGCTGCACCCCTCACCATGCCTCTATGTGACTCATTGTTGTGCCTGTTTCTTACGTTAACAAAAATGGCAACTGTCCCATTTTATAGCTAGTTTTAAAGGATAAGTTCACCTCTAAAAAAAAATAAATAAATAATACATGTACATCTTTTTGCAGGTAAGAAAATGTGCATTTATTAGAAAGCATCGCTCCTGCAATCAGCAGATCGCGGGTGCTATGCAGGACTTCTGCAGACTTGTCAGTGTATGTGTGCTTTTACTCCGTACGGGCAAGCAGATACACACTGACGGGAAGAGACAACGAACTATCACAGTGCTCAACAGTGCTGTGGTAATTCACTGAGGACTACAAGCCGAGAGTGTCGTTTCCCATTCACAGAATTCTGTGACTGAATGACACTGCCGGGCGGGCGAGCAATAAGTATCCCATGCCTATTATGTGGTATAGGTATCCTAATTAAGGAAGCTGCTTACACCAAAAAACGTGTATCTCCTCTCAACTGAAGGATCAACAGTTATTAAAGCTAAAATCAGTGCTACCCATAAATCAGCATAATTAACAATGTGTCTCATTAATAAAATCATACAAGTTAGGCCTCGTTCACACTATACGTGCAGAAAAACTGATGGAAAAGTTTTCACTCGCAGAGCACAAGTTTACGTCTGTTTTCATACGCATATCTGTGCGTTTTATACAGGGAATAGGGCACATAGAGAACTATTGTTTTCTTTGTACCCTTGCAGAACGTATGCAGAAAAACTCAGAAAGGTATACAGAAACAAATGGCATGAACAAGGCCTTAGGTTCTATGACTATTCGTAACAATGTAACATGACAATATAAATACATGCAATAAAGGAAAAAAATAAATTAAGATTAAAATGATAAAAAAAACTTTTTATATATTAATAATATATTTTTTAATTATTATTTTTATTTTCATTTTTAGTAATTTTTTTTTCTTTATTGCATTTATTCACATTGTTACATTACAGTTTTACAAATAGTCACAGAACTTTATTGTTGTATGATTTTATAAATGAGACACATTGTTAATTATGTTCATTTATGGGTGGTGCTGCACTTGCTTAATTTTGGGGATTTGCTGTTTTTGCCACCCTTCGTCAGACCCCTGGTCACACTTTTTTCTGGTCTGCCTATATGAAATCTTAGGAGTCTTTTAGTTGAATCCCATGGTCAAAAATGAAACTGCCCAGAGACAATACATTCTTTCTCCAGTTTTGACATTTGTAACCAAAAGATGACAAGCCTGCCCACCACGACAAGGTAGACTCTTTCAGGGCAGGACCTACACTAAACTACACTACGCTAACCTACTCCATGCTAGTCATCGTATTTTTAGTGATAGATGCCCGATTGTAATAAACCTCATCCTAGAACCTGCCATCTTCCTCTCCAGACTTGTTTACTAAGATCTACATAAGAACAACCCTTTTCATTCACAAAACAGAGAACAGACTTGACATGGTTGTTGCTGTTCTCTTATGGTGGGTGATGCAGTGGTCAGCAATGATCACCTGTAATGTCCCGACACATTTCCCCTTCTTTAATCAATGCAGAGCTCTCTTCCACATAGATGCCTTCAGTCTGAAAGGTCTAAAGCGATTTAATTGTAGTGAAGTTTGTTCACAGAGAACTGCCTTTGTCGCCCTCCTCATCCTACCAGTCCTCAGTTTTACTGACATAGAAAAATGCTCACAATAGTGTGTTACAATAAATAATTGGATGTTAAATAAAAAATTAGTTTTTTTTTAGAATTACAATTCCAAAACATCTGAATAGAGCCCATGGCAGCAACAGGGGGAATGACAACCCTCAGGGTACTGTGGTCACCCCCTGAAGGAGGACACCCCACCCATATTCCACCTATCAGGCCATGCACAACACCCCAGTTATCCCACCAGACCACACCCAACTGGGAGGAGGTGCAATCAATCCTGAACTTCGTGAACCCAACAGGAAGGCCGAGACTTCCTCAGAGCTATGCGCCACCAACATTCCTGTCCTGCCACAGTTTCAGAGCTTCCCCGAGAGGTAGCCTCACTCCATTCCTTCAGGCACAGAGTGTCTACACTCCGCCTAAAAAAAAACCTGTGCTAATACACTATTATGAGCATTATTTCTCTGTTTTTTAAGGGTATATTTGCATTTTTAATTATATTAATAAAAGGTAATTTTATTTTGGTTTATTCACATATATTATGGATTGGCAATATGAGATTATTAGTATACAGTATTTGATTAAGGGTTTTGTATATTAAAATATTTTTTATATACATGTACTTATTTTTTATATACATATAATTCTGTATACTAATTTTTATATTAATGGCATCGGGTTGGTATCACCCGTTTTTTTTTGAGGATTAGGGGGTGAGTTTTTTTATTTTTTTATCTAGTGTATTTTTATCAAATTTATAATTATTTAGATTATTAAAGGTTTTTTGAGGCTGTCCAATTTATACTGTCCAATAATGATGTTGGGAGCCATTAAGGGATATATACTATATAGTGCCATTAAGAAGTACTGCCCTGTGATCTATAGGGTCTGTGGAAAACAGGCTTCTTTTCACTGCGAGTCCGACGGTAGGGTTGCCTAGTTACCGTTCGGACTACGCTAGTATGGCAGTGGTTGTCCCGCCCAGCGGTCTGATTGGCAGATCTTCAGCCTATAAAATGGAGTTCTGTCTACCAATCACGCAGTCCTGAAGAAGTCAATTGCATTCCTGTTCAAAATGCATGCTATTCTTTGCGGTGCAATTTGCGTCCATACATTTTGTATGAACACCAATGGCATAGCAAAGTATCGGTAATTGGTAACGGCGAGTACTTGAGCGACAGTATCGATATCACACTTGCATCCCTAGTTAGGATATGACAGTGCTGTATCTGATGAATGTTAGACAATGTGGCCAGTAGATTAGATCCATCAGCATTTAGAGCCCGGAATTCAAATGTTGGAATTGTGTCCCTGGTGGTGGGTGTTTATTGGCTAGAATAGTTTTCTCACACCTTTATTTGCACAATCTACCTGACTCACTTCACTCCTGATGCTGCTGACAACCGCCAATAATCCAGACGGTACGGCTTTATTCTTTCATGCACAAATCTGAGACCGCAGAACTGAAAGCAAATGCTGCACAAAAAATAGATGACTGGAGTGTTAACTAGTGGATGTGTATTTCTTATTTCTGAAAGATAAAGATCTCATGTAGGGCCAGTTCACACCACAAAACGCACTCTCCATGCATTCCGGATACGTTTTTGCTTACAGTTCACACCACACTCTGTTGTGGTGCAGTTTTGATGCAGTTTGCCATGTTCCAGTATGGTTCTGTTTAGAACAAAATGCAGCATTTTCTCTTTTTTTCCTGCACCAGAAGCTGAAATAGTCTGTGGGATTTGCAGTGTGCATAGAACAGTGCGTATGATCACAACTAGTGCGCATGCTTGTTTCAACAAACAAGTGGTGGGGGGGGGAGCATAGGTGTGGGAGCTCATGGAGGATGTAACAAGGAAGCAGAAAAACACAGTAAGAAATTATTTCATAAAAAATAGATTATTACAGGGCTATGAACTAGCGGATGTGTTTTTGGATTTTTTTCTGAATAATAAGGATATTGTTTGTTTAGTGTCACAAAATAAAATCCATCTTCCTCCTTCCCTTTATAGCCGGCCAATCCTCTCCTTTTTTGTAAGATGTTAAAAATGTGATACTAAGCTTTGGAGTAAAAAAATGTGTTAACCTTAAAAATGTATTTTTACTGTTTCAAATCTCCATTTGTTTTTTGTGATTGGGCCGTGGGCTGTGTAGTGTGTGTAGAGCAGCGTACATGGCCATAACTAATATTCACTGCTATTTTCACATGAATAGAAGTCTGGGGGATAGGAGACATTCAGGAGTTTAATGGCGGATGTCACAAGAAGGCAGATACACAGTAAGAAGCAATTTAATGGAAAATAGATTATGGGAGCATTAACTAGTGGATGTTTAATCTATATATATATATATATATTTTTTGTGGAAAATAAAGATATCATTTAGTGTCACAAAAAAAACAGGCCCCTCCCCTCCTTATAGCCGGCCAATCACGCTCCTTCCTTGGGAGATGTTAAAGTGACAGTCCTGAGATGGGCTATGGGATTTGCAGTGTGCATAGAACAATGCACATGATCGCAACTAGTGTGCATGCTTGTTTCAAAGAAACAGGTCAGGAGGAAAAGCATAGGTGTGGGAGCTCATGAAGGATTGGGGAAAACCTCCTGCGCTCAATCCTACTAAACTAATAATAAGCTGCTACACCTGCACCTTATTACCGAAAGTGAAAAACCAAAATATAACAAACAATAAGTGTAGCGCTCTGGTGAAAACTAACTAAATCTCAACATAAACAACATGTGACATAATGGTGGAACAAACCGTGAATCTTAATGAGAATGAATGCTAAAACAGTGCAACATCACAGGATATTGTGCATATGGTGGACATGACTAATATTAAGCCCCCTAATACAGGGATATACCCTATAAAACAAGTGCTCTGTGTCAACACACTTTATTCATACCATAGATAAACCGCTGAAATCAGAAAATATATATATATATATACAGCAAGTGAATATAAATGAACACATCACTGAAAGTAATATCTCATAAACAAAACGTGCCACCAGTGTCCACAACAATAAATGCAATCATGCAGGTGAATCTTGTGCGTTTGTAGGCTCTGGTGATGACTCCACACACAGCTAGATTAGCTCCTCACCTCCTTGCTGTGACCCTAAAAGGGCCTAAATGCCTTATGGATCACTCCTGGATCCCCCTTGGGTTAAAGCGTATCCTCTAGGAATATCCTAAATGGCTGTTATTCAGAAAAATCATCTCCCACATGGTCCACAAAGAGAAAAGCCTCCATAGTGTATTATCATTTATTAACACAGTAATTAAAATAATATACACAGGACACTCACATGATACATCTTCTTCTATACAGCATTTTGAACCTGATGTATGGGTGTACTTGCATGGGTTCTTTAGGGAGTCCAAAGATGGCGTCCGCGCCAAAAATGACGTCACCTATGCCTTGCATCACCTCTCACGTGACTTCCTCAGGGACCCTGACACCATTATGTCACATGTTGTTTATATTGAGATTTAGTTAGTTTTCACCAGAGCGCTACACTTATTGATTGTTCTAGCTCATGAAGGATGTTACAAGGAAGCAGAAAAACACAGTAAGAAATGATTTTATGAAAAATAGATTATTACATTAACTAGCTGATGTGTATTGGATTTTTTTCTGAATAAGGATATTGTTTAGTGTCACAAAAAAAATCTGGCCTCCTCCTTCCCCTTATAGCCAGCCAATCCTCTCCTTTTTTGTTAGATGTTAAAGAAGTGACACTAAACTTTGGTTTAAAAAATGTGTTGTTAACCCAAAAAGTAGTTTTTACTGCTTCAAATCCCAATTTTTTTTTTTTTTGTGAGTGGGCTGTGCAGTGTATGTAGAGCAGTGTACATGGCCATAACTTATATTCACTGCTCTTTCCAAATAAACAGAAGTGAGGGGGATAGGAGACATTTGGGAGTCAATGGCGGATATCACAATGATACACAGTAAGACACAATTTCTTGAAAAATAATTGTTTTTTTTTTTTTTGTTAAATCAAGATATCATTTAGTTTCAGAAAAAAAAAATCTGACCTCCTCCCCTAATAGCCAGTCTATCACGTTCTTTTCTTGCAAGATGTTAAAGTGGCACTCCAGTGTGCATAGAACAGGCGTATGATCACAACTAGTGTGCTCATTTCAAACAAACAAGTGGGGGGGAAAGCATAGGTGTGGGAGCTCATGAAGGATGTTACCAGGAAGGAGAAAGACACAGTAATAAATTGTTTAATGAAAAATAGTTTATTACAGGGCCATTAATTAGTGGATGTGTACAATTATAAACAACAAATTCTCGCACAGTCACAGATGCTACTAAAAATATTCCCTTCTTGTGTCAAATACAAAACTATATATCAGAAAGCAGCTCACACTAACACATACTCATGATGTGCGTGGATTCTAATACATAAAACACACAGTGCCGCGCTCTCTTTTAGTATGTGAGAGCAAACAAATTATGTTATAAAACAGTGAACATATGTGAAAAAAAGTCTCTAAGTATAAAGTTTTTCTTCAACTTGAAACAAACTTCACAATTTCATATCTTCATGCAATATAAATCCTCCACCACAAACGCCAGATGTGCCCTCACCAGGGGTTTTTGACCTCACATATAGTTTGTTCAAAAAACGCTTGTGTTCCTTGAGGTGGACATAAATGGTCAGATGTATCCTGAAAAAGGTATCTTCCTCCAAAGATTAAAGGGATCGGTGATCTTTCCTCTTCCATTTAGCATACATGTCAAAAAACGAGTAAAACACAATAGTGCGTTATCCTTTAAAACACATTACTTTACTAAAAGCATAAAAAGTGGCCAGTCACATGGTACAGGTACTAGATCGCACCAGATATATGCGCAATTAAAACCTGCAATACTCTTGTATGAGCAAGCAAAGGAAACTGCACTCCTGAAATGTAACAATGTGGTTGTAACGATGAAGGGGGGGCTTGGTGACGTCATGAAGCTCGCTGTTCATCGTTACAACCACATTGTTACATTTGAGGAGTGGAGTTTCCTTTGATTGCTCATACAAGAGTATTGCAGGTTTTAATTGCGCATATATCTGGTGCGATCTAGTACCTGTATTATGTGACTGGCCACTTTTTATGCTTTTAGTAAAGTAATGTGTTTTAAAGGATAACGCACTATTGTGTTTTACTCGTTTTTTTATCATGTATGCTGAATGGAGGAGGAAAGATTAAAGGGATCGGTGATCTTTGGAGGAAGATTCCATTTTCAGGATACATCTGACCATTTATGTCCACCTCGAGGGACACATGCGTTTTTTGACCAAACTATATGCGAGATCAAAAACCCTGTTGAGGGCACATCTGGCGTTTGTGGTGGAGGATTGATATTGCATGAAGATATGAAATTGTGAAGTTTGTTTCAAGTTGAAGAAAAACATTATACTTGGAGACTTTTATTCACATAGGTTCACTTTTTCTTTTTTCACATATGTTCACTGTATTATAACATAATTTGTTTGCTATCACATACTAAAAGCGCGGCACTGTATGTTTTATGAACTAGTGGATGTGTATTGGATTTTTTCTGAATGATAAGGATATTGTTTAGTGTCACAAAAAAATCCGGCCTCCTCCTTCCCCTTACAGCCGACCAATCCTCTCCTTTTTAGTAAGATGTTAAAGAAGTGACACTAAACTCTGGTTTAAAAAATATATCCAACTCAAATATGTGTTCTTAAACCAAAAAAAAGTCATTGGTGCTCTCAGACCCTCCAAATCTCCATTTTTACTTTTTTTAATTTGTGATCCAACTTCCTGATATGGGCCCTGGGCGATGGGTGATGGGGCGTGCAATGTGTATAGAGCAGTGTACATGGCTACAACTAATATTCACTGCTGTTTTCAAACAAAGAGAAGTGGGGAAAAGGAGAGGTTTGGGAGTTAATGTAGGATGTCACAAGGAGTTTAATTTTCAAAAAGAAGTTGGAGGGAAGGTGTGGAATCTCATGGAGGATGTTACAAAGAAGTAGAAAAACACAGTAAGAAATTATTTCCAGAAAAATAGATTACAGGGACAGTAACTAGCTGATGTGTTTGGGTTTTTTTTCTGAATAATAGGGATATTGTTTAGTGTCACAAAAATAAAAAAATCTGGCCTCCTCCACCCCTATAGCCAGCCAATCCTCTCCTTTTTTGTAAGATGTTAACGTTAAGATGTTCTAAAAATGTATACAATAACCCAAAAAAGTGACTTTTTCTGATCCAGATCTCCATTTTTTGTAATCTAACTGCCAGCTGTGGGTGACAGGTGGTGGGTTTTGCAGTTTATATACATAAAATATAATATTATATATAACATTTTCTTTTTTAAACAGAAATGAGAAGAAAAGGAGAGGTTCAAGGATTAAAGAGGATGTTACATGAAGTCAGAAACACACCATAATATCTTACATTAACTTACCACTATTTTATCTATGTTAAAAATTAAAATCTATTTTTTTTTTTTTTGTATTTTTTTTTTTTTTTTGTAATTTTTTTTTTTTCCAAACAAAGTGAGAAGAAAAGGACAGATTCAGGAGACAGGGAAGATGTCAGAATCAGAAACATACAGTCTAGAGAGAGCTATGGCTAAAAAATGGACTTTTTTCCCCCTTTAAGCCAGTAATTAGGGGGAGGTAAGAGAGATGGGCTGTAAACATAAAAAACCCATAATTGCCTGATGTTACTTACCTCATTCGGCCCTTACCTGATGTTACTTACCTCATTCGGCCCTGGGTCTTTTGGCTCCTTGAGGCTTGCTGTACGCTGCCTTTCTTTTGGGCTCTTTGGAGTTCAGGGCATCCAGGAGACCTTCAGCTACCAGCTCTTTGTATTTAGCCCCTTTGCTTGCTCGGGAAGAGCATCGCTGGGTGCTGGTTGTAGGCTCCTGGGATGCCAAGCTGGTGGTGATGTCCCTCCTCTTCACCTTGAGGGCCTTTCCATCTTCAGCCCTCTTCCCAGATGTCTTTGGGAACCTCACTGGATAGTGGAAGATGGGAGCCATGGTGAAGGTAGTAGCCATGTCCAGAAGCTGTCCCAGGGCCTCAGTCTTCTCAGCCTTTCCTCCCTGCAGGTGAGTCACAGCGGCCATGATGTCCTCCTCTCTGTCCTTCCCGGTGCAGTCCGACGATGCGAATCCCAGAAGCAGAAGAGGGTCCGCTGATCCCCAGTCGAAGTCTCCGGCCATCATAATAGCAGAAATGCTGAAAACTTGCTGAAATCCACAGAAATCCTGGAGCTACAGGTGTCTGTGTCCTCTCAGCAGCACAGCTATCAACAGCGATCAACTGTCACTTTTGGTGTGAGGTTGTTTACTCAAATCTCCCCCCCCCTCCCCCCCCCCCCCTCCAACCGACCTGATGCTTAGAAATTCACCTGTTAGCCCATTTGTTTAACACATAAAACCATATTTTACCCCAAATACTACCAGAAATATTGTTCTATAGACACACCCATTAATATCACCATACATTTAGACTAGGAGCATTTAACCCTTTTTCTGCCAGAGACGTTTTTAGGTTTTTTTTTACACATATTTTAAAAATGAATTAAAGGTGATTACTGAAGATTACAGAAAACCCCCAAACATGATATATTTTCTTGCAGCAGAGACCCTGGCAATTCAAATATCAAAAATTATATCAAAAATTAGACAATTTATGTCACATAATATGTGTGCAATGGTTTTTCAAGCTCAAATTTTTAGTAAAAAATGTCACTAGAGTTCATTTTAGGGCACACAAACACAATATATTCCCCAAATGTTTGGTAAAATATAAAAGATGAAGTTGCACCAGGTAAATAGATGCCCAATATGTGAAGCTTTAAAACTGAGCGTGCCCATAATACAAACATGTACTTCAGCACCCTATATTTTCTCCAAGGGGACACATTAAAAGCCCCTCCAGGTCATTAGGTTGGAAGTAACACAACACGTAACACAACACGTGTAGCACCTGCAATGTTTTCATATGTGGGTGCCATGACCGGTGTGCTCAGGTTGGTATGTACATAGAGGCGGGGGGGGGGGACCTTTTGGAGGTTTAAGTGCTTGGGTGTACGTTTATTTGTTGACACTTTTTATTGATATCACAGAGAGGACACCGTCTCCTATGTGATGTAATGCCTTTGTGACAGGTGCTGCTTCTTCACACATCAGGAGTCTATTTCAGCAGCAAGCCGACAGACAACTTGTGATACATTGTTACATACAACACACTCCCAGCTCCTGGTGTGTACCCCCCCCCCCCCCGGCAGTGAGAGGGTTAATGATGCCGTAACAGATGTTGGTGTTTCTGGGGGTTGGAGGGGCATTGGGGGCCTCTTACTATATGGCTGATTCATGATTTGGCTGCCTTGTCTTGGCAGTGTGTATTTCCCTCCTGGGATCCAGTTTGTGTTTTTCTGCTCCTGATAGTTGTCTGTGAGTATGGCTGGGGAAGACAGGAATGGAGGGCACTCACACTCTATTAGTTTCACTGCAGGCAGGTGAGATGTCGGGTCTTTTAGACCCCTGTCAGCAGTCACTGTGAGCAGGGAAAGGGCCACACTCGAAATGCGTTGTCATGGTGACAGTGGAAGCCTCCATCTTGTTTGGTCCAGCTTGCACTCCACCTTGATCCCCGGATCCAGTTAACTTCCTTTGTTGATGTCACTTCTGGTGCACCGCATCCGAGCCCACGCAGGTTACCGAGTGACTCCCAGAATCCTAGTGGACCCAGCCGGAGACCCATTGATGGTGGATCCTTACTAGCGGAGTCACTAGTGGTTATAAAACAGTCCTGTTTGCTGACATGGGCTCACCGCTGACACTCCTGAAGCTCTGTGAGCTTCTATCTCCCTGGAAGGCTTTCCTTTAATGTGCAATGTTGCTGTTTTTATTGAAGTTCATCCTCTCTTGTTCTGACTGGTATATTACCATTGATCAAGCAAGAGAGCACGTGTTTTATCTGCCATAAATATGCTTGTGCCTTGTTATAAACGTTTAGTGCCACAGTGACCGAATTGTTGTTCTGATTTTTGATTTGACATGGTGACTCCTTTATACAAGTCACTTTCCTCGAATCGCTTTTGGGACATTTGGTTTCATGTTTGCTTTTTCACCACTCTTGGTGATTTTCATGCGAAGCAGCTGAGGACTAGCAGCCACTTTAGACAATCATTCTATGTATACCTCACTGCCCAGCCTTAGCGCCTAAACTTCAGGATATATATCCAAATTTATTCTGCAGAAGGGCAATGACCCCAAACATACATCCAATGTCATTATAACCATCTTTACTGTAAAGAAGAACAAGGAGTCCTGGAAGTGATGGTTTGGCCCCCACAGAGCCCTGATCTCAACCTCATCAAGTCTGTTTGGGATTACATGAAGAGTCAGAAGGATAAAGGGCAGCCTACATCCACAGAAGATATGTGGTTAGTTCTCCAATCTGTTTGGAACAACCTACCTGCCGAGTTCCTTCAAAAACTGTACAAGTGTACCTAGAATTGATGCTGTTTTGAAGGCAAAGGATGGTCACACCAAATATTGATTTAATTTGGATTTCTCTTTGGTTCATTTACCTTCCATTTTGTTATTTGATAAAAATAAACTATTAACACTTCTATGCCTGAAAGAATCCATAGTATAAGTAAACCCTCATCTTGTAAAACAGCCCATTTAGTTTGAAATAGAAATGAAAGGCAAAACATTTATGTATACTGTGGGAACTCGCTTCAACGTGGTAGAGCTTTTAAACGCAAACAGCTACTCTCTTTCTTTTTCAAGGGCCTTTTTAGCCCACTTTTATTTAAATGAAAGTTCAAACATAATGCTTCCCACACAGGGGTATCCACCAACAAAATCAGCCTCCTGGCTTACACACAGTTCAATGTCAGTCTCCTGCAGACTCTTCCCAAATTTTAGCCACTAGCACACAGCTAGTCTGGCTTCCACCTGACTCCAAGGCAGAGACCTCCCATCTGACTCCTATCTGCTGGGGTGGAGCCCTGCTGACTCCTAGCTGCCGGGGTGGAGCCCTGCTGACTCCTAGCTGCCGGGGTGGAGCCCAGAACCCTGGTCCTGACTCTCTCTAAAGGCCTGCACACACCTGTGCAATCAGTCTCCTGGCCTATCCCAAAACCTGGTCCCAGGATTGGAGATTTCATCCCTCCCAGATCTCTTTGAAATCTCTAGGCTCCAGATCCCAAAACAGACCTTACAAACAAAGGAGGAAAGTGAAAAGCCACTTTCCTCCGTATCAAACACTTACCCTGGAGCCCCTCAACCTGCCTAGTTGAGAATCCTGGGTGACAGATCGTCACACTGACACAATACATATAGAAAAAGTGAAAATATATCTTCTGTTCTCAGCTTCATATGGAACTCAGGGAGGAGAAACAGCAGCACACTGGTCTTCCCAGTGAAAGGCTGTGAAGGAAGCATGTCAGCACAGTTTAATCCATGGAGGAGAACAGGCTGAGTTGTCAGCAGAACCAGAAAACTGGCCACGCTGTGCTCTCATGCCTGGTGTGGTCAGTTTTTAATAGGAAAGCAGAGGAACTGGCAGGAACACCAACAATTTCACACAAAGCAAGCAATTCAAGGAGAACAGGATACTTTTTTTTTTTGGTACAAGCACGTGCTACAACAGTTGTATGTCAGGAGTATGCAATGTTGGGCTTACATATTTAATTTACAGCATTTTTTACACCGGCCTAAAATGTTTGCACAGCAGTGTGTGTAAATAAGTGTATGTGTACGTGTGTGTGTTTATAAAAATATATTTTAAAAAATTGTACTATCGCCGAAATAAAATTCCCAACAATGTTTTTAATGGTAGTTGGATGTTTTGGATATGTTCTATTGGTGTAAGACTTGTGAATGTTACCCCTCCCTATCCTAAAACAGGACATTCAGAATAAAGGCAGTCGCTTACTTTGGAATTGAATGCATGAATGGATTTCCTTCTCTGAAAACTTTCAGCCAGAGTCTGGAGTGGTTGGGACATTGATATAGATGTAAAGCTGGGTTGGGTGAAGATCTGCTATTTGTGCCTCTAATGATTTTCTCCTTGTTTTTTTTCACTTTTTTGATCATTCATTTTATCTTGGAGATCCACATCTGTAATAACACATTCACCTGCTATTTATCTTGTTTTTCTAGCTCACCACTTTAGCACCTAAACAGAGAAAGGGAAATCAACATGGGGGATGAAAGTGAATGGTTGAAACGTCCTGTTGGCCAGAAGAGTGAGCACAAGGTAAATTGTGATTTATGATGTTTAAATATGATCCACGTCATCATGCATGCCTAAAGGAGAACTTCAACTCCCTTTCCCACTTCCAGTCCGGACACTTTTTTACCCTCGTCCTGTCCAGGCCAATTTTCAGCTTTCAGTGCTATCACAGTTTGAATGACAATTGCGCAGTCATGCAACACTGTACCCATATGAATTTTTTAGCATTTTTTTTTAGACAGATAAAGCTTTATTTTGGTGGTATTTATTCACCACTGGGATTTTTATTTTTTTTGCTATGTAAATGAAAAAGTCCAAAAATTTAGAAAAAAAGTGTTTTTCTTATAAAAGTTTGGAAATAAATAGTATTTCAGTATAAATCTTGGCCAAAATGTATTCTGTTATCTTTTTAGTAAAAAAAAATAACCCAAATTAGTTTATAACCAAAAATTAAAAGTTTTAAACATTTTTTTTTTTTTTTTTACATATTGTCACCCTAGCAGTACAGTGTCACTGTACTACATGTGAGGGGTGATGAAGATTTTTTTTTTTTTTTTACACTGATTGCTTTTACACCCGTAAAGACTGTAAAAGCAATGATTTCTCCTTCTCACTAGCTGCATTCTTGCAGCCATTGAGAACTACTGTGTGAGCTGTGATTGTTTACAGCTTGTCACAGGGTACAAGGCTGTTGTGAATAGCCTTGTACCATGTGATCTCTGTGATCATTAACAGATTTCACACGTAGTAAGCAATGTCAAAAGTGACATCTTGCTTACTACTCTGCATGTGATTACTGATTGGCCAATCAGTGATCACATGATCGGGACGTCACACAGAGGTCCTGTCCGACGATCAGTGTTTCACTGTGTCCGGAGGCGGATTGCGGTGCTGCGTGCTCCCAGGGCGCACAAGCAGGGTGCAGGAAGGCTGTTTATAAACGGCCACACGACCCTGCACTGCCACTGTCCGGCCGTTTATATACAACAGGCGGTTAATGGCACTTTTTGGTTAATGGCTGGGAGGTGGCACAGCTTCACTATCATGAGCCCACTAAAGTTGGTTGTCACAGTGGATACATGATTGGGAACCCATCCCACAGGCTGCTTGTCAAAAGCTGTGACTGAGAGCTGTCTTTGACGGCTCAGTTAATGTGCAGTGAGCTTGCTAATTGCTGTTGTGGGTGCATATGTGCCGACGCGGGGTGCTGAGGCCCACTTTTTCTTGCTATTGCAGATATGGGCTACATGGTTGGCAAAAGGTTACGTGAAGGGAGGATGATTATGGTACATGCTCAGTTTTGCTACCAATGTGAACCTCCTTCAGCCCTACTTCGGGATCTTCACTGTGTAGCCCTACCTGGCACTGCAGAGCCTTTGCCTCAGTTTTTACTTGACTAGAAGGATAAAATGTGTCTGACGGAAATCCAATACATCTCACCATCCAAATACTACTGTTCCTACAGTAAAGCATGGAGGTGGTAATATCCTGTTCTGGGGGGCTTCTGTGCAGCAGGGATTGGAGCACTTGTCAGGATAGAAGGAAAGATGGATGGGGTGAAAAACCATCAAATTCTTGAGGAAAATGTGCTGCCTTCTGCCAGAAAGTTGTCAGTGAGAAGGTTTACCTTCCAACATGATAATGACCCAAAGCACACAGCAAAAATGGGCACACAGTGGTTGGAGGAGAAAAAGGTGAACGTCCTTGCATGGCCTAGTCAGAGCCCAGACTTAAACCCCTTTGAAACTCTGTGGAATGATTTAAGACTGCAGTCCACAAACAGTCACTGTCAAATTAAAGTGAACTTGAGTAGTTCTGCAAAGAAGAACGGGCAAATATTGCCAAGTCTAGATGTGCAAAGTTAGTGGAGACCTATCCCAACAGACTAATGGCTTTAATTAACCGCTTGCCTGCCGACCCATAGCAGATATACTGCTACAGGGCAGTTTTGCAAAATCATGTAAATATATGTGATTTTGTAGTTCCAGGTAGGGGGTTTTCGTGTGCGGTGCCCTACCCGTTCTGCTATTGGCTCCTGAGGATGTCAATCACCAGGTCCTGGCTGGTGATTTTTGGCCAGGACTAGGTGATCATCTGCAAAGCTGAGAGGGGAGAGACCTATGTGTAAACAACACAGATCTCTCTCCTGTCAGCATTGACATGCTGCACAGCACAGATCTAGAAAGCAGCAGGTTTGCTTAGTAAAACACAACATAGTACACAAAAAAATCACTCCCTAACCCACAGTTAACCCTTTGATCGCCCCAGATGTTAACTCCTTCCTGCCCAGTGTCATTAGTACAGTGTCAGTGCTTTTGATTAGCCCTGATCACTGTATTAGTGTCACTGGTCAGTGGCAGTTAGTCTCCCCCAGTGTTAGATTGCCCACTGCAGTCCCGCTATAAGTCGCTGATCACCGCCATTACTAGTATATATAAAAAAAAATCATTATACGTATGTGCCGCCATTTTGTAGATGCTATAACTTTCACGTAAACCAATTAATATACACTTATTGGGATTTTTTTTTAGCAAGACATTTAGCAGAATACATTTTGGCCTAAATTTATGATGAAATGTATTTATTTTTTTGTAATTAATATGTTTTATAGCAAAAAGTCAAAAATATTGTTGTTTTGCTTTTTCAAAATTGTCAGTATTTTGTTTTCTTTATAGCACAAAATATGAAAACCGCAGAGGTGATCAAATACCTATTTGTGGGGAAAAAAATGACATAAATTTAATTTATGTTCAGCGTTGCATGACTGCACAATTGCCAGTTAAAATAACGCAGAGCTGTATCGTAAAAAATGGCCTGCTTAGGAAGGGGGGTAAATCTTCTGGAAGGCAAGTGGTTAAAGCAAAATTTGATTCAACAAAACACTGACACAAGCGGGTGATCCTTTTTCCAACTCGGTGAATCTGTTTTTGACTTTTTCAATTCTTTTTCTGACCTGTTGGTGTTCTATCTTTCACTTGGATGTTGTAACAAAAAATCTTTTTACTTTCTATGCCTCGATCACATGGGTGTGCTGCAGTGTATACCTGTGAGAGGGCCATGTATGACCACAGGGGGATGCCCAGGTGTTCAGGTGGGTGCCATGCAGATGCAGGGGTGCAGTCCAAAATGCAGAAGTGTGCGTTTGGGGCTGTACACCCACACAGCTGTCAGATTGAGAGCAGTGGCTGTGTCCATGCAGCTCTGTGTCCCAATTGACATGAATGGGACTGCCCCCATGGGGATGCATGAACACCTGTGGCTAAAAGCGGCAGTACGCCGGTGTGAACGAAGTCTAAATCTTTATTTATTTATTATCGATCCTATTTATTCACATGTGTTATTGAAAGATCGGTCCACCCGTAAAGTTTGGGTTTATGCTAAAGAGAGATCACCTGGCGGTTCTGTGTATCTCTTAAAGTATACCTACAGGCAAAACTTTGTAGTTTTCAATTGGGTGGAGAGGGTTTAGAACACCTGTCAGGTTTTTATTGCTGTCTGTGTCTCCCAGGGGCGGACTGACCATTTGAAAACGCGGGCACTGCCCGAGGGTCCGGGGTCAGTAGGGGGCCCCATGAGATGCCACTGGTACCTTTTTCATAGGCTTTTTTGAGTTTGGGCAAGGACACAGGGGCCCCATGATCCCCTATTGCCCGGGGACACCATGAGTTGTCAGTCCACCCCTGGTGTCCCCTTTAGGGAGATTCACCCTCTCTATTTGCCCGGTTTACTATTATCACCGAAAGTAAAAGAAAATCACAAATTTAGTTTTGTGACCAGAACAGGAATAGAGGGGAAATCTTCCAAGAGGGACACTAGTTTTGATGACAGCCACGGATTCCTTCACTTTGGATGGGTTTCCTTTCACTTCCTTTTTTGGCCATGGGATAGGAAATGAAAGGAAATCTCCCCAATGGGACACAGATGACCAAAATAAAACTGACAAGTGTTAAAACCCTCCTTTACCCTATTGGAAATTAAAAAAAAAAAGCTTTGCCTTTATTTCTACTTTAAGGGCTCTAAAGATGAGACCTCTGAAGTCCTGGGTCTATACTCTGCAGTGCCCATTATGAGGGGTCCCCACTTTTCTATTTTATACTATGGGAAATGTAACAGAAGGAGCAGGAACACCCATAAAATAAATATACGAGGCCAGGGGCTGATTCATGCAACACGGCTCAACCCACAACAACAATATCACCCTTGGGTGGACTGACCTTATGGGTTATGGCATCTTCAGTCATTTCTACAGGCTTTACTCATCTGTTTATGTCTCCTATGTACTTAAAATTGGTCTAAATTGTGTAATTTACTTATCCGCAGCATGTTCTACATTTGCAGTCAAATTTGTGAAACCCCCACTATATGTTTACTATGGGTTCCCAATTACAAAGCAAATCTAAAACTCTTGTTTAAAAAAAAAAAGATCTTACTATTTAGATGTTTGGTCTTTGGGCAGACTGCAAGCTATTCTGAACAATTTTAGCCCTTTCACTGCCAGAACCGTTTTTGCATTTTTTTGCACACGTTTACAAAATCATTTTAGGCCTGAAGATTACACAAAACCCCCAAACATTATACATTTTTTGAAAGCAGACACCCTAAAGAATGAAATAGGGGTAGTTCCAATTTGTTATGTCGCACAATATTACCACAAAGGTCTAGGAAATGCAAAATTTCATGAAGAAACTCACTAAGCTGAATTTTAAGGCAAACAAATGCAACAAATTACAAACAAATTTTTTGTAAAATATAAAAGAGGAGTGTGCCCTGAGTATATAGATACCTAGCATGTCAAACATTAAATTTACATGCACCTGTGAAATGGCGACAAACGTCAGTACCTTATATTTTCTATAGGCAAAACTTCAAAAGCCTCTACAGGTCATCAGTTAAGTGTTACAGAGGGGGCACTCCGATGGGATCAGTCCATGTAAGGGGACACTCCGATGGGATCAGTCCATGTGAGAGGACACTCCGATGGGATCAGTCCATGTGAGAGGACACTCCGATGGGATCAGTCCATGTGAGAGGACACTCCGATGGGATCAGTCCATGTGAGAGTACATTCCGATGGGATCAATCCATGTGAGGGGGCACTCCGATGGGATCAGTCCATGTGAGGGGACACTCAGATGGGATCAGTCCATGTGAGAGGACACTCAGATGGGATCAGTCCATGTGAGAGGACACTCCGATGGGATCAGTCCATGTGAGAGGACACTCCGATGGGATCAGTCCATGTGAGGGGACACTCCGATGGGATCAGTCCATGTGAGGGGGCACTCCGATGGGATCAGTCCATGTGGGAGGACACTCCGATGGGATCAGTCCATGTGGGAGGACACTCCGATGGGATCAGTCCATGTGAGGGGGCACTCCGATGGGATCAGTCCATGTGAGAGTACATTCCGATGGGATCACTCCATGTAAGGGGGCACTCCGATGGGATTAGTCCATGTAAGGGGACACTCTGATGGGATCACTCCATGTAAGGGGACACTCTGATGGGATCAGTCCATGTAAGGGGACACTCTGATGGGATCAGTCCATGTGAGAGGACATTCCGATGGGATCAGTCTATGTAAGGGGACACTCTGATGGGATAAGTCCATGTGTCAGGGATCACCACGGCGCTGGTCCCGGCGCAGGTGCATTGCGCCGCCTTGTGCAGGGACGTGGGCACTAGGTCCTGGCCGGCCGCGGCGTCCGAACTCGCACATGCGCAGTGGGAGCCGCGGGCGTGCACCTGGCACCAATGACAGCGCAGGGCGCGATATTTAAACGGCCCTGAACTGTCATTGAGTGCCTTCTGGTCTTACCTGCATTCGTGAACCTGTGAACCTGTATCCTGTAAGTTGCTGACCCGGATTGTACCTGACCACGCTGTATTCTCCTGCTCTGACCCTTGGCTTGCCTGACCTCTCTCCTGGATGCCCCCTATTGGATCTGTTCTTCTGTTACTGACCTGGCGTGTGACCCGACTATTTTCTGCTTTGTACCGCACCGTCCCCACGGCTACCGACCCGGCTTGTCTGACCTCGCACCTGCTCAGCCATCCATCCCGTCGGGGTCGCCCGACCTCCTCATATCAGGCTCTCCCCTGTTGGAGCCCCTGGCGAACACCCCTACCACTGACAGGTATACTCAGTAGTCACGACCTGGTCTCAGGGTGCTCCAAGTCCATCCCCACCATCAGGGGCCCTGGTGAACAAGTACTCTGGGGCTTATATTCCGTGCTCTGGGGATGCCTGATCAGTGGAGTGCTAGTGGTGCCGCCAGGCGGTCCCTTACAGTACCAGAAGGCCATGACTGAGCCTAGGAGAGGGGGACGAGTGGAAGACAGTGTTCCGTACTCGTTTTGGGCACTTTGAATATCTAGTCATGCCATTTTGGCTGTGCAATGCCCCAGCCACGTTCCAGCATTTTGTGAGCGATATATTCAGGGACTACCTTGATGTTTTTGTAATCGTCTACTTGGATGACATACTGATCTTTTCACCCTCACTTAAGGCTCACAGGATTCATGTGGCAAAGGTATTAGGGCGGTTGCGCCTGCATGGGCTATATGCCAAAGCTGACAAGTGCAGCTTTGAGCAGCCCAGTATTACTTTTTTGGGTCTGATTATCTCCACCACGGGGGTCGCGATGGACCCTCAGAAGGTCTCAGCAATTCTGGATTGGCCAGTTCCCACAGATAAAAAGGGCATCCAACGTTTTATTGGGTTTTCGAACTTTTACAGAAAGTTTATTAGGAACTTCTCAGGTCTGGTCTCCCCCATAACTCAGTTGACCAAACAAGGAACCCGCTTCAGATGGACACCAGAGGCCCAGGAAGCCTTTGAGGCCCTGAAAAAATTGTTCACCACAGCACCCATTCTCGGCCATCCAGACGCTTCCATTGCCTTACATACTGGAAGTAGATGCGTCTGAGAATGCGGTAGGATCCATCCTGTCCCAGCGAAAAGGCACCCTGTAGCATTCTTTCCAAGGAAGCTTACTCCGGCCGAGAAGAACTATGATATTGGCGATCGAGAACTGTTGGCCATTAAAATGGCATTAGAGGAATGGAGGTACCTGCTGGAAGGAGCCACGCATCCAATCTTGATCTTCAACGATCATAAAAACCTAGAGTATCTGAGAACGGCTAAACGGTTACGCCCGCGACAGGCGAGATGGGCACTCTTTTTCTCCAGGTTCTCCTTTCATATAACATACAGACCTGGTTCCAAGAACACGAAGCCCGACACACTGTCACGCATGTTTGAGGACCCCAAGGAAGAACCAGTACCCAATACCATTCTGTCCTCGGAACTTCTTGGCCCTCCAAACGGAGCTTCGGTCGAAACTCCTGGACGCATCCACGGCAATGTCAGCCCCATCTGGGGCGTCCCTGCAGAACAAGGGAGGACTCCTATGGAAGGAGGGGTTGATCGCGGTACCTGAAGAAGTCCGAACTTTAGTCTTGGGACATTGTCATGATCACCCGATGGCAGGACACTTTGTCCTAACAAAAACCCTGGATCTTCTCCAACGCTCATTTTGGTGGCCGAGCATGGCTAAGGACTGCAAACATTACGTTAAATCCTGCGCCGTCTGTCAAAGAAACAAACCTTCAAGAAACAAGGCTTGGGGACTGCTGCGCCCACTGCCGATACCTGAACGACCATGGCAAAGGATCGCAATGGACTTTATAGTCGAGCTCCCTCCGTCCCAGGGCCACACCGCGATCCTTGTGGTCATCGATCGACTATCTAAGATGGCCCACTTCTTACCCTTGAAAAATACTCCGTTGGCATCCGAGACTGCACGAATCTTCATTCAGGAAATAGTAAGATTACACAGAGTTCCAGAAAACATCGTCTCGGATCGAGGAGTCCAATTCACTTCTAAATTTTGGAGGGCTCTATGCAAGGCATTGGATATCAAACTGTCCCTCTCCTCCGCGTTCCACCCACAGACCAATGGGCAAACAGAGAGGACTAACCAGTTCCTGGAGCAATACCTGCGATGCTACACGTCCTTCCTACAGGATAATTGGCTGACGCTCTTACCCTTGGCAGAATTTGCCTACAACAATGCAAATCATTCAGCAACGGGGCAATCCCCGCTTTTTTTCAAACTATGGATTTCACCCTGTTTTCCTTCCTGATCTGGTCCCCGAGTGTCCAGTTCCGGCCACACAAGACGCGCTTACTTTTTTCTCCACCAACAACAAATTAATTCAGGAGGCCATCTCTCGGGCCCAGGAGGATAACAAGAAGGCTTTTGATAAGAAGCGAAGGGGGGACCTGGTGCTGCAACCTGGGGATAAGGTCTGGTTGGCGACAACGAATTTGAAAATGTTGTGTCCTTCAAGGAAATTGGGACCGAAGTTTGTAGGCCCTTTCTGTGTGAAGCGAATGATTAACAAAGTGGCATACGAGCTCATCCTCCCTGAGACGTTCAAGATCCACCCAGTATTCCACGTGTCCCTGTTGAAACCAGTGGTCCCAGATCCCTTTCCAGATCGAGAGTCCAGACCTCTGGAGGCCATAACTGTCGAAGAGCAAGAAGAATTTGAGGTAGAAGCAATCCTGAAGTGCCGAAGGAGGGGGGGTCAGACCCAGTTCTTAATTAAATGGAAGGGCTATGGTCCGGAGGACAATTACTGGGAACCGGCCCAAAATGTTCATGCACCTAGGCTTGTCCGTGGGTTTCTTCGTGATCACCCGTGGTGGAGAGATCGGGTGGGCATCTAGAGGTTGCCCGTAGGGGGGGCAATGTCAGGGATCACCACGGCGCTAGTACCGGCGCAGGCGCAGTGCGCCGCCTTGTGCAGGGACGCGGGCACTAGGTCCAGGACAGCCGCGGCGTCCGAACTCGTGCATGCGCACTAGTAGCCGCGGGCGCGCGCCTGGCACCAATGACAGCGCAGGGCGCGATATTTAAATGGCTCTGAACTGTCATTGAGTGCCTTCTGGTCTTACCTGCATTCCTGAACCTGTGAACCTGTATCCTGTAAGTTGCTGACCCGGATTGTACCTGACCACGCTGTATTCTCCTGCTCTGACCCTTGGCTTGCCTGCCCTCTCTCCCAGATGCCCCCTATTGGATCTGATCTTCTGTTACTGACCTGGCGTGTGACCCGACTATTCTCTGCCCGCTGCTTTGTACCGCACCGTCCCCACGGCTACCGACCCGGCTTGTCTGACCTCGCACCTGCTCAGCCATCCATCCATCCCGTCGAGGTCACCCAACCTCCTCTTATCAGGCTCTCCCCTGTGGGAGCCCCTGGCGAACACCCCTACCACTGACAGGTATACTCAGTAGTCACGACCTGGTCTCAGGGTGCTCCAAGTCCATCCCCACCATCAGGGGCCCTGGTGAACAAGTACTCTGGGGCTTAGATTCCGTGCTCTGGGGACGCCTGATCAGTGCAGTGCTAGTGGTGCCGCCAGGCGGTCCCTTACACCATGTAAGGGGACACTCTGATGGGATCAGTCCATGTAACGGGACATTCCAATGGAATCAGTCCATGTGAGGGGGCACTCCGATGGGATCAGTCTGTGTGAGGGGGCACTCCGATGGGATCAGTCCATGTGAGGGGGCACTCTGATGGGATCAGTCCATGTAAGGGGGCACTCTCATGGGATCAATCCATGTAAGGGGGCACTCCAAACTACAAAACAATAATAAGCTAATGCAGTTTGATACAACAACAAAAACAACTTACAGGAATCAAAACGATGAATGCGACTCTTTGGTGGTCAAGGCCACCCCTAAGGACCTCTATATCTAGTACAGTACCCACCACTGGCCTACATTTTTCTTCTGTTTGTAGACAGAAATAGAGACAATCACTTTGTTGTACACATAAGAGATATTCTTGTCTAAGTAGCAATCCACAATGGTCAAGGTCAACATAAAGAAACTGACAATACAATTCACACCATGTCCGGAGAGGAATCACACAGGAATGCGTGTTGCTTTCCTGTGCAATTCACATACGGTTGTTCAGTGCAGTGCAATTTCATGCCCATTCATTCCCGCACTGTAACCTGATCACATGTTACAAAAGTACCATGCAATCCAATGTGGGAAAAGCACTTTGTTTGCAACCTGCAGTTGGCGTGTCATTACATTTTTATTGACACCCACTACAGATGACAAAAGCAGTGCGTTTTACATGAGGTTGAGTCACACAGGAATGCACAGTGCGTTCCTGTGCGATGCAGATGCTGGCATGGTGTGAACCAGCACTAAATGTACATAGAAAAGGAAACTAGAACAGTCATTCTGGACTAATGAGCATTTTTCAGCCTGGGTTCACATACATGCGGTGCAGTATATTGCATGTGATTCACACAGGAACCGCACCGCATTCCTGTGCAAATCACATACGATTTGTGTGCGGTGCGATTGGAGCCATACATTTTGTATGGCTCTAATCGCACCACACCAGAAAGGTGCAGGACCCTTTTTCTGGGTCCACAATAGAATCAGATCACATGGGTATTCACACCTATGCGGTCCGATTCTGCACATTGCACCGCATTTTTCAGACCGCTTTCGGGCTGTTGTTAACATACACACATGCAGCTGTTCGCAGGGTGCGTTTCTGAAGCGGTGCGGAATTCTCACAGAAAACGCAGCAAATTCTGCACTGCATCAGTGTGAGCCAGGGTTCAGTGTCATTATTCACTGAGAAGGGAATCTGAATGTAACGTAAACAGCTGAGAATTTTCTGATTCAGTTTTTATTTTCCTTTAAAGAATTTCCTTTCAGTGCTGCAACTTGTACTCGGCCTCTTAGAAGGCGGAGGGGAGAACTGGAATCCAATGTGTACTGAACTATATATGACAACGTAGCCTTGTCTACAGGTCCATGTGTCAGTGGTCAGTGCAGCAAGATGCTCCCACACAGCTCAGTGCGCAATGTATTGCTGCTTGTGGTTACCTGTCTTATCTATGGAGTGTTGTGTTCAAAGGAAACTCACATTGACTGTAAGTATCACATTGCTGTCTTTATCATTCCTGATGGAGTTTTCTAGGAATCACATTGTAAGGGACAATGTGAAAAGAGCAGTGACTTTTACTCGATTTTCTAAAATTTAGTGAGGTGAAATCAACGTTTGTTGTCCACTATAGCCATGAACAAATTTTTAAGGAATAAGATGGATAATTTGTCTTGAACAAACAAATTTCCACTTATGTGTAGTTTACATTTGATAAATGACATCCATTCCTAAATCAAATGATAAAGTTGTAGTAAACTCCGCTTGGTCAATTGTACCTACAGGTATGCTTATAATAAATCTTACCTGTAGGCAGGGGTGGACTGACAACTCATGGGGCCCCCGGGCAATAGGGGATCATGGGGCCCCTGTGTCCTTGCCCAAACTCAAAAAAGCCTTTGAAAGAAGGAACCAGGGGCATCTCATGGGGCCCTCTACTGACCCCGGGCCCTCAGGCAGTGCCCGAGTTTCCAAATGGTCAGTCCTCCCCTGCCTGTAGGCACAATGAATTTCTCCTAAACATGCGCTATTAACCACTTCCCGTCCGGCCGTTTATATACATGGGCCGGACGGGAGCAGTGTAGGGGTGAGTTGCCGTTCATAAACGCCGCCCGCCATTTTAGCCTGTGCACGCTCCCCGGGAGCACACAGCACCATGATACGGTGCCCGCTCTGTCCGGATCGCACTGATCGCTGTACAGGACCTCTGTGTGAGGTCCAGATCATGTGATCACTGATTGGCCAATCAGCGATCACATGAATAGTAGTTAGCAAGATGTCACTTCTGACATCATTGCTTACTACGTGTGAAATCTGTCAATGATCTTGGAGGTCACATGGTACAAGGCTATTCACAACAGCCTTGTACCCTGTGACAAGCTGTGACCAATCACAGCTCACACAGTATTTCTCAATGGCTGCAACTAATTTGGGTTATTTTGTTTTTTACTAAAAAGATAACTGAATAAATTTTGGCCAAGATTTATGAAGAAAGATTAGTTATTTGCAAAATTTCATAAGAAAAACACTTTTTTTCATTTATATAGCAAAAAAAAATAAAAATCCCAGTGGTGAATAAATACCATCAAAATACAGTTTTATCTGTCTCAAAACAATGCTAAAAAATTCATATGGGTACAGTGTTGCTCGACCGCGCAATTGTCATTCAAAGTGTGACAGCACTGAAAGCTGACAATTGGCCTGGACAGGAAGGAAGTGAAAGTGTCCGAACTTGAAGTGGTTAAGGAGATATTCACAATTTCTGCAGCTAATGACGTCACCAGCACATGAGCTCTGAACTGAGGGCACACTGAATGTGCTGTCAATCCAGGGTGCTGTGCCGCGATGGTGACTCCTACGTGCTTTAACTAGAGCTCTGCTGAAGTCACAAGACTATTTAAATTAAGTGTATTTAAATATTTAACTTAAGCTTAAGTGTTTGCATTACCTACCATCACTTTACACTAAAATGGACTTTAATAATGAACTAAAATGATACTTTTTAAAATAATGTAAAATGAATGACTGTAAAACTGACCATCACTCATGCAGTCTTGGTCTATTTCTTTTAATCACCCAAAGGACTCTCCATGGGGTTTTCAGGAAAACTGAAAAAAAACCAATTTGTTTAGAAGCTATTTAAATTATAGCTAAAAAAGTATTTAAAACCCCCTTTTTTCCCGGTTAGGGATTAGAACATCTGTCAGGTTTTTACTGATATCTGTGCCTACATTAAGAGGGTTTACCCTTTCTATTTCTCCTCATGTTTATGGTTATCACTGAAAGGGAAAGAGTTGTCCCCAGAACATAGTAGAGGGGGCATATTTTAAAGGGGAAGCCAGTTCTGGTGGCAACCAGGGAATCCCTTAATTTTGGAGATATTTCTTTTCATTCCTGTTTTGGCTATGGGACGGAGTGAAGGGAAATCTCCCCAATTGGACAATGATGGCAAAACAATCTGAAAGGGATTATAACCCTCCCTTACCCTATCCAAAATGTTTAAAAAAAAATGTTTTGCCTTAATAACTTAGAGCCCCTCCCCCCGAAATGTAAGGTGCGTAGTATTGTGTTAATTGCACTTGGAAACACAATCACTGGATATTTGTATCTTTGTTTTTATTTGTGCAGGTAGAAGCACCCTGTGGTTCCAGTGACGTGGGGTGCAGTTTCAGGATGGGGGGGTTGGAGAATGTGACGATGTGTTATGGTACACCTTAACAGCTTGCCGACCCGCCGCAGTGTTGTTACTGCGGCAGTGCAGCACCAGTGCACACAGAACCGTCTTTTAACATCGCTGTGCAAAACAGGTATGGGCCGTGCGAGAGGCGTCCGTCATTTCCCGCCGGGTGCCGGCGATTACAAGTAATCACTGACAAATAGCAGAGCTGCAATGTAAACAATGCAGCCATGCTATCTGTCAGTTCAGAGCACGCTGAACCTGGGAGAAGACTTTATTTCTCGGGATCAGCGTGTTCCTGTGAAGTACACACCCCGGTCCCCTAGTAAAACACTCCCCTCACACAGTTAACCCTATCTTTCCCTAATAAAAGTTAACCCCTTCCTCCCCAGCGCCATTAGTACAATGTCAGTGGTTTTTTTTTTTTGCACTGATCACTGTATTGGTGTCACTGATGATGTCAGTGACCCCAAGTCATTTTCCCCCCCAGTGTCAAAATGTCCGCCGCAGTTCCGCCATAAGTCGCTGATCACTGTCATAAATTGCTGATCACTGCCATAAGTCGCTGATTGCCGCCAATTATTAGTATAATAAAAAAAAAATCCCAGTATCTTTCCTGCCATTTGTAGACGCTATAACTTTCACGTAAACCAATTAATTTACACGTATTGGGATTTTATTTAAGCAAAGACATGTCGCAGAATACATTTTGGCAGAAATTTATGACTAAATTTGAGTTTTATATTTTTTACTGGACATGTTTTATAGCAAAAAGTCCAAAATATTGTTTTTTTTTCTCAAAATTGTCAGGCTTTTCTTTTATAGCGCAAAAAATAAAAAATGCACAGGCAATCAAATACCACCGAAAGAAAGCTCAATTTGTGGGAAAAAAAGGATGTAAATTTAATTTATGTACCGTATTACTATATATTTTTTATAGCTGAAAGTAAAAAATATAGTTTTTCTTCAAACGTTTTGGTCTTTGTTTGTTTATAGCGTGAAAAATTAAAAGCACACAAGTGATCGAATACCACCAAAAGAAAGCTCTATTCGCGTGAAAAGAAGGACGTAAATTATTTTGGATGCAGCATTGCATGACCGCTCATTTATCAGTTGGATTAGTGCAGCGCCGAGTAGCAAAAAGAGGCCTGGTCATTAAGGGGGGTAAATCCTCAGGAGGGCAAGTGGTTAAATATAGTTGTAATATGAAATCTGGTCAGAAAGGTGAACGTAGCCTTTTAGGACTTTATTGAATCCTATTGCTTCCACTGATGTATGGCATATGTCTGCAGCAGCAGAGGGTTTTACACAGTTTCCCAGGTGCTGTAGCATGTATCTTTAACGAGTCGAATTTCAGGTGGCAGCGATCTGGTGGATGTACAGCTGATGGATCACTTTCATGGGCCCCCGTTAATGCACCATCCAATTCCCCTACCACCTCCCACTATGTTTCCCGGGTTCCAGTTTTCCACCTTTGAACCTCTGACTCGCACTGCGTGATCTGCGCTTCATTGGCTTCAGTGAAGGGCAGGGGAGACATCAGGGGTCTAATTGCCAGGTGTCTTTTGCAGGTAACCATCCCTAAATATTTTAAGATGATGAGAAAGATGACGGCATTGAGTGGTTATAAGAATGTGTATGAGTAACTGCTTTTGTATTGGTGGAATGGGAATGCTTTGTTAGTCTTTATTTTATGACCTGGCTGTGTTCTTTCTGTTCGCAGAATCGCTCCATAGACCATCGTGTTGATCTGTATTCTCTGCAGCTCTATTGCTGGGATTATTCTGATCTGTGCCAGTAGTAAGTAAGCTTTTATTTTTCATTTATTGCTGTATAAATACTTGTGTGTTGGCTATAGGCAATACATGGTACACAATCCTTCCATGTTCACATCTTCATTATTCACTGGCATCCTCTGTTGGCTCTGGCACAGTAATAAATGAGACGGATTTTTGGTGAATCTTCAAACAAAATCATTTTTTCTATTGTTTTTGCAAGTAGAAGTGTTAGGACATCTGTTGAGTTTCTATTGACATTTATCAAGGAAATTTCACTTAACCCACAAAGGAAATGAGGAAAGTAAAGCAGGGTGTATGCGTATTGAAATTCTTCCTATCCAGCAGGAACTGCCCATATCTCAGTACGTGTGCATGTGGGATTTGGGAAGTTGGTTTTTGGTTTTTTTTTTTTCCTTTTCTTTTTTTTTCCCATTCAACCAGCTGGTTGCTTGAAAAAAGACTGTGTATACCCAGCTAACGTTTATACTATATGAAAGGCAAGAAAAAAAATCACAGAGGTTCTAACACTTCCCCTTCTATGAATAAAGTGGTTTTATTTGCTGATGCGTACCTAGAGAGATTCCGTTCACTTCCTGTTCCTTTGAACATGTATTGTGGAGGAATCTCCCCTGCAGTGGGCACAGACAGAGATCCTAACTGCATCCCACCTTCTTTGGAAAAAAGTTTTGGCAGGAATAACACTTTTTCCTAGTTTAAAATAGTTAAATAGTAAAAAAAAGATTCTGGTAAATGCCTTTTAACCACTTCAAGTCTGGACACTTTTACCCCCTTCCTGTCCAGGCCAATTTTCAGCTTTCAGTGCTATCACACTTTGAATGACAATTGCGCGGTCATGCAACACTGTACCCATATGAATTTTTTAGCATTTTTTTAAACGAATAAAACTTTTTATTTTGGTGGTGTTTATTCACCACTGGGATTTTTATTTTTTTTGCTATATAAATGAAAAAGTCCAAAATTTTGAAAAAATAAATAATCTTTCTCCATAAATCTTGGCCAAAATTTATTCAGTTATCTTTTTAGTAAAAAAAAAAAATAACCAAAATTAGTTTATAACCAAAAATTATTATAAATTTTCAAAACTTTTTTTTACATTTTTTTTTTTTTTAATTTTTTTTTTGTTTTTTTATCAACATACTGTCACCAGAGCAGTAAAAAAAAAAATCTTCATCACCCCCCCCCCCCCCAAGTACTACAGTGTCACTATGGTACTACTGTACTACTTGTGGGGGGTGGTGAAGATTTTTTTTTTTTTACACTGATTGCTTTTTTACCTATATAGGCTGTAAAAGCAATAATTTTTACTTCTCTCTGGCTGCATTCTTGCAGCCATTGAGAAATACTGTGTGAGCTGTGATCGGTCACAGCTTGTCACATGGTACAAGGCTGTTGTGAATAGCCTTATGCTATGTGACCTCTGTGATCATTAACAGATTTCACACGTAGTAAGCAATGATGTCAGAAGTATACTCAGTGATCACATGATCGGGACCTCACACAGACGTCCCGTACAACTACCGCGGTGCTGCGCTCACACAAGCAGGAAGCGGGGAGGACGATTATAATCCGCCACCCGCCCCTGCACTGCTCCCGTCTGGCCATCTATATACATGGGCCGCACGGGAAGTGATTAATTGCCTTCCTAGTTCCTGTCTACCTCCCATATCCACACCAGTGAAAATCCCAGTACTTCCAGGTATAAAAACACATGACTATACCCCCTGCCTTCCCACAATGCATTATTTGCTATCATGAGCGAGTCACCAGTCTCAAATCCTGTTACATGGAGGCAATCCTGGCAGACCTGGATTTGCATAGGGTCTGCAGTGCAAAACACAATGGCAAACTGGATCAGAGAGCCATCCTCTGTGTGACCTCCTGTAGGTGGTGGTGGGAAGGAGGTGCAGAGTGGCCACGGTTCTAGAATGACAGGCAAACTTCCCTGAAGGTGGTGGGTTGGCAGGGAGATACTAGAGAGAATATAGAGGGTGTATGGGGCATGGAGGGAGATACTAGAGAGAATATAGAGGGTGTAGGTGGCACGAAGGGAGATACTAGAGGGGCTATAATCTGTAGCTGGCAGGCAGGGAGACTGTAAAGGGGCTATAGACTGTATGAAGGTTGCAGGGGAGATGCTAGAGGTACTGCAATGGTAAAATATTTACTGGGTATATCTGTCAAAAGACACAGGTAACGTTTGCCTTTTAACTCTTATTTTATTTGTTAAAAAGTGGGATATTTCCAGTAACTGGAGTTGAAAACCCTGTAGTGCAGTCCATGGTTGAAGGTAGAACTGCCTCTTCTGCCTGTCCTTGGATTTTAATTTGAAATACCAGAAGCAAAGCCTCTGGAGGTGTTTTCTACATCCTGGGATGTCTGGGGACATTTGACTTTTATCTAATCCCTCCAATGAATAACACATCTCTGCTGTAAAGTTGTATTTCTTTATTTTATTATCTATTATTGCTTACTTTTAAGGATCCTGTATGTCACCATATTTGTGAATTTTGCTTTTGCCTTTTTTGAGAAGCCCTCATCTCTAACTGTAACATCAGACGTGCGTTACCGCAAAGCAGCCTGGGAGCCACCCTGAAGACTGAAGGAAAGTGTGGAATTTGTGAGTTTTCTTATATTTATTACTGACCTTTCTGTACAGGTAATAACCATTACTGTCCGGCTGACCTAGAATTTATACGTATTTTACACCAAAAACAGGCTATTAAGGCCGGTTCTCACATGCCCACATCTGAATCACGCAGGAGCGTGCTGTGCTTTCCTTTGCAGTTAAACCTAGATGCAAAACATACAGCTTTTGCAATCTGCAGCGGGTGTCAATAGAAATTTAATGACACCCCAAGTGTCGGTCGCAAATGCAGTGCGTTTGCCCGCACCAGATTGCATGGTACTTTTGTACCATGTGATCTGGTTACAGTGGGGCTTATTTATTATAGCTGGGGAGTGCAAAATCAGGCTGACTTCTGCATAGAAACCAATCTGCTTCCAGGTTTTTAGTGGGCGCACAGTTGTGGCATGGGTGCTACAAGGTTCAATCTACGTGCATGTGCAGTGTTCTGTCTCATTTTCTAGTTGCAGCAGCTGAGTTCAGGCATTAAAGTACTTCTAAATCCTCAAGGGTTTTTAACTTAATGGATTTTATGCATTAAAGTGGATTTCCACTCACCCTGTCCAAAAATAAGTCAGCAGCTACAAAGACTATAGCTGCTGACTTTTAAAAAACAGCCACTTACCTGTCCCTCGGTCCCACAGTGTGTCCTCCGCAGCCCATTTCACTGGCCATCCTGTGTTCCAGGTGCCGCCATCTTCAGTGTGGGAACCCGGCTGTGACAGCTTGTGGTTTCACAGCCGGGTTCCCACTATACATTTGCGAGTAGCGCTGTGCTTCATGAATGGACCTGTAATCTTCTGGGACCTGTCACATGTCCCAAAAGACTACAGGGAGGAAGGACACCTTCTGCTTCCGATCGCCTAGGCGATCGGACCGGAAGTGGGAACTGGTACCTGTCAAATTCGGGTACTGACCCCCCCACAAAGCTGCCAAACTTTAATGAGGAACAGGGGAGCAGTCCTTAAAGCAGGACTTCCCCTTTTAGGTGGAGCTCCGCTTTAAGGTAAAAAACCTTTTGTGTAACAGACTGTCACCTTCCCTTATACTTACCTGATCCCCGTTGTGATCCAGCATTGTGCATAAGAGCTGTGGCTCTCCTTTCTTTGTCCCTCTTCACTGGGCAGATTGGTAGCAGTGGGAGCCATTGACTCTTGCTCCTGTCAGTCAACTCATGTGATGAGGGAGTGTGGGGCCAGGTTCTGCTGTCTGTGTCAATGGACACAGCAGCGGGACTCGAAAGTAAGCCTGTGAGCGCCCCCATGGAAATCTGCTTTCTATTGGGGTCACCAGCAAGAGAGCAGGCTCCTGGAGCACCGGTGGGGAACCCGAGAAGGGAGGATCGGGCCGCTTTGTGGAATTCTATTGCACAGAGCAGATAAGTATAGACATGTTTGTTTCATTGGGAATTTCATTGGGCCTGTTAGGTCAAAAGAGCATGCGGAAGGTCAGGTAGTGATGTTGGATGAGAAGACCAAGCTCACAATTACCATTACAGTTCATCCTCAAGGTGTTCAGTCAGGGCTCTATAAAGGACACTCCAGGGTGTCCCCACAGCAAACTCATCACACCAGGCCTTCATGGAGCTGACTTTGTACACAGGGCCACAGTCTTTCTGGAACCGAAAGGGCCTTCCTCAAACTGTTATCACAAAGCTGGAAGCACACCATTGTCTAAAATGTCTTTGTATGCTGGAACGTTAAAGCCGAATTAAACTTTTTTTCACTTTCACCCACCAGCAAGCTTCTGTTCACCTAATGTAAACAGGGCTCATATTCTACACAGCGCTCCCATATTTACTATACAATCCTGCTCCGGGTCCATCCACCTCTCTCTGCCCAAAATCCCAGCTGCTAATCCAGTTCTCCACTGTAAACTTGAGGCATGGAGAAAATCAGATGACTGCATGACCGGTAAACAACATTAACTTTGATTGTAGACTCTTCATAAATGAATTACAATGCAGCAGGATGAACAAGACTACTCTAGCTTGCTTCACGCCAACCAACGCTTACTCATAGAGCGCTGGTTGGCATAAAACATGTTAGGGGTAGTCTTTCATCCTGCTGCACTGTCATTGATTTTACAAAGAGTATACAATAAAGGAGGTCATTGGCTGCTGGATATGTCAATCACTGGTTCCCAACCGGCGATTCCTAGCTGGGACTTGGTGATTGTCAGCAGGGCTGAGAGGGGAGAGATCTGTGTGTAAACACAGATCTCTCTCCTGTCAATATGGACTAGCTGCTTTGTATCTCTCTGCACAGCAGAGAGATACAAAGCAGCATGTTTCCCAAGTAAAAAACACAGCATGCGTAGTAAAACACACACAGCACACAGTTAACCATTTGATCGCCCCAGATGTTAACCCCTTCCTGCCCAGTGTCATTAGTACAGTGTCAGTGCTTTTTATTAGCACTGTTCACTGTATTAGTGTCACTGGAGATGTCAGTGGCAGTTATTCAGTTCCCACCCGTATCAGAATGCCCACGAAGTCCCGCTATAAGTCACCTATCGCCGCCATTACTAGCATAAAAAAAATATAAATTCCAGCATATATATACCATCGTTTGTAGATGCTATAACTTCCACGTAAACCAAATATACAGTTATTGGGATTTTATTTAGTAAAGACGTAGCAGAATACATTTTGGCCTAAATTTATGAAGAAATTTTATTTTTTAATTTTTTTTTATTGGGTATGTTTTATAGCAAAAAGTAAAAGATCAAATACCACCGAAAGAAAGCTCAATTTGTGGGGGAAAAAAGGACATACATTTCATTTGGGTGCAGTGTTGCATAACTGCGCAATTGTCAGTTAAAGCAACGCAGCGCCGTATCGTTAAAAATTGCCTGGTCAGGAAGGGGGGTAAATCCCCTGGAGGGCAAGTGGTTAAACAACACGTCATGTTCAATGGGGTCAGACCACAACTGTGTGCCCTCACCTTCACCTAGCAAAAATTAAAAAATATTGCTTTTTTTGTTTTTCTTTAAATTGTCAGTCTTTTTTTTTTTTATAGCGCAAAAATAAAAAAATGCAAATACCACCAAAAAATATCTCTAGCAGCGGTGCGCAAAATCATGTGTGTGTATGTATGTATTTATTTCAGGTACTTATATAGCGTCAATTTACGCAGCGCTTTACATATATATTGTACATTCACATCAGTCCCTAACCCTCAAGGGGCGTACAATCTAAGGTCCCTAACTCACAATCATACATACACATACTAAGGTCAAATTAGACAGGATCCAATTCACCTACACACGTACAGACATATATATATATATATTGTGTGTGTATATGTATGTGTGATTTTGCATTTCTGGGTAGAGGACGTGCGCCCCTACCCTCGCCACTATTTGCAGCCTCGGCTGTCGATCACTGGGTCCCAGTCAGTGATTACAGCACCCAGTGATCGCCGAGCATTACCGACTGGGGAGAGAACTGTATTGTATGTAAACAATACAGTTCTCTCCCCTGTCAGCTCCTGTACACTGCTTTGTATGGCCAAATAGCGTGATACCGTTATGACTTTCAATCCCAATACCCTAAAACCAGACCACTCACATTTATAAGGATAATAACCAGCATTTTATTGTTATAATAACGATTTTCCATAAATCTTCCAATAAGACCCCACAGCCAGGTAACCCAGCAGGATGACAGACCTCAGAATCAGCTTCCTCCACTAGGCAAGATGGCCCCTGGAACGCACCGTTCAGCGTGCGTTCCACTTCACCGGAAATGACGTCGGACGCCGGGACGGCCAGCCGGAAATACGTCAACGCGTTTCGCCCCACCCACAGGACGCTCTTTACCTTTGCTAGGCCGCTTTTAAAGCAATGGGAGATCCCTCCCCCTCATTACCCTGGAAACAAAATAACAAAAAGACTCTGCCTACCTCTATAGCCTGTCATCCCCCTGTCTACGCACCGTGAGGTCCCTTCACAATTAAGCAAACCAATTATTCAATCAACCTTACCCAAATCATATAAAAACATATTTCTTTTATATTCTCCCTATAATTAGTTATGAATACCAACTTTAATTTATTTTTCCAGTACATAATACTTAATTTAAATAAATGAATAAGAAAAAATATATTAAAAAATATATATATAAATAAATAAAAAATAATAATAAAAATTAAATAACAATTGAAAATAAAAATGAACATAAAATTTAAAATATAAATAAAAATAAAAAAGATAAAATTAAAAATAAAAATAAAAAAAATAAAAATAAATATAAATATTAAAATAAAAATAAATAAAAATAAAATTAAAAATAAAAAATAAATAAAAATAATAATAAAAATAAAATAAATCAGTCTAAATACTAGAAAATATATATTTCATAAAAAATATATAAATATATATTTTGTTTTTTACATCATCTTCTTTACCACAATATTCTTTTAGTTTTAATTTTTAATTTATTATATGTACCCTATAACCATAAGGATAGGAAAAAAAACAAAAAACAAAATGTAAATCCTTAAAAATAAAAATAAAATTAAAATATCCCCTAATCATGAAAACAGCATTCCGGATATTACTACCTATAGTCTACCAGTTTGACAAGAAGCACTTTATATCTATATCTGCGTTTAACCCATTAGGATTCAATGTCCCCATCTGATATATCCATTTCGTTTCGTTATGAGAAACACTTTTTACCATATTACCCCCTCTCCAAGGAATCTCTACTCTATCTATCCCACAAAAGTTTAACAATGCCGGATCCCTACTATGGTGTGTTCTAAAATGATACAACAAACTATGATGTTTAAATCCCTTCTTAATGTTTCTAATATGTTCTCCCAACCTAACAGAGAGTTTTCTTGTTGTTCTCCCTATATACTGGAGTTTGCAAGAGCACTCCAGCAAATAGGTGACATACGTACTATCACATGATATAAATGTATTAATTTTATAGGATGCACCATTATAACAGGATTGAAAATCCTCATAGTATCTTTTATTATCTCCCTTAAGAGATTTACAAGCTATACACCTCCTACATTTGAAAAAACCTACCCTATCAAGAAAAGTTGCCACTTTCCTAGGTACATCTGTAACATTTTTCACAAGCCGTGTTCTTAAAGTCGGTGGCTTTCTATAAATAAATATCGGCTTCACAGGTAGCACTTTTCCCAGGGTTTCATCCCTTTTTAAAATTGTCCAATATTTTTTAATGATGTCCTCAACCAATTTGTAGTGCTTTGAATACCCCGTAATAAAAGCCAGATCACCTAGCTTTTTCACATTGTCTTTTTTCTTTAAGAGATCTTCTCTATTCATATTTTTAACCTGCTCCAGTGAAACAGCCAGATTTTCTTCTCCATACCCCTTTTCCCTAAATCTTTGCAACAACAACTCAGATTGTTCCAAAAAAATATATTCATCATCACAGTTACATATTATTCTAATCAACTGACTCTTCGGGATGGATCTCAGCCAGTTTCTATGATGACAACTATAATTTGGAATGTACCCATTCCTGTCAACTTGTTTGAAATGTGTTTTAGTACAAAACCTATCAACTTCCTTATATATTGTCAAATCCAAAAAATCCACTGTTTCTTCACTAATATTCTTAGTAAATGATATATTAGTAAGACAAAATTTCTTGAAAAATAGATTGTTTTTTTTTGTTAAATTAAGATATCATTTAGTTTAACAAAAAAATATCTGACCTCCTCCTCCCCTAATAGCCAGGCTATCACGTTCTTTTCTTGCAAGATGTTAAAGTGACACTCCAGTGTGCATAGAACAGGCGTATGATCACAACTAGTGTGCTCATTTCAAACAAACAAGTGGGGGGGGAAGCATAAGTGTGGGAGCTCATGAAGGATGTTACCAGGAAGGAGAAAAACACAGTAATAAATTGTTTAATGAAAAATAGTTTATTACAGGGCCATTAATTAGTGGATGTGTACAATTATAAACAACAAATTCTCACACAGTCACAAATGCTACTAAAAATATTCCCTTCTTGTGTCAAATACAAAACTATATATCAGAAAGCAGTTCACACTAACACATACTCATGACATGTACGTGCATTTTAATACATAAAACACACAGTGCAGCGTTCTCTTTTAGTATGTGAGAGCAAATTATGTTATAAAACAGTGAACATATGTGAAAAAAAGTATAAAGTTTTTCTTCAACTTGAAACAAACTTCACAATTTCATATCTTCATGCAATATAAATCCTCCACCACGAATGCCAGATGTGCCCTCACCAGGGGTTTTCAACCTCACATATAGTTTGTTCAAAAACCGCTTGTGTTCCTTTAGGTGGACATAAATGGTCAGATGTATCCTGAAAATGGAATCTTCCTCCAAAGATTAAAGGGATCGGTGATCTTTCCTCTTCCATTCAGCATACATGTCAAAAAACGAGTAAAACACAATAGTGCTTTAAGCTTTAAAACACATTACTTTATTAAAAGCATAAAAACTGGCTAGTCACATGGTACAGGTACTAGATCGCACCAGATATATGTGCATTTAAAACCTGCAATACTCTTGTATGAGCAATCAAAGGAAACTCCACTCCTCAAATGTAACAATGTGGTTGTAAGGACGAGTTTCCTTTGTTATGCTTTTAATAAAGTAATGTGTTTTAAAGGATAAAGCACTATTGTGTTTTACTTGTTTTTTTATCATGTATGCTGAATGGAAGAGGAAAGATTAAAGGGATCGGTGATCTTTGGAGGAAGATTCCATTTTCAGGATACATCTGACCATTTATGTCCACCTCAAGGGACACATGCGTTTTTTGACCAAACTATATGTGAGGTGAAAAACCCTGTTGAGGGAACATCTGGCGTTTGTGGTGGAGGATTGATATTGCATGAAGATATGAAATTGTGAAGTTTGTTTCAAGTTGAAGAAAAACATTATACTTGGAGACTTTTTTTCACATAGGTTCACTTTTTCTTTTTTCACATATGTTCACTGTATTATAACATAATTTGTTTGCTATCACATACTAAAAGCGCAGCACTGTATGTTTTATGAACTAGAGGATGTGTATTGGATTTTTTCTGAATGATAAGGATATTGTTTAGTGTCACAAAAAAATCCGGCCTCCTCCTTCCCCTTACAGCCGACCAATCCTCTCCTTTTTAGTAAGATGTTAAAGAAGTGACACTAAACTCTGGTTGAAAAAATATATCCAACTCAATTATGTGTTCTTAAGCCAAAAAAAGCCATTAGTGCTCTCAGACCCTCCAAATCTCCATTTTTACTTTTTTTAATTTGTGATCCAACTTCCTGATATGGGCCCTGGGCGATGGGTGATGGGGCGTGCAGTGTGTATAGAGCAGTGTACATGGCTACAACTAATATTCACTGCTGTTTTCAAACAAAGAGAAGTGGTGAAAAGGAGAGGTTTGGGAGTTAATGTAGGATGTCACAAGGAGTTTCATTTTCAAATAGAAGTTGGAGGGAAGGTGTGGAATCTCATGGAGGATGTTACAAGGAACTAGAAAAACACAGTAAGAAATGATTTCCTGAAAAATAGATTACAGGGACAGTAACTAGCTGATGTGTTTTGGTTTTTTTTTCTGAATAATAGGGATATTGTTTAGTGTCACAAACATAAAAAAAAATCTGGCCTCCTCCACCCCTATAGCCAGCCAATCCTCTCCTTTTTTGTAAGATGTTAAAGTTAAGATGTTCTAAAAAAAATCTATACAATAACCCAAAAAAGTAACTTTTTCTGCTCCAGATCTCCATTTTTTGTAATCCAACTGCCAGCTGTGGGTGACAGGTGGTGGGTTTCGCAGTTTGTATACATAAAATATAATATTATATATATAATTTTTTTTTTAAATAGAAATGAGCAGAAAAGGAGAGGTTCAAGGGTTAAAGAGGATGTTACATGAAGTCAGAAACACACCATAATATCTTACATTAACTTACCACTATTTTATCTATGTTTAAAAACTAAAATCTAATTTGTTTTTTTTTTGTAATTTTTAAAAAAAATTTTGTAATTTTTAAAAAAAATTTTTTCCAAACAAAGTGAGGAGAAAAGGACAGATTCAGGAGACAGGGAAGATGTCAGAATCAGAAACACACAGTCTAGAGAGAGCTATGGCTAAAAAATGGACTTTTTTTTCCCCTTTAAGCCAGTAATTAGGGGGAGGTAAGAAAGATGGGCTGTAAACATAAAAAACCCATACTTGCCTGATGTTACTTACCTCATTCGGTCCTTACCTGATGTTACTTACCTCATTCGGCCCTGGGTCTTTTGGCTCCTTGAGGCTTGCTGTACGCTGCCTTTCTTTTGGGCTCTTTGGAGTTCAGGGCATCCAGGAGACCTTCAGCTACCAGCTCTTTGTATTTAGCCCCTTTGCTTGCTCGGGAAGAGCATCGCTGGGTGCTGGTTGTAGGCTCCTGGGATGCCAAGCTGGTGGTGATGTCCCTCCTCTTCACCTTGAGGGCCTTTCCATCTTCAGCCCTCTTCCCAGATGTCTTTGGGAACCTCACTGGATAGTGGAAGATGGGAGCCATGGTGAAGCTAGTAGCCATGTCCAGAAGCTGTCCCAGGGCCTCAGTCTTCTCAGCCTTTCCTCCCTGCAGGTAAGTCACAGCGGCCATGATGTCCTCCTCTCTATCCTTCCCGGTGGAGTCCGATGATGCAAATCCCAGAAGCAGAAGAGGGTCTGCTGATCCCCAGTCGAAGTCTTTGGCCATCATGATAGCAGAAACACTGAAAACTTGCTGAAATCCACAGAAATCCACAGAGATCCTGGAGCTACAGGTGTCTGTGTCCTCTCAGCAGCACAGCTATCAACAGCCTGGTGCAGGTCTACAATTTTGTTTCTGGTGTCCTTCGACAGCTTTTTGGTCTTCACCATAGTGGAGTTTGGAGTGTGACTGTTTGAGGTTGTGGACAGGTGTCTTTTATACTGATAACAAGTTCAAACAGGTGCCATTGATATAGGTAATGAGTGCAGGACAGAGGAGCCTCTTAAAGAAGAAGGTACAGGTCTGTGAGAGATAGAAATCTTGCTTGGTTGTAGGTGACCAAATACTTATTTTCCACCATAATTTGCAAATAAATTCTTTCCAAATCAGCCAATGTGATTGGATTTTTTTTCTCATTTAGTCTCTCATAGTTGAGGTCTACCTATGATGCCAATTACAGGCCTCTTTCACCTTTTTAAGTGGGAGAACTTGCTCAATTGGTGGCTGACTAAATACTTTTTTCCCCCACTGTAATTTACAGCATTTTTTACACCGGCCTAAAATGTTTGCACAGCAGTGTGTGTAAATAAGTGTATGTGTACGTGTGTGTGTTTATAAAAATATATTTTAAAAAATTGTATTATCCCCGGAATAAAATTTGCAACAATGTTTTTAATGGTAGTTGGATGTTTTGGATATGTTCTATTGGTGTAAGACTTGTGAATGTTACCCCTCCCTATCCTAAAACAGGACATTCAGAATAAAGGCAGTCGCTCACTTTGGAATTGAATGCATGAATGGATTTCCTTCTCTGAAAACTTTCAGCCAGAGTCTGGAGTGGTTGGGACATTGATATAGATGTAAAGCTGGGTTGGGTGAAGATCTGCTATTTGTGCCTCTAATGATTTTCTCCTTGTTTTTTTTTCTCTTTTTTGATCATTCATTTTATCTTGGAGATCCACATCTGTAATAACACATTCACCTGCTATTTATCTTGTTTTTCTAGCTCACCATTTTAGCACTTAAACAGAGAAAGGGAAATCAACATGGGGGATGAAAGTGAATGGTTGAAACGTCCTGTTGACTAGAAGTGTGAGCACAAGGTAAGTTGTGATTTATGATGTTTAAATATGATCCACGTCATCATGCATGCCTAAAGGAGAACTTGAACTCCCTTTCCCACTTCCAGTCTGGACACTTTTACCCCCGTCCTGTCCAGGCCAATTTTCAGCTTTCAGTGCTATCACACTTTGAATGACAATTGCGCAGTCATGCAACACTGTACTCATATGAATTTTTTAGCATTTTTTTGAGACAGATAAAGCTTTATTTTGGTGGTATTTATTCACCACTGGGATTTTTATTTTTTTTGCTATGTAAATGAAAAAGTCCAAAAATTTAGAAAAACAGTGTTTTTCTTATAAAATTTTGGAAATAAATAGTATTTCAGTATAAATCTTGGCCAAAATGTATTCTGTTATCTTTTTAGTAAAAAAAAAATAACCCAAATTAGTTTAAAGCTAAAAATTATAAATTTAAACTTTTTTTACTTTTTTTTTTTTTACATACTGTCACCCTAGCAGTACAGTGTCACCATGGTGACACTGTACTACTTGTGGGGGGTGATGAAAATTTTTTTTTTTACACTGATTGCCTTTACACCCGTAAAGACTGTAAAAGCAATCATTTCTCCTTCTCACTAGCTGCATTCTTGCAGCCATTAAGAACTACTGTGTGAGCTGTGATTGGTCACAGCTTGTCACAGGGTACAAGGCTGTTGTGAATAGCCTTGTACCATGTGACCTCTGTGATCATTCACAGATTTCACACATAGTAAGCAATGATGTCAAAAGTAACATCTTGCTTACTATTCTGCATGTGATCACTGACTGGCCAATCAGTGATCACATGATCGGGACCTCACACAGAGGTCCCGTCCGACGATTGGTGTTTCACTGTGTCCGGAGGACACAGCGGGCACCGGATTGTGGTCCTGCGTGCTGCCAGGGAGCGCGCACAAGCAGGGTGCGGGGAGGCTGTTTAAAAACGGCCACCCGACCCTGCACTGCCACTGTCCGGCCGTTTATATACAACAGCCAGATGGGAGGTGGTTAATGGCACTTTTTGGTTAATGGCTGGGAGGTGGCACAGCTTCACTATCATGAGCCCACTAAAGTTGGTTGTCACAGTGGATACATGATTGGGAACCCATCCCACTGGCTCCTTGTCAAAAGCTGTGACTGAGAGCTGTCTTTGACGGCTCAGGTAATGTGCAGTGAGCTTGCTAATTGCTGTTGTGGGTGCATATGTGCCGACGCGGGGTGCTGAGGCCCACTTTTTCTTGCTATTGCATATATGGGCTACATGGTTGGCAAAAGGTTACGTGAAGGGAACATCCTTCAGCCCTACTTCGGGATCTTCACTGTGTAGCCCTACCTGGCACCGCAGAGCCTTTGCCTCAGTTTTTACTTGACTAGAAGGATAAAATGTGTCTGACGGAAATCCAATACATCTCACCATACAAATACCACCGTTCCTACAGTAAAGCATGGAGGTGGTAATATCCTGTTATGGGGGACTTCTGTGCAGCAGGGATTGGAGCTCTTGTCAGGATAGAAGGAAAGATGGATGGGGTGAAAAACCATCAAATTCTTGAGGAAAATGTGCTGCCTTCTGCCAGAAAGTTGTCAGTGAGAAGGTTTACCTTCCAACATGATAATGACCCAAAGCACACAGCAAAAATGGGCACACAGTGGTTGGAGGAGAAAAAGGTGAACGTCCTTGCATGGCCTAGTCAGAGCCCAGACTTAAACCCCTTTGAAACTCTGTGGAATGATTTAAGACTGCAGTCCACAAACAGTCACCGTCAAATTAAAGTGAACTTGAGCAGTTCTGCAAAGAAGAGCGGGCAAATATTGGCAAGTCTAGATGTGCAAAGTTAGTGGAGACCTATCCCAACAGACTAATGGCTTTAATTATCCGCTTGCCTGCCGCCCCATAGCAGATATACTGCTACAGGGCAGCTTTGCAAAATCACGTAAATATATGTGATTTTGTAGTTCCAGGTAGGGGGCTTTCGTGTGCGGTGCCCTACCCGTTCTGCTATTGGCTCCTGAGGATGTCAATCACCAGGTCCTGGCTGGTGATTTTTGGCCAGGACTAGGTGATCATCTGCAAAGCTGAGAGGGGAGAGACCTATGTGTAAACAACACAGATCTCTCTCCTGTCAGCATTGACATGCTGCACAGCACAGATCTAGAAAGCAGCAGGTTTGCTTAGTAAAACACAACATAGTACACAAAAAAATCACTCCCATCCCACAGTTAACCCTTTGATCGCCCCAGATGTTAACCCCTTCCTGCCCAGTGTCATTAGTACAGTGTCAGTGCTTTTGATTAGCCCTAATCACTGTATTAGTGTCACTGGTCAGTGGCAGTTAGTCTCCCCCAGTGTTAGATTGCCCACTGCAGTCCCACATTTCCGCTATAAGTCGCTGATCACCGCCCTTACCAACATATAAAAAAAATTCATTATACGTATGTGCCGCCATTTTGTAGATGCTATAACTTTCACGTAAACCAATTAATATACACTTATTGGGATTTTTTTTTAGCAAGACATGTAGCAGAATACATTTTGGCCTAAATTTATGATGAAATGTATTTATATTTTTGTAATAATATGTTTTATAGCAAAAAGTCAAAAATATTGTTGTTTTGCTTTTTCAAAATTGTCAGTATTTTGTTTTCTTTATAGCACAAAAAATAAAAATCGCAGAGGTGATCAAATACCTATTTGTGGGGAAAAAAATGACATAAATTTCATTTATGTTCAGCGTTGCATGACTGCACAATTGCCAGTTAAAATAACGCAGCGCTGTATCGTAAAAAATGGCCTGCTTAGGAAGGGGGGTAAATCTTCTGGAAGGCGAGTGATTAAAGCAAAAATTGATTCAACAAAACACTGACACAAGCGGGTGATCCTTTTTCCAACTCGGTGAATCTGTTTTTGACTTTGTCAATTCTTTTTCTGACCTGTTGGTGTTCTATCTTTCACTTGGATGTTGTAACAAAAAATCTTTTTACTTTCTATGCCTCGTTCACATGGGTGTGCTGCAGTGTATACCTGTGAGAGGGCCATGTATGACCACAGGGGGATGCCCAGGTGTTCAGGTGGGTGCCATGCAGATGCGGGGGTGCAGTCCGAAATGCAGAAGTGTGCGTTTGGGGCTGTACACCCACACAGCTGTCAGATTGAGAGCAGTGGCTGTGTCCATGCAGCTCTGTGTCCCAATTGACATGAATGGGACTGCCCCCATGGGGATGCATGAACACCTGTGGCTAAAAGCGGCAGTACGCCGGTGTGAACGAAGTCTAAATCTTTATTTATTTATTATCGATCCTATTTATTCACATGTGTTATTGAAAGATCTTTCCACCCGTAAAGTTTGGGTTTATGCTAAAGAGAGATCACCTGGCGGTTCTGTGTATCTCTTAAAGTATACCTACAGGCAAAACTTTGTAGTTTTGAATTGGGTGGAGAGGGTTTAGAACACCTCTCAGGTTTTTATTGCTGTCTGTGTCCCCCAGGGGCGGACTGACCATTTGGAAACTCGGGCACTGCCCGAGGGCCCGGGGTCAGTAGGGGGCCCCCTGAGATGCCTCTGGTACCTTTTTCATAGGCTTTTTTGAGTTTGGGCAAGGACACAGGGGCCCCATGATCCCCTATTGCCCGGGGGCCCCATGAGTTGTCAGTCCGCCCCTCTGTCCCCTTTAGGGAGATTCACCCTCTCTATTTGACCGGTTTAGTATTATCACCGAAAGTAAAAGAAAATTCCAAATTTAGTTTTGTGACCAGAACAGGAATAGAGGGGAAATCTTCCAAGGGGGACACTAGTTTTGATGACAGCCAGGGATTCCTTCACTTTGGATGGGTTTCCTTTCACTTCCTTTTTTGGCCATGGGATAGGAAATGAAAGGAAATCTCCCCAATGGGACACAGATGACCAAAATAAAACTGACAAGTGTTAAAACCCTCCTTTACCCTATTGGAAATTAAAAATAAAAAGTTTTGCCTTTATTTCTACTTTAAGGGCTCTAAAGATGAGACCTGTGAAGTCCTGGGTCTATACCCTGCAGTGCCCATTATGAGGGGTCTCCACTCTTCTATTTTATACTATGGAAAATGTAACAGAAGGAGCAGGAACACCCATAAAATAAATATACGAGGCCAGGGGCTGATTCATGCAACAAGGCTCAACCCACAACAACAATATCACCCTTGGGTGGACTGACCTTATGGGTTATGGCATCTTCAGTCATTTCTACAGGCTTTACTCATCTGTTTATGTCTCCTATGTACTTAAAATTGGTCTAAAATGTGTAATTTACTTATCTGCAGCATGTCACCCAGAGAATGAGCCACCTAGGGAGGCACTGCTTGCCTTCTGCAAGGTAAGACCCTCTGTCACTATTTTCTGTCTATTACCTGCATGCTTGTAATTAAGAAAAAAGTCTAAGAGACTCATACAGAACTATGACCCTGCTGAGGCCCAGCTTAGTCCCAGATCCAATACTGGTTGCCTATCTTGTCCTCCATAGCCACCATACTTGAATGTTTTTAGAACTGAATTGCTGACTTGTATACAGTACATACAGTCCCAGTATGCAGATGTTTTAGCTTCGAGGGCCGAAAGGGCAGTGAGCGCCCAGAGACGAATGCTCGTAACGCGGACTGCTTGCAGCGAGGTTGGACAGTGCACCTCTGAAACCTGTCGACACCTAAACACAGAAGCCTCATACACTGGGGCTAATCACCAAGTTTGCATGAGGTCTAAAGTCTAGTTCTACATTTGCAGTCACATTTGTGAAACCCCCACTATATGTTTACTATGGGTTCCCAATGACAAAGCAAATCTAAAACCCTTGTTTAAAACAAAAAATAAATCTTACTATTTTTTAGATGTTTGTTTGGTCTTTGGGCAGACTGCAAGCTATTCTGAACAATTTTAGCCCTTTTGCTGCCAGAACCGTTTTTGCATTTTTTTGAACAAGTTTACAAAATCATTTTAGGCCTGAAGATTACACAAAACCTCCAAACATTATACATTTTTTGAAAGCAGACACCCTAAAGAATGAAATAGGGGTAGTTCAAATTCTTTATGTCGCACAATATTACCACAAAGGTCTAGGAAATGCAAAATTTCCAAGTGAGAGGACACTCTGATGGGATCAGTCCATGTGAGAGTACATTCCGATGGGATCAGTCCATGTGAGAGGACACTCCGATGGGATCAGTCCACGTGAGAGGACACTCCGATGGGATCAGTCCATGTAAGGGGGCACTCCGATGGGATCAGTCCATGTGAGGGGACACTCCGATGGGATCGGTCCATGTGAGAGGACACTCCGATGGGATCAGTCCATGTGAGGGGGCACTCCGATGGGATCAGTCCATGTAAAGGGGCACTCCGATGAGAACAGTCCATGCAGAGGCGCAAACCGATGGGAACAATGCATGTAAGGGGGCACTCCGATGGGATGAGTCCATGTAAAAAGGCACTCCAATCGAAACAGTCCATGTAAGGGGGCACTCCGATGGGATCAGTCCATGTGAGGGGGCACTCCGATGGGATCAGTCCATGTAAGGGGGCACTCCGATGGGATCAGTCCATGTGAGGGGACACTCCGATGGGATCGGTCCATGTGAGAGGACACTCCGATGGGATCAGTCCATGTGAGGGGGCACTCCGATGGGATCAGTCCATGTAAAGGGGCACTCCGATGAGAACAGTCCATGCAGAGGCGCAAACCGATGGGAACAATGCATGTAAGGGGGCACTCCGATGGGATGAGTCCATGTAAAAAGGCACTCCAATCGAAACAGTCCATGTAAGGGGGCACTCCGATGGGATCAGTCCATGTGAGGGGGCACTCCGATGGGATCAGTCCATGTGAAGGGGCACTCCGATGCGATCAGTCCATGTAAGGGGCCACTCCGATGGGATCAGTCCATGTGAGAGGACACTCCGATGGGATCAGTCCATGTGAGAGGACACTCCGATGGGATCAGTCCATTAGAGGGGGCACTCCGATGGGATCAGTCCATGTAAGGGGGCACTCCGATGGGATCAATCCATTTAAGGGGGCACTCCGATGAGAACAGTCCATGCAGAAGGGCAAACCGATAGGCACAGTGCATGTAAGGGGGCACTCCGATGGGATCAGTCCATGTAAGGGAGCACTCCGATGGGATCAATCCATGTAAGGGGGCACTCCGATGAGAACAGTCCATGCAGAAGGGCAAACCGATAGGCACAGTGCCTGTAAGGGGGCACTCCAAACTACAAAAAAATAATAATAAGCTAATGCAGTTTGATACAACAACAAAAACAACTTTCAGGAATCAAAACGATGAATGCGACTCTTTGGTTGTCAAGGCCATCCCTAAGGACCTCTGTATTTAGTACAGTACCCACCACTGGCCTACATTTTTCTTCCGTTTGTAGACAGAAATAGAGACAATCACTTTGTTGTACACATAAGAGATATTCTTGTCTAAGTAGCCATCCACAATGGTCAAGGTCAACATAAAGAAATTGACAATACAATTCACACCATGTCCGGAGATGAATCACACAGGAATGCGTGTTGCTTTCCTGTGCAATTCACATACGGTTGTTCAGTGCCGTGCAATTTCATTCCCAATCATTCATTCCCGCACTGTAACCTGATCACATGTTACAAAAGTACCATGCAATCCAGTGTGGGAAAAGCACTTAGATTGCAACCTGCAGTTGGCGTGTCATTACATTTTTATTGACATGCACTATAGATCGCAAAAGCAGTGCGTTTTACATGAGGTTGAGTCACACAGGAATGCACAGTGAGTTCCTGTGCGATGCAGATGCTGGCATGGTGTGAACCAGCACTAAATGTACATAGAAAAGGAAACTAGAACAGTCATTCTGGACTAATGAGCATTTTTGAGCCTGGGTTCACATACATGCAGTGCGGTATATTGCATGTGATTCACACAGGAACCGCACTGCATTCCTGTGCAAATCACATACAATTTGTGTGCGGTGCGATTGGAGCCATACATTTTGTATGGCTCTAATCGCGCCGCACCAGAAAGGTGCAGGACCCTTTTTCTGGGTCCACAATAGAATCAGATCACATGAGTATTCACACCTATGCGATCCGATTCTGCACATTATAACACAAAAATCCTTTTGCGCTCTTATGAAGACAAAAACCAATTACATCTGGCATACACCAAATATTCTGCAGCTGCTAACATCCAATCCTATACCGAGCAGAGAATAATAACATACATGTAAATAAATGATGTAGCGCTTAAGCATAAATACAATATATTATAGTGATCACCAAGTGGGATAACTAAATGCTCATTACTGACATAGGCCTAAATGGTGAGGAAATCAGCATGTGCACAGCAAAATGTATAGAGTCCTTAATGCACACACAACACTGCAACCGATACACACAGGAAAGTCCAGTGATCCGTGTCACATTCCTCTTAGGCATGCAAGATAGGGGAATGTGTATAAACCCACACACCCTCGAATGTGATCCAAGAATGGCTAGAATGGCCTCTCACCTCCAGCCTGCGACCCTGCAGGGCCACAGCGCATTGAGTAAAATACCACCACAAGGACTAGGGTGCACTCCTCTCGATACTGTATCTTGGGGATATATCTACAGCTTCCACCTCTCCTCTGATGTCCTTGCGGGCCAGTAAGCCAGATGAATCCCAGTTCAGATCCCCATAAAACAAAAAAACATATCCTCCATAGTGCAAACTGTTTATTCAAGTATTAAAAAGAAACAAAGAACACACTCACATGGGCAAAGTCACATCCAGCGTTTTCCCCATATGCTGGGTGTAAGCATAGACCTCAAAAGGTGTTCCAAGATGGCGCCACGCCGGAAGTGCGTCACCACGTCAAGCCGTCGACGCGTTGCGTCACGTGACCTCGTGACTTCATCAGGACTAACGTGATTGGCCTATCGCACTTCCTTAAATAGGTCTGTATTAGCACCAATGAGAGTCCATTGGGCGGGATCACGGCGGCCATATTCCTGTAGCCCGTTGTTAACAACCGCAACACACAGGATCCAGGACATAAAATACCCGGGACTGGATAAGACTATGTCGAAGCTATGCCAAACTAAGCTGCAACCAAACAGTAAATGCCCCGAATACTGGAAACTGTATGCCAAAGCCCCCAAAAAAATAATCCTCATTGTGTATATTGATACCAACCCAGTACCACTTATAAAAAAACAATTTATTATTAAAACCTAAATGGTGTATAAAACACCATATATAGTATGTCATAATACTATGATCAGTCATTGAAACCCAAAATGAGATCAATAGGATATATCTAGGTCAAAAGTATATATATATAGTTCCAACCAACCATAAAAATGGCATTTACATATAAAACACATAAACAATAAAAAACTATAAAAAATAAAATATAAAATTAAAATATCAATAAAACTGATTGACCACCTTTAGGCGTATGCTCATCACCCCTCATATTTACAGATAATATACCAGAAAATATAATAGTACTCAAAATATACGAAAGGTCAAAATTACATGGATAATACAGATATAATGTCAACATTGAAACAATAAATAAATTCAAAAATCGCTGATAAAACAATTTAAATCAAATTCAATATTGAGTCCTTTCGGTACCTGTGTATCCATATTAAAAATCCACTTTGACTCTGTTTGACTAAATACCCTGACCTTGTGACTCCCTCTCCAGTGTCTACGGTATTTCTCCACTCCCCAAAAGGAGAGACTTGCCGGATCTTTATTATGATATTGCAAAAAATGTTTGGAGACACTGTGTTTCGGAAAACCTTTTCGGATGTTTTGGACATGTTCTCTAAGTCTGACCCACAATGGCCTTTTTGTCCGTCCTACGTATTGGAGGCCGCAACCGCATTGCAACACGTATACCACCCCCTCCGTCCTACAGGATATAAAATCCTTAATCTGGAATTCTTTTTGGTTACTGGTGGAGATGAAGGACTTACGTCTGGGGTTAGGGACTTTGATAGCTCGACATGCGTAGCACGTTTTACAAGGGAAAAACCCCTTTTGATCCAAAAACGTACCTTTCTTGTTATTACTAGGTGGATCCAAAACATTATGTACTAATGTGGATCTCAATGTGGGTGCTTTCCTATATATAAATTTTGGGGCTGATGGTAACATTTTACACAATACAGGGTCAGTGAGTAGAATCGACCAGTGTTTTTTAAAAACATTCTCTATTTTCCTATAATTAACCGTAAAATCTAACACAATAGCCAATTGGTTATCAAATTCCGTGGTCTTTTGCTTGTCCACTAGAAGACGACTCCTATCCATATCACCTACTTCGGTGATTTTATTTTGTATAATATCTCGTTGGTATCCTTTATCCACAAACCTCTTTTCCATAATTTCAGCCTGCTTCATGTACTCTTCTTTTACAGTACAATTCCTCCTTAGTCTAATCAGCTGACCTTTTGGGATGTTCAGAAGCCATGGGGGGTAATGGCAACTATCCAATGGGATGTAACCATTACAATCTACTTTCTTAAAGAAAGTTTTTGTACACAACTTCCCCTCATGTGTATAAACACATAGGTCCAAAAAATTTATAGATAGCTGATTAACCTCCCATGAGAATTTGATATTCCGGTTATTACCATTCAGCTGATTAAGAAATGACAATAGGTCATCTTCTGTACCATCCCAGACGATAAAAACATCGTCGATGTATCTTTTGTACAGAATTATTGTTGTGGGGATTGATGGTATACTGCCTCCTCCTCCCAGTGGGCCATAAAGAGATTGGCCACACTGGGAGCGAATCTAGCCCCCATGGCAACACCCCTGGTTTGCTTATAGAATACATTTTTATACCAAAAATAATTGTGAGATAGGCAATAGTCCAAACATTCTGTAATATATCTCCTCTGCGTCCAATTGAATTGACTAAACTCTCTTAGACCCCAATTGACTGAGTTGACTGCATCCTCATGGTTAATTATTGTATATAAGGCCGATACATCAGCACTCGCAAAAACCAATTGATTACTCCCCTTTATATTATCCAGCACCTGAATGAGATGCTTGGTATCTCTCAAATAGGCTTTAGTATTGCTGACTAAAGGTTGGAGGAAAAAATCCACATACTGTCCCATTCTTGACATTACGGAATCTATCCCATTCACTATGGGCCTCCCTGGTGGATTCTCCGAATCCTTATGAATCTTAGGTATCATATATATGACTGGTGTTCTGCATACTTCTGGATTTAAATATTGTGCCTCTTTTTTATTTAATAGTTTCTTATCTTTTCCTTTTTTAATAAGCTTCATAAGGTCTTTTTTGTATACATTAGTCGGATTCTTAGGTAGGGCTAAGTAAGTGGTCACATCACTTAGGTGCGTATCCATTTCTTTTTCGTAGTACTCTTTAGTCAGTATCACTATTCCCCCACCTTTATCCGCCGGCCTGATAATTATATCATTTCTCTTCTTTAGTCTATTAATGCCAATTGACAAGGCTCTATTTTGTGTTCCTTTCGTAAGTTTTAATTTCTTCATGTCCATATCTATCATTTTTTTAAAAACCTCAACCTGACTATTGCTATTCAGCTGAGGGTTGAATAAAGATTTGTTTCTCAATCCTGAATGAACAATATCATTGGCAGGCACATTAGATATCGTATTTTTCGCTCCCGGTAATCCCGAGAAGAACTTTTTGATATTTAATTTTCTGGCATATCTAAAAGTGTCAACATAAATATTGAACCCATTACCTGTTTTAGGGGGTGCATATTTGAGTCCCTTATCTAGGACTAATAATTCCTCAGAAGCCCCAACAGAGGAGGGGATGTAGAGGAGGCCGCCAGATCCAAAAGAAAAAGAGAGTCATAGGAAAGGTTTTTAATCTGAGTAAGATCAAATTGACCACTGAGGAATTATTAGTTTGGTATTCAAATGTATTCTATAAGCAAACCAGGGGTGTTGCTATGGGGGCTAGATTCGCTCCCAGTGTGGCCAATCTCTTTATGGCCCACTGGGAGGAGGATGCAGTATACCATCAATCCCCACAACAATTAATTCTGTACAAAAGATACATCGACGATGTTTTTATCGTCTGGGATGGTACAGAAGATAACCTATTGTCATTTCTTAATCAGCTGAATGGTAATATCAAATTCTCATGGGAGGTTAATCAGCTATCTATAAATTTTTTGGACCTATGTGTTTATACACATGAGGGGAAGTTGTGTACAAAAACTTTCTTTAAGAAAGTAGATTGTAATGGTTACATCCCATTGGATAGTTGCCATTACCCCCCATGGCTTTTGAACATCCCAAAAGGTCAGCTGATTAGACTAAGGAGGAATTGTACTGTAAAAGAAGAGTACATGAAGCAGGCTGAAATTATGGAAAAGAGGTTTGTGGATAAAGGATACCAACGAGATATTATACAAAATAAAATCACCGAAGTAGGTGATATGGATAGGAGTCGTCTTCTAGTGGACAAGCAAAAGACCACGGAATTTGATAACCAATTGGCTATTGTGTTAGATTTTACGGTTAATTATAGGAAAATAGAGAATGTTTTTAAAAAACACTGGTCGATTCTACTCACTGACCCTGTATTTTGTAAAATGTTACCATCAGCCCCAAAATTTATATATAGGAAAGCACCCACATTGAGATCCACATTAGTACATAATGTTTTGGATCCACCTAGTAATAACAAGAAAGGTACGTTTTTGGATCAAAAGGGGTTTTTCCCTTGTAAAACGTGCTACGCATGTCGAGCTATTAAAGTCCCTAACCCCAGACGTAAGTCCTTCATCTCCACCAGTAACCAAAAAGAATTCCAGATTAAGGATTTTATATCCTGTAGGACGGAGGGGGTGGTATACGTGTTGCAATGCGGTTGCGGCCTCCAATACGTAGGACGGACAAAAAGGCCATTGTGGGTCAGACTTAGAGAACATGTCCAAAACATCCGAAAAGGTTTTCCGAAACACAGTGTCTCCAAACATTTTTTGCAATATCATAATAAAGATCCGGCAAGTCTCTCCTTTTGGGGAGTGGAGAAATACCGTAGACACTGGAGAGGGAGTCACAAGGTCAGGGTATTGAGTCAAACAGAGTCAAAGTGGATTTTTAATATGGATACACAGGTACCGAAAGGACTCAATATTGAATTTGATTTAAATTGTTTTATCAGCGATTTTTGAATTTATTTATTGTTTCAATGTTGACATTATATCTGTATTATCCATGTAATTTTGACCTTTCGTATATTTTGAGTACTATTATATTTTCTGGTATATTATCTGTAAATATGAGGGGTGATGAGCTTACGCTTAAAGGTGGTCAATCAGTTTTATTGATATTTTAATTTTATATTTTATTTTTTATAGTTTTTTATTGTTTATGTGTTTTATATGTAAATGCCATTTTTATGGTTGGTTGGAACTATATATATATACTTTTGACCTAGATATATCCTATTGATCTCATTTTGGGTTTCAATGACTGATCATAGTATTATGACATACTATATATGGTGTTTTATACACCATTTAGGTTTTAATAATAAATTGTTTTTTTATAAGTGGTACTGGGTTGGTATCAATATACACAATGAGGATTCTTTTTTTGGGGGCTTTGGTATACAGTTTCCAGTATTCGGGGCATTTACTGTTTGGTTGCAGCTTAGTTTGGCATAGCTTCGACATAGTCTTATCCAGTCCCGGGTATTTTATGTCCTGGATCCTGTGTGTTGCGGTTGTTAACAACGGGCTACAGGAATATGGCCGCCGTGATCCCGCCCAATGGACTCTCATTGGTGCTAATACAGACCTATTTAAGGAAGTGCGATAGGCCAATCACGTTAGTCCTGATGAAGTCACGAGGTCACGTGACGCAACGCGTCGACGGCTTGACGTGGTGACGCACTTCCGGCGTGGCGCCATCTTGGAACACCTTTTGAGGTCTATGCTTACACCCAGCATATGGGGAAAACGCTGGATGTGACTCTGCCCATGTGAGTGTGTTCTTCGTTTCTTTTTAATACTTGAATAAACAGTTTGCACTATGGAGGATATGTTTTTTTGTTTTATGGGGATCTGAGCTGGGATTCATCTGGCTTACTGGCCCGCAAGGACATCAGAGGAGAGGTGGAAGCTGTAGATATATCCCCAAGATACAGTATCGAGAGGAGTGCACCCTAGTCCTTGTGGTGGTATTTTACTCAATGCGCTGTGGCCCTGCAGGGTCGCAGGCTGGAGGTGAGAGGCCATTCTAGCCATTCTTGGATCACATTCGAGGGTGTGTGGGTTTATACACATTCCCCTATCTTGCATGCCTAAGAGGAATGTGACACGGATCACTGGACTTTCCTGTGTGTATCGGTTGCAGTGTTGTGTGTGCATTAAGGACTCTATACATTTTGCTGTGCACATGCTGATTTCCTCACCATTTAGGCCTATGTCAGTAATGAGCATTTAGTTATCCCACTTGGTGATCACGATTCTGCACATTGCACTGCGTTTTTCAGACCGCTTCCGGGCTGTTGTTAACATACACACACGCAGCGGTTCGCATGAACAGGGTGCGTTTCTGAAGCGGTGCGGAATTCTCACAGAAAACGCAGCAAATTCTGCACTGTATCAGTGTGAGCCAGGGTTCAGTGTCATTATTCACTGAGAAGGGAATCTGAATGTGACGTAAACAGCTGAGAATTTTCTGATTCAGTTTTTATTTTCCTTTAAAGAATTTCCTTTCAGTGCTGCAACTTGTACTCGGCCTCTTAGAAGGCGGAGGGGAGAACTGGAATCCAATGTGTACTGAACTATATATGACAACGTAGCCTTGTCTACAGGTCCATGTGTCAGTGGTCAGTGCAGCAAGATGCTCCCACACAGCTCAGTGCGCAATGTATTGCTGCTTGTGGTTACCTGTCTTATCTATGGAGTGTTGTGCTCAAAGGAAACTCACATTGACTGTAAGTATCACATTGCTGTCTTTATCATTCCTCATGGAAGCGTAAAGAAAAGAACAACTCTTTTTTCTTTATTTGAGTTTTCTAGGAATCACATTGTAAGGGACAATGTGAAAAGAGCAGTGACATTTAGTCGATTTTCTAAAATTTAGTGAGGTGAAATCAACGTTGGTTGTCAACTATAGCCATGAACAAATTTTTAAGGAATAAGATGGATAATTTGTCTTGAACAAACAAATTTCCACTTATGTGTAGTTTACATTTGATAAATGACATTCATTCCTAAATCAAATGATAAAGTTGTAGTAAACTCCGCTTGGTCAATTGTACCTACAGGTATGCTTATAATAAATCTTACCTGTAGGCAGGGGTGGACTGACAACTCATGGGGCCCCCGGGCAATAGGGGATCATGGGGCCCCTGTGTCCTTGCCCAAACTCAAGCCTCTGAAAAAGGTACCAGGGGCATCTCATGGGGCCCCCTGCTGACCCCGGGCCCTCGGGCAGTGCCCGACTTTCCAAATGGTCAGTCCTCCCCATTGGCCAATCAGTGGTCACATGAATAGTAGTTAGCAAGATGTCACTTCTGACATCATTGCTTACTACGTGTGAAATCTGTGAATGATCACAGAGGTCACATGGTACAAGGCTATTCACAACAGCCTTGTACCATGTGACAAGCTGTGACCAATCACAGCTCACACAGTATTTCTCAATGGCTGCAACTAATTTGGGTTATTTTGTTTTTTATTAAAAAGATAACTGAATAAATTTTGGCCAAGATTTATGAAAATCCCAGTGGTGAATAATTACTATCAAAATAAAGTTTTATCTGTCTCAAAACAATGCTAAAAAATTCATATGGGTACAGTGTTGCTCGACCGCGCAATTGTCATTCAAGGTGTGACAGCACTGAAAGCTGACAATTGGCCTGGACAGGAAGGAAGTGAAAGTGTCCGGACTTGAAGTGGTTAAGGAGATATTCACAATTTCTGCAGTTAATGACATCACCAGCACATGACTGTTGGACTTGCAGAATCCCGAGGCTAATACTTACCTACCCCCTTTAAAACACCACCCCCCTTCAAAACCTTCCCTCCCCCCAAATAAACACGCAACTCACTTTTGGTGTAAACCGGCCATAGCAGCCATTTATTTAACATAACTCAACATAATATTTTAGTACATTACCACCCGGGTCTGAGGTCTCTGAAGGCACCATTACTCCCATCACCAACTCGGCTGTATCTATTACTCCATGAAAGGCCCCCAGCCGCTACTACACCGCCTCGGGGACAATACTACTGTTACTTAACCCAGATACAGCCAAATGAACTCCCACATTACCAATATGACCTTTTATTGGGAAGGGACACCCATACCTACGATGGGCCCAACCCATAATTCCTCAACTTGTCACTCCACCACCGCCTTCAAAGACCCATCGACCCCTGCCAGCTGCCATGACAAACGAACAAACACTTCAGGACACAACAGTCATCCTGAACCTTGAACAAACGCCATGAACCCACATAAAACAAACACCACGAACAACCACCAAACAACAAAAAACAACACCAGAACAAACACAATGACAGAACTATAACCAACACAACAAACAGAATACAAACCAACTTCAGGGCGGGAGGGCGGGATAAACCACCTCCGTGATGGCACAAGCTCCGACTGACTCCGACAAGACACAACCCCCCAATTCAAAACCTGCAAGACCACCCACAATGCTGCCTACACCAATCAAGTAAGTAACCCCCCCCCATCCCCATTTCCTTGCCTATACTCCACCCAAATTACACTCTCTGCCTCGTCTGCACGCCCCAGTCATGCTGGCCCTCCCTTATACTTCGCTCAGTCCAGGCCCTGACTTGACTGTTGGACTTGCAGAATCCCGAGGCTAATACTTACCTACCCCCTTTAAAACACCACCCCCCTTCAAAACCTTCCCTCCCCCCAAATAAACACGCAACTCACTTTTGGTGTAAACCGGCCATAGCAGCCATTTATTTAACATAACTCAACATAATATTTTAGTACATTACCACCCGGGTCTGAGGTCTCTGAAGGCACCATTACTCCCATCACCAACTCGGCTGTATCTATTACTCCATGAAAGGCCCCCAGCCGCTACTACACCGCCTCGGGGACAATACTACTGTTACTTAACCCAGATACAGCCAAATGAACTCCCACATTACCAATATGACCTTTTATTGGGAAGGGACACCCATACCTACGATGGGCCCAACCCATAATTCCTCAACTTGTCACTCCACCACCGCCTTCAAAGACCCATCGACCCCTGCCACAGCACACGAGTGTGAACCCTTACACTCGTGTAGCCCGCCACACACGTAATCCACGTTGGATACCATCCTGCAGGCCCAAGGACCACAGATCAATCCCAACTGCATTAAGATGCACCCCATCCGAGCGCAAATACCGCCAGGACTCCTCCTCCAACTCCCTATGACGGACTGCTAGGCCACCATTCCTCACCACAAAACGCGCCACCTCCTTATTCACCTTAACTCGAGCCCTATTAATTTTTTCCACGGAGCGGGCCATACGCCAATAAGCACGGGCCACTATGTCCGACCATACCAGCACTGTGTCCGGGAAAAAAGACCGAATCCGCAAAAAATCAAACTTAATGTCCCGGATAACCTCCCGCATGGAGCGCAACCCGAGATCATTACCCCCCACATGTAATACCAAAACATCTGGAGGCCGGTCCAAACGGGAATAGTGATGAATTTCCGGGACCACCCTGGACCACAACATTCCCGGCACTCCAAGCCAACGAAGCCTCGCCTCCCCCCTCTCAAATCCCAGTTGCCGACCCTCTGGACGAACATCCGCCCTCTTAGCCCCCCAAAAAACATAAGAATGGCCCAAGATCCATACCAAGCAGCGTTCGGAACCTGCAAAGAAACACACAAAAGAAGGGAGGAGGTAGAACCTTCACCACAAAGGCCCCCACAAAACAAACAAAAACACAAAGGTAACAAAATACAAGTACCACAGAGACCAACACAACAACACCAAAAACTCTTATTTTTTTTTTTTTTTTTAACTCACAAGAACTGAGGACGCACATACAGCTTGAACCTATCCGAATCCCAACGCCCAATCCGACGAACCACTTGATCACCTAACCCCCAGCGGGCGGCCTCCGTAGCTGCCCCAATGCGAAACGAATGAGACGAGTAATGTTCCACACCCAACCCGGCAGACTGCAAACACCGTTTAAACACTGCCCCAAATTGGAATCGAGACAGAGCCATCCCATTCGTATGCAAAAAGAAAACCCCAGGAAGGTCAGGTCTCACCTCGAGAAAATCCCTAACCGCCCGTACCGGACAAATCCGAGAACTCGGAATCTCAGCCAATTCCACCCAGGTACCCCGACCCAAACGGTCCGTTTTTGACTTGCGCAGAAAAATTCGCACCCCACTACCCAACAAGACCACCTCATCTACGGCCAAACCACCCTCCCCCCACTTAGTCCGACTCACCAGCTCCCCAACCCGAAAGGCCCCCAAAAAATGCCAGCACAAAAGCCGCACGGAACAAAATCGCCTCATACAACGAGGAACAAATACAATCCAACTGGCCAACCACCACTTGAAGAACCTCAAAAGACACCGGCCGTCTAGAATCAGGGATGGAACGGCCTTTTCTGTACCCCCGCATAGCCTGCCGAACAAGGAAATCCTTTGTCACGTCACGACCCCCCGCCAGTTTTAAATGAAAAGCCAACCCCGCCAGCTTACGAGACATCAAAGTTGCGGAAACACCCCTTTCAAAATTCCTGCCGATGAAATAAAGCAGGAGGCATAGGGCATCATCCACCCCGAAACCACCCCCCACCGCACTCACCAGCTCCAGCCATTCCCGCCACACCTTCTCATAGAAAACCCAAGTGGACGCGCAAACTGACGTCTGAATCAAGGCCGCTGAAGAGGCAAGGCAATGCTCCACAAGTGATCCGGACAATCGATACCGCGTTGCTCCGCTTCTGGTGCCAACCGACGGAATCTGTCCCACTGAAAACGAGATAGAGCATCAGCAACGGAGTTATCCACGCCCGGAACATGTACAGCCGAAATAAAACAATTGAGACCCAAACAGTCCAAAACCAACCGCTGCAACATACGAACCACCGGCCGAGACGTGGCCGAAACACGATTAATGGCATGAACCACGCTCAAATTATCACAATGAAAACGAATCCGTTTATTCCGGAAAACAGCACCCCACAAAGAAACAGCTAAAACGATGGGGAAAAGCTCCAGTAAAGTCAGATTACGCAACAGACCCTCCTCCCGCCATTGCAAAGGCCACGAACCCGCACACCACTGACCCTGAAAATAGGCCCCAAAACCGGCCGAGCCCGCCGCATCCGTAAAGAGTTCCAAATCAAAATTGGACACGACCCCATCCAACCAAAGTGATCTTCCATTATAGGAATCGAGAAACGACCTCCATACCCCCAAATCATCCCGTAGCTCACCTCGCAGCCGAACCCTGTGATGCGGGGCCGCCACACCAGCCGTGGCCGCCGCCAAACGCCTGGAAAATATACGCCCCATGGGCATGATGCGACAAGCGAAATTTAACTTGCCTAGTAACGACTGCAATTCCCGAAGCCGAATCTTCCTGCACTGACCCACCGAACTCACCAACCCCCGGAGCTCCTCCAGTTTATCCTGCGGCAAACGACATTCCATGGCCTCAGTATCAACAATAATTCCCAAAAAACACAATTCCGTTGTCGGACCCACCGTCTTATCCGAAGCCAAAGGAACGCCAAAATGCTCAAACACATGTTCCACCGTACTCAGTAGTGACGCACAAATGGAACTACCCGGAGGGCCAATACACAAAAAATCATCCAAATAATGGATGACAGATGCGAGCCCAGAAACATCCCTAACCGCCCATTCAAGAAAAGAACTAAAAGTCTCAAATAGAGAACAAGAAATGGCGCAGCCCATAGGCAAGCAACGATCAACAAAAATGCACCCTTCCCATTTGCAACCCAGCAATCGGAGACAACTAGGATGCACCGGCAAAAGGCGAAACGCCGCCTCAATATCAGTTTTTGCCAACAGGGCACCCCGACCAAACCGCCTCACCCAGGAAATCGCCGCGTCAAAAGAAGTGTAGGAAACAGAACACAAACCTGGGTCAATAGCATCATTGACCGAACCCCCCCGCGGATGAGACAGGTGATGAATGAGTCTATATTTATTAGGCTCTTTTTTGGGAACAACACCCAGCGGCGAAATTACCAAATTAGGCATAGGGGGGTCCACAAACGGGCCAGCCATGCGGCCCAAGGACACTTCCTTGTCAATTTTTGCCCTGATAACCTCCGGATGCAACCGCGCCGACTTCAAATTATCCGCCGCAGGAGGAACTACCGCCAATAGACGGGATCAAAAAACCTTCCGAAAAACCCCGCCGTAACAGGGTCGCCGCCGCCTGATCAGGGTACCGCTTTAAAAACGGCAACATCCTTCCTACCCTCACCGGCGACTTCCCTTTTTCCAGTTTCACCACCTCTCCCCCGCCCTTGCTTGAAACACCGGGACAATGTATGGGCCCCCCCACAACCCGAGCACTCATGACGGAATCGGCAGCCGGATCCAAACCTGCACGATCCCTCATTAAACTGCCAGCAATAGCCCTTTCTAAGCACGGCCGGCTGCGCAACCGTAGCTGCACTTCCGGCCCCCCCCTGAAAGGGATGAGCCGTGGTCCTCACGGGAGTCATGAGTTTCATCCACAGCCCGATATCTTTATGGTCCCACCGCAAAGATGGCCTAACCGCCATACGCTGACGAAACTGCTCGTCATAACGTAACCACGCGATGCCCCCATAAACCCTCTGAGCTTCCCCTATGGCATCCAAGTAACAAAAAAGTGAGGAACAATGCTCCGGCGTCCTCTCACCAATAACGCTTGCCAAAATGGCAAATGCCTGAAGCCAATTAGAGAACGAGCGGGGAATCAAACGATATCGCCGCTTTTCTTCCTCCTCCCTCTTACTCTCATCTGGCCGAACTTTATCTAAGTTGAATTTCTCCAACGGTAATAAAGAAAATATTTCCACATACTCGCCCCCCCAAATGCGCTCCTTCACCTCCAGCTTCAGATGAGCCCCCAAGGGCCCCTCGAAGCACACATAAACCTCGCATTTTGCAGCGTCTGCCAAACGCACACCATCACACCCCGTAACCCCTTTATCTCCGCCGTCAACCCCAGCGTGATCCGCCGCCGCTTCCCCCCTCAGAGCCTCAGAACCAGAGCTAACAGAACCCCCCACCGCCGATCGCACTGCGGCCGCGACTCCAGAGACCTGCGGCCCAGCCACCGTAAACACCTGCGGGGGGACCCCAGCAGCTTCGTATCTAACACCCCCTGGGCCGACACCGCTCCCTGATGCCGCACCTTGCATTCCCGACCAAGCAGCCAAAGGTGGCGCCAAAGTCCTAGCGACCAACCCCGCCTCACAACGAGCCAACACTTCCCTGAAACCGGACATCAAACCGACAACACCATCAGCCCCCGGGGAACCCCCCAAAGACCCCACGTTAAGCCCTGCAGCCCCAAACCCCCTCTCCGCCAAAACAGAAACGCCACTCCCCTGGTCCCGAAACCCCTCAAACAGAGAGACTAAAGAAGACAAAGAAACAGCCCCTGAATTTAACTCACCAGGCTGCAGTCGTTCGCCGGGACCCACAGCCGCCAATCCAGATCCAGGCAGAGATGAATGGACCGCATCTTCCTCAGAACCGCTGAGCTCCCCTTCGGATCTTCTCTCCGCATCCACCGGATCCCAGGCCGCACCAGGCCTCGCTCCGGGCTCTTCACCGGCTCCTGGGTCCGGTCGGCACACTGAACGGCTGGCAGCATCCACCGCACCAGAGCCCAGAGCCGCCGGATCATTCCTCCCACGCTGGGCTCGCTGGGAAGCAGCCGAAGCCCCAACCGACAGGGTGCCTTCTCCTGCTCCTGAAGCATTGCGGCGCAGAGGGGTGACCTCAGCACCCCCCGCCCCCCTTCGAGAGGCTCGCTGGGTCACCGAGACACGCCCAGCAGCCGCAGGCTGATTTCTGGCAGAAGGTCTCCTCCCAGCTCCCGAGCCCAGATGGCGCCCGGGAGTGACGTCAACAGGCCCCGCCCACCTCTCGCTCCGCACCGCTGACTTCAGGGAGGCCCGCTGGGCGGCAGAGGGGAGCCCAGCAGCCGCAGGCCGGTGAGGGAGACGTGGATCCCCGGCTCCAAAGCCCGGGCCGCAAACAGGGGCCATGTCATCACCGGCTGTCGGCCCAGAGCTCCGAGCCGCTAAGCCCCGCCCACTACGTGCTCGATCCGCACGTAAAGATGGCTCCGACCTCGTGGTCCCGTCCTGTGACGAGGCGGCACCCTCCTGGGCCCGCCGCGAAACCGGAGAGCCCGATCCACTGCTCCTAGGGGACGCTGACCCAGTCCCCGCCGAAGGCCGCCCGCCACTCCTCCCACGCCGGGCTGCCACCGCTGTAGGCCCGGAGCCTGCAGGGCCAGCCGCATGGTCCAGAATAAGAGGTGAGTTGGCTGGGGAGCGGGTGGTGGTAGATGTGCTCCTGCCAGGGGTCCGCCAGCGACGAGGATTCCTCCCAGCCCTCCCCGGAGAAGCAGGCCGACGCTTCACCGGCGGAGCTGGAGGGTCCCCTAAGGGGCTCCCAGAACGGCGCAGAACCCTAGCTGTCACCTCTGGGCTAAAGCGCACCGGAGGCACAGACCGCCGAGCACGTGTGCGCCCAGTAGAAGGGCCTGGTGACGCGGGCCTGGGGCCTTGCAGCATGTCAGACAGCCTCTCCCGTAACCACCCAAAGCCATTGGCTTCAGCTGCCGCCCGCAATTGGGATAGCATCCCGTCCAAGTCACTCATGGCCTAGTATTTTTTCCCGCCGCAGGTACCAGCAAAAAAATAAACCACCTCCGTGATGGCACAAGCTCCGACTGACTCCGACAAGACACAACCCCCCAATTCAAAACCTGCAAGACCACCCACAATGCTGCCTACACCAATCAAGTAAGTAACCCCCCCCCATCCCCATTTCCTTGCCTATACTCCACCCAAATTACACTCTCTGCCTCGTCTGCACGCCCCAGTCATGCTGGCCCTCCCTTATACTTCGCTCAGTCCAGGCCCTGACTTGAGCTCTGAACTGAGGGCACACTGAATGTGCTGTCAATCCAGGGTGCTGTGCCGCGATGGTGACTCCCGTGTGCATGTGCGGGTGTAACATCCTCATGGCTCAGCCATTCAAATGGCCGGCTGAAGATGGAAGCCCTGTCAGCAGTGACAGAGCACCGCTGGAGGGATCCCTTTTACAGGTAAGTCTGTCATAATGTGCTAGTACAGTATGTGGTACATACTAGCACATTATGCCTTTATCTTGCCGGGGGACTTTTTTTTTAATGATTTCTCTACCGCTGTAAAAGCAAATTAAATATTCATTTAAAGTGTTACTAAACCCAGAAGAGTAAAATTAGTCTGTATATGCAGTAAAGCATGCTTGTTATACTCACTGTGGAACCTAAGGGGTTAATCCTCTACATTGTGTAAAAAGGCTGTGTGATCCTGACTTCTCTGCCCCTCCTCTTGTTGAAATAACCACCTGATACAGATTGAATCCATAGTCACATGCACATGCTCAGTTTGGTGTGTATTGCTAGAGGGTTTTTTTTTTTATCTTTAGAGAATGCATGTGATCAGCACAGGGCCAATCAGCACTGTCCAGACAGAGGGTCAGAACTTTCACATCCTCCTAGAGCAGAAAGAAAACTCCCACGTGCTTTAACTAGAGCTCTGCTGAAGTCACAAGACTGCTATATACTGCTGATGAGGAAAGGTATTTAGCAGTTTTATATTTACTAAAATAATTGCATTTCCATGTTGTGTGTACTGTGGGAGACCAGATAAAGTGTTACTAAACCCAGGACCCTGCATTCCCTATAAGTAATAGACCACAAAGGGTGGTTCATGTGGAGACCTGTACATGCATAAACAGTGCCATGTCCTAATTCAAGAGCATTAATACCAAAAAATGGATAGAAGTCCTCACATGGACTTTTTAGGCACTCAGCACTTGCTGATAACTCAAACAATTTTATTGATACATAATTGGAAATCCACTAGTGTATGGCCAGCTTAACTAGAAAGGTTTGAAAGTGTTTATTCATAGGATACACAATGTTCCTAATAGAAGGCTCGTATACACAAGAGTTCACCTGACAGCCACAGGTTCTGTCTTTCTCCAGCTCTACCTGCAACAAGTATAATGAGCTCCCGGCAGGTGCATGAAGGGCTTGTTGAACCTTAAAGGGATTGTGCACACATTTGCTTGAAAACAGAAGCTGATACACAAGACAGAGCATTGCCAAAAGTAGTCATTGGGATCTTCAGGCTCCTTATGCTCCACTCTGTTTTTACAAAGAAGGAGATGGATGGGTGAGCTGTAATTCCCCATCTACCTGGGTCCTCTGGGGCTTTTACACTCAGATACGTAACCCTTGGTGTATGGTTCTTTTTGCTACAACCTAGAAAGTGTTCATTAACACCAGCTGTAGAAACATTGTTTGAAATTTATTTTGGTTAAATATACAGTCATGGCCGAAATTGTTGGCACCCTTGATATTTTTCCTGAAAATCAAGTATTTCACACAAAAAAGGTATTGCATTAACACATGTTTTGCTATACACATGTTTATTCCCTTTGTATGTATTGGAACAAATATAAAACAGAGGCAGAAAAGCAAATATGACATAATGTCACACAAAACCCCAAAAATGGGCTGGACAAAAGTATTGGCACCCTTAACTTAATATTTGGTTGCACACCCTTTGGAAAACATAACTGAAATCAGTCGCTTCCTATAACCATCAATAAGCTTCTGACACCTCTCACCCGGAATTTTGGACCACTCTTCCTTTGCAAACAGCTCCAGGTCTCTCTTATTGGAAGGACACCTTTTCCCAACAGCAATTTTAAGATCTCTCCACAGGTGTTCAATGGGATTTAGATCTGGGCTCATTGCTGGCCACTTCAGAACTCTCCAGCGCTTCTTTGCCATCCATTTCTGAGTGCTTTTTGACGTATGTTTGGGGTCATTGTCCTGCTGGAAGACCCAGGATCTTGGACGCAAACCCAGCTTTCTGACACTGGGCCCTACAGTGCGACCCAAAATCCTTTGGTAATCCTCAGATTTCATGATGCCTTGCACACAGTCAAGGCACCCAGTGCCAGAGGCAGCAAAACAACCCCAAAACATCATTGAACCTCCACCATATTTTACCGTAGGTACTGTGTTTTGTTCTTTGTAGGCCTCATTCCGTTTTCGGTAAACAGTAGAATGATGTGCTTTACCGAAAAGCTCTATCTTGGTCTCATCTGTCCACAAGACGTTTTCCCAGAAGGCTTTTGGCTTACTCAAGTACATTTTGGCAAACTGTAGTCTTGCTTTTTTATGTCTCTGTGTCAGCAGTGGGGTCCTCCTGGGTCTCCTGCCATAGCGTTTCATTTCATTTAAATGTCGACGGATAGTTCGCGCTGACACTGATGCTCCCTGAGCCTGCAGGACAGCTTGAATGTCTTTGGAACATGTTTGGGGCTGCTTATCCACCATCCGGACTATTCTGCGTTGCAATCTTTCATCAATTTTCCTCATCCGTCCACGACCAGGGAGATTAGCTACAGTGCCATGGGTTGCAAACTTCTTGATAATGTTGCGCACTGTGGACAAAGGCAAATCTAGTTCTCTGGAGATGGACTTGTAACCTTGAGATTGTTGATATTTTGCCACAATTTTGGTTCTCAGGTCCTCAGACAGTTCTCGTCTCCTCTTTCTGTTGTCCATGCTTAGTGTGGCACAGACAGACACACAATGCAAAGGTTAAGTGAACGTCTCTCCTTTTTATCTGCTTTCAGGTGTGATTTCTATATTGCCCACACCTGTTACTTGCCCCAGGTGAGTTTACAGGAGCATCACATGCTTGTAACATTCTTATTTATCCGCAGTTGTGAAAGGGTGCCAATACTTTTGTCCAGCCCATTTTTGGAGGTTTGTGTGACATTATGTCGAATTTGCTTTCTTTCCTCCCTTTTTTTGTTTTGTCCCAATACACACAAAGGGAATAAACATGTGTATAGCAAAACATGTGTTAATGCAATACGTTTCGTGAGAAATACATGATTTCCTGGAGAAATATCAAGGGTGCCAACAATTTCGGCCATGACTGTATAAGTTAAGTGTATTTAAATATTTAACTTACCGTATTTTCCGGCGTATAAGACGACTTTTCAACCCCTGAAAATCATCTGAAAAGTCGGGGGTCGGGGGCCAGCACTGGAAAGGCACACAGGCGACCAATCACCGGCGAGGAGGCGGAGCCGAGCGGCCCTGCGAAAATCGAGCGGCCGAACTGGAAGAAGGAGCAGCTGCTTCTCTCCCCCACTGACACTAACGATGGGGCACTATTCCTTCTCCACACTGACACCAACGATGAGGCACTGTTCCTCCCCCACTGACACCAATGATGAGGCACTGTTCTCCCCCACTGACACCAACGATGAGGCGCTGTTCTCCCCCACTGACACCAACGATGAGGCACTGTTCCTCCCCCACTGACACCAACGATGAGGCACTGTTCTCCCCACTGATACCAATGATGGGGCACTATTCCTCCTCCCCACTGACACCAATGATGGGGCACTATTCCTCCCACTGATACCAACGATGGAGCACTATTCTCCCCACTGATACCAATGATGGGGCACTATTCCTCCCCCACTGACACCAATGATGGGGCACTATTCTTCCCACTGATACCAACGATGGGGCACTATTCTCCCCACTGATACCAATGATGGGGCACTATTCCTCCCCCACTGACACCAATGATGGGGCACTATTCCTCCCACTGATACCAACGATGGGGCACTATTCTCCCCACTGATACCAACGATGGGGCACTATTCCTCCCCCACTGACACCAATGATGGGGCACTATTCCTCCCACTGATACCAACGATGGGGCACTATTCCCCCCACTGATACCAATGATGGGGCACTTTTCCTCCCCCACTGACACCAATGATGGGGCACTATTCCTCCCCCACTGACACCAATGATGGGGCACTATTCCTCCCACTGACACCAACGATGGGGCACTATTCCTCCCACTGATACCAATGATGGGGCACTATTCCTACCACTGATACCAACGATGGGGCACTATTCCTCCCACTGATACCAACGATGGGGCACTATTCTCCCCCCCACTGACACCAACGATGGGGCACTATTCCTCCTCCCCACTGACACCAACGATGGGGCACTATTCTCCCCACTGACACCAATGATGGGGCACTATTCTCCCCACTGATACCAATGATGGGGCGCAATTCCTCCCACTGACACCAATGATGGGGCGCAATTCCTCCCACTGACACCAATGATGGGGCGCAATTCCTGCCACTGATACCAATCATGGGGCGCTATTCCTCCCACTGACACCAATGATGGGGCGCTATTCCTCCCACTGACACCAATGATGGGGTGCTATTCCTCCCACTGATACCAATGATGGGCCGCTATTCCTCCCACTGACACCAATGATGGAGCACTATTCCTCCCACTGACACCAATGATGGGACACTATTCCTCCCACTGACACTAATGATGGGACACTATTCCTCCCACTGACACCAATGATGGGGCGCTATTCCTCCCACTGACACCAATGATGGGGCGCTATTCCTCCCACTGACACCAATGATGGGGTGCTATTCCTCCCACTGATACCAATGATGGGCCGCTATTCCTCCCACTGACACCAATGATGGAGCACTATTCCTCCCACTGACACCAATGATGGGACACTATTCCTCCCACTGACACTAATGATGGGACACTATTCCTCCCACTGACACCAATGATGGGGCACGATTCTTCCCACTGACACCAATGATGGGGCACTATTCCTCCCACTGACTAATGATGGGGCACTATTCCTCCCACTGACTAATGATGGGGCACTATTCCTCACACACTCACACTAATGATGGGGCACCATCATTGGTGTCAGTGGGAGGAATAGTGTCCCATCATTGGTATCAGTGGGAGGAATAGTGCCCCATCATTGATATCAGTGGGAGGAATAGTGCCCCATCATTGGTGTCAGTGGATGAAATAGTGCCCCATCATTGGTGTCAGTGAGAGGAGTAGTGCCTCATCATTGGTGTCAGTGGGAGGAATAGTGTCCCATCATTAGTGTCAGTGGGAGGAATAGTGTCCCATCATTGGTGTCAGTGGGAGGAATAGTGCTCCATCATTGGTGTCAGTGGGAGGAATAGCACCCCATCATTGGAATACCATACTGAAATAGCATACCATATTGAAATCAAATCTGATGTTTTTTCATTTTTATTTGGTGTGTGTTGGAAGAGGGGTAGTCTTATACGGCGAGTATAGCTCAAACCCTATATTTTAACAGGAAAAGTAGGGGGTCGTCTTATACGCCGGAAAATACGGTAAGCTTAAGTGTTTGCATTACCTACCATCACTTTACACTAAAATGGACTTTAATGATGAACTAAAATGATACTTTTTAAAATACCGTAAAATGAATGACTGTAAAACTGACCATCACTCATGCAGTCTTGGTCTATTTCTTTTAATCACCCAGAGGACTCTCCATGGGGTTTCAGGAAAACTGAAAAAAACCCAATTTGTTTAGAAGCTATTTAAATTATAACTAGAAAAGTATTTAAAACCCCCTTTTTCCCGTTATAGTGGTTGGGGATTAGATCGCTTCTCGGCCTTTTGGCTAAGATCAAGTGTAGTATCTGTTCTTATCAGTGTCCAGTGGGGGTGCTCCCAGCCATTCTATTTTTGCGGGGATGGCTGTTGTATAGTACCCTCACTGGTATGATGGGGGTCTGGAAGGCTAGTACCGGGGGGACAGAAAGCGTGGTGCCCACGAGTAGAAGCTGAGGCCCGTGAGTAATTCCCCCGAGAAGACCGGAAGGACCCAGTACCTCCTGATTTGGACGGATCTACCTTGTCTGGCCAGGGGTCGGGAAGGCAGAAAGTCCGCAAACCAGTGCCCCCTGAGTAGACACCCTCAGGGGTGCCACTAGTAACACCTGGGTGTGGGACCCCACAGTGTGAAGATGGCACAAGGTCACTGTTTTTCACTCTTTTTGCACAAGCGCCCTTAGGACCAGGCCTTTTGGCTAGGACCAGGGCAATTTTTGCTACAGGCCTCAGGGCCTGGTCTGTGCACAATTTGGGATGGCCACTTTTTTATTTTCTTTATTTATTTAATTTATTTACACTCCCACGTTTTGTCACTTTTTCTTACTTTTGTGTGTGTTTTCCACAGGATGGAGGGTGTGGGTCCTCGGGCCTGCCCTGAAGTCTAGGGGGAGGATGTGTGGCCTTTTGGTTCCTTCCTCCCCTGATCCCTAGGGGGTTTTCTCTTCGGGAGAGCCCCCTGACCAAGTACTGGGTGTCTAGCTTCAGCTGGACACAAGGAATGGTGGTCCACCAGGCCTTTTGGCCAGGAGGACCAAATGGGAACCTTGTCCCTGTCAGGAGCTTCGTGCCCCGGGGGATCAGGGTAGCGGTCCAGCCCCTTTAGGGGTAGGACAAAAGCACACCCCTAAGTGCACTTTTTCGTGTGGTGTTTTGCACTTGCACTTTTTTTGTGAACACTTACGGGTTTTTTTCGTTATAGTTGCACATTTGCAGACTTAAAAAAAAAAAAAAAGTGGTTAGGGATTAGAACACCTGTCAGGTTTTTACTGACATCTGTGCCTACATTAAGAGGGTTTACCCTTTCTATTTATCCTCATATTTATGGTTATCACTGAAAGGGAAAGAGTTGTCCCCAGAACATAGTAGAGGGGCATATTTTAAAGGGGAAGCCAGTTCTGGTGGCAACCAGGGAATCCCTTAATTTTGGAGATATTTCTTTTCATTCCTGTTTTGGCTATGGGACAGGGAGTGAAGGGAAATCTCCCCAATTGGACAATGATGGCAAAACAATCTGAAAGGGATTATAACCCTCCCTTACCCTATCCAAAATGTATAAAAACAAATGTTTTGCCTTAATAACTTAGAGCCCCTCCCCCCGAAATGTAAGGTGCGTAGTATTGTGTTAATTGCGCTTGGAAACACAATCACTGGATATTTGTATCTTTGTTTTTATTTGTGCAGGTAGAAGCACCCTGTGGTTCCAGTGACGTGGGGTGCAGTTTCAGGATGGGGGGGCTGGAGAATGTGACCATGTGTTATGTTACACCTTAACCGCTTGCCGACCCGCCGCAGTGTTTTTACTGCGGCAGGGCGGCACCTGTGCGCACAGCACCGTCTTTTAATGTCGCTGTGCAAAACAGGTAGGGGGCGCACGCGAGGCGCGTGCCCGCCCTACCGATCGTCACCGGTGTCCGTCACCGGCTCCCGGCGGGTGCAGTAATCACTGAGAGATAGCAGAACTGCAATGTAAACAATGCAGCCGTGCTATCTGTCAGTTCAGAGCACGCTGAACCTGAGAGAAGACTTTATCTCTGGGGATCAGCGTGTTCCTGTGAAGTACACACCCCCGCCCCCTAGTAAAACTCTCCCCCCACACAGTTAACCCTTTCTTTACCTAATAAAAGTTAACCCCTTCCTCCCCAGTGTTTTTTTTTTTGCACTGATCACTGTATTGGTGTCACTGATGATGTCAGTGACCCCAAGTCAGTTCCCCCCAGTGTCAAAATGTCCGCCGCAGTCCCGCCATAAGTCGCTGATCACTGTCATAAATCTGATCACCGCCATAAGTCGCTGATTACCGCCATTATTAGTATAATAAAAAAAAAAATCCCAGTATCTTTCCTGCCATTTGTAGATGCCATAACTTTCACGTAAACCAATTAATTTACACGTATTGGGATTTTTTTTAAGCAAAGACATTTTGGCAGAAATTTATGACTAAATTTGATTTTCCTTTTTTTGTACTGAACATGGAACATGTTTTATAGCAAAAAGTCCAAAATATTGTTTTTTTTCTCAAAATTGTCAGCCTTTTTCTTTTATAGCGCAAAAAATAAAAAATGCACAGGCAATCAAATACCACCGAAAGAAAGCTCAATTTGTGGGAAAAAAAGGATGTAAATTTCATTTATGTACCGTATTGCATGACCGCGCAATTGTCCGCTAAACTAGCACAGCTCTGTATAGCAACAAAATGGCGTAAATTGCAGTATCTATACCATAGTTTGTAGACGCTATAACCTTCACACAAAGCAATCAATATACACTTATTGGGATTTTTTTTACCAAAAACATGTAGCAGAATACATTTTGGCCTAAATTTATAACTAACTTTGAGTTTACTATATATTTTTTATAGCTGAAAGTAAAAAATATTGTTTTTCTTCAAAATTTTTGGTCTTTTTTTGTCTTATAGCGTGGAAAATAAAAAGCGCACAGGTGATCAAATACCACCGAAAGAAAGCTCTATTTGTGCGAAAAAAAGGACGTAAATTTTGTTTGGGTGCAGCATTGCATGACCGCGCAATTATGAGTTGAATTAGTGCAGCTCCGAGTAGCAAAAAGAGGCCTGGTCAGGAAGGGGGGTAAATCCTCAGGAGGGCAAGTGGTTAAATATAGTTGTAATATGAAATCTGGTCAGAAAGGTGAACGTAGCCTTTTAGGACTTTATTGAATCCTATTGCTTCCACTGATGTATGGCATATGTCTGCAGCAGCAGAGGGTTTTACACACAGTTTCCCAGGTGCTGTAGCATGTATCTTTAACAAGTCGAATTTCAGGTGGAAGCGATCTGGTGGATGTACAGCTGATGGATCACTTTCATGGGCCCCCGTTAATGCACCATCCAATTCCCCTACCACCTCCCACTATGTTTCCCGGGTTCCAGTTTTCCACCTTTGAACCTCTGACTCGCACTGCGTGATCTGCGCTTCATTGGCTTCAGTGAAGGGCAGGGGAGACATCAGGGGTCTAATTGCCAGGTGTCTTTTGCAGGTAACCATCCCTAAATATTTTAAGATGATGAGAAAGATGACGGCATTGAGTGGTTATAAGAATGTGTATGAGTAACTGCTTTTGTATTGGTGGAATGGGAATGCTTTGTTAGTCTTTATTTTATGACCTGGCTGTGTTCTTTCTGTTCGCAGAATCGCTCCATAGACCATCGTGTTGATCTGTATTCTCTGCAGCTCTATTGCTGGGATTATTCTGATCTGTGCCAGTAGTAAGTAAGCTTTTATTTTTCATTTATTGCTGTATAAATACTTGTGTGTTGGCTATAGGCAATACATGGTACACAATCCTTCCATGTCCACATCTCCATTAGTCACTGGCATCCTCTGTGGGCTGTGGGTTCCGGCACAGTAATAAATGAGATGGATTTTAGATGAATCTTCAACAAAATCATTTTTTCTATTGTTTTTGCAAGTGGAAGTGTTAGGACATCTGTTGAGTTTCTATTGACATTTATCAAGGAAATTTCACTTAACCCACATAGGAAATGAGGAGAGTAAAGCAGGGTATATGCGTATTGAAATTCCTCCTGTCCAGCAGGAACTGCCCATATCTCAGTACGTGTGTATCCCTCACTTGTGTGCATGTGGGATTTGGGAAGTTGGTTTTTGGCTTTTGGTTTTCCTTTTGTTTGTTTGTTTTTTCCCATTAAACCAGCTGGTTGCTTAAAAAAAAAATGTGTGTACCCAGCTAACGTTTATACTATATGAAGGGCAAGAGAAAAAAAAATCACAGAGGTTCTAACACTTCCCCTTCTATGAATAAAGTTGTTTTATTTGCTGATGCGTACCTAGAGAGATTCCGTTCACTTCCTGTTCCTTTGAACATGTATTGTGGAGGAATCTCCCCTGCAGTGGGCACAGACAGAGATCCTAACTGCATCCCACCTTCTTTGGAAAAAAGGTTTTGGCAGGAGTAACACTTTTTCCTAGTTTAAAATAGTTAAATAGTAAAAAAAAATTCTGGTAAATGCCTTTTAACCACTTCAAGTCTGGACACTTTTACCCCCTTCCTGTCCAGGCCAATTTTAAGCTTTCAGTGCTATCACACTTTGAATGACAATTGCGCGGTCATGCAACACTGTACCCATATGAATTTTTTAGTTTTTTTTGAGACAAATAAAAATTTATTTTGGTGGTGTTTTTTCACCACTGGGATTTTTATTTTTTTTGCTATATAAATGAAAAAGTCCAAAAATTTTGAAAAAATAAATAATCTTTCTTCATTAATCTTGGCCAAAATGTATTCAGTTTTCTTTTTAGTAAAAAAAAAATAAAAATTATTATACCTTTTTAAAAAAAATTTTTTACATTTTTATGTTATTTTTTTATATTTATTATGTATGTTTTTTTTGTTTTTTTTCAACATACTGTCACCCTAGCAGTAAAAAAAAAAAATCTTCATCACCCTCCACAAATAGTACAAATAGTACAGTGTCACTATGGTGACACTGTACTACTTGTGGGGGGGGGGGGGGGGTGAAAAATTGAATTTTTTTTTTTTTTTACACTGATTGCTTTTACACCCATAAAGGCTGTAAAAGCAATCATTTCTACTCTTCTCTGGCTGCATTCTTGCAGCCATTGAGAAATACTGTGTGAGCTGTGATTGGTCACAGCTTGTCACATGGTACAAGGCTGTTGTGAATAGCCTTGTGCCATGTGACCTCTGTGATCATTCACAGATTTTACACATAGTAAGCAGTGATGTCAAAGTAAGCAATGATGTCAGAAGTGGCCAATCAGTGATCACATGATCGGGACCTCACACAGATGTCCCGTACAAAGATCGCGGTGCTGCGTGCACACAAGCAGGGAGCGGGGAGGACGTTTATAATCGGCCACCCACCCCTGCACTGCTCCTGTCTGGCCATTTATATACATGGGCCGGTACAGGAAGTGGTTAATTACCTTCCTTGTTCCTGTCCACCTCCCATATCCACACCAGTGAAAATCCCAGTACTTCCAGGTATAAAAACCCATTGCTATACCCCCTGCCTTCCCACAAGGCATTATTTGCTATCATGAGCGAGTCACCATTCTCAAATCCTGTTACATGGAGGCAATCCTGGCAGACCTGGATTTGCATAGGGTCTGCAGTGCAAAACACAACGGCAAACTGGATCAGAGAGCCATCCTCTGTGTGACCTCCTGTAGGTGGTGGTGGGAAGGAAGTGCAGAGTGGCCCGGGTTTAGAATGACAGGCAAACTTCCCTGAAGGTGGTGGGTTGGCAGGGAGATGCTAGAGAGTATATAGAGGGTGTATGGAGCATGGAGGGAGATGCTAGAGAGTATATAGGGGTGTAGGTGGCACGAAGGGAGATACTAGAGGGGCTATAATCTGTGGGTGGCAGGCAGGGAGACTCTAAAGGGGCCATAGACTGTATGAAGGTTGCAGGGGAGATGCTAGAGGTACTGCAATGGTAAAATATTTACTGGGTATATCTGTCAAAAGACACAGGTAACGTTTGCCTTTTAACTCTTATTTTATTTGATAAAAAGTGGGATATTTCCAGTAACTGGAGTTGAAAACCCTGTAGTGCAGTCCATGGTTGAAGGTAGAACTGCCTCTTCTGCCTGTCCTTGGATTTTATTTTAAATACCAGAAGCAAAGCCTCTGGAGGTGTTTTCTACATCCTGGGATGTCTGGGGACATTTGACTTTTATCTAATCCCTCCAATGAATAACACATCTCTGCTGTAAAGTTGTATTTCTTTATTTTATTATCTATTATTGCTTACTTTTTAAGGATCCTGTATGTGACCATATTTGTGAATTTTGCTTTTGCCTTTTTTGAGAAGCCCTCATCTCTAACTGTAACATCAAACGTGCGTTACCGCACTGACCTTTCTGTACAGGTAATAACCATTACTGTCCGGCTGACCTAGAATTTATACATATTATACACCAAAAACAGGCTATTAAGGCCGGTTCTCACATGCCCACATCTGAATCACGCAGGAATGTGCTGTGCTTTCCTTTGCAATTAAACCTAGATGCAAAACATACATCTTTTGCAATCTGCAGCGGGTGTCAATAGAAATTTAATGACACCCCAAGTGCCGGTCGCAAATGAAGTGCGTTTGCGCGCACCAGATTGCATGGTACGTTTGTACCATGTGATCTGGTTACAGTGGGGCTTATTTATTAAAGCTGGGGAGTGCAAAATCAGGCTGACTTCTGCATAAAAACCAGTCTGCTTCCAGGTTTTAATGCCAAACCTTAATTTAACAATCTGAGGTTAGAAGCTGATTGGTTTCTATGCAGAAGTGAGCCTGATTTTGCACTCCCAAGCTTTAGTAAATATACCCCAGTGTGGCACAGTGCAAGGCGACTTTAGCCCATTCACAATTCATGGCCTTGAATTCACACCGCACAGGAATGCAGAGCGCTTTCTTGTGCAATTCAGCTCTGGGCATGGTGTAAACCTGTCATTGTAAGAGTTGTAGAAAATAGGCAGCCCCATAAAATTAAAATCCAAAGCCTAATACCTAATATAACAGTAATCTATCTTTGTCAATAGAAGATATTCATGATTGAATTTTTATTGTATCATCACAAGAGGGCAGAACTACTTCCTGTTATAATAGGAAGACACAGAAGTGGGAACTAAAAGTCTATCTATTTGTTTCCAGCAGGACAGTGATTACAGTGAACAGATTATTATTTTATTATTATTATTATTATACAGTATTTATAAAGCGCCGATAGTTCACTCAGCGCTGTACATTACAAAGGGGGACAGAACCTGTGACAGAACAATACCAATACGTTGCAAAACATGAGGGGATCGAGGGCCCTGCTCTTTCGAGCTTACAATCTAGAAGGGACGGGATAGTGGTACAGGAGGAGATAGCTGTGGGGGATGGAGTGGTAGGAAGAGTGGAGGAGGTCGGTCAAGTTAGCAGGGGGTAGGCTTCCCTGAAGAGATGGGTTTTCAGGGTGCGCCTAAAGGAGAGGAGGTGATAATCTGATGGGTTGGGGAAGGGAGTTCCAGAGGATGGGTGACACCCTGGAGAAGTCCTGGAGGCGGGCATGAGAGGAGTAGACCAGGGAACTAGAGAGAAGGAGGTCTTGTGAGGAGCGGAGTGTGCGTGCTGGGCAGTACTTGGATATTAGGTCGGTGATGTAGTTCGGGGCAGTATGGTGGACAGCTTTGTACGTCAGTGTTAGGATTTTAAATTTGATCCGTTGCGCAATCGGAAGCCAGTGGAGGGATTGGCAGAGGGGGGTGGCGGAAACGGAGCGGTTGGAAAGGTGAATGAGTCTGGCAGCCGTATTCAGGATCGACTGAAGCGGGGATAGCCAGCGGCAAGGCAGGCCAGTGAGGAGGGAGTTGCAGTAGTCGAGTCGTGATATGATGAGGGAGTGGATGAGCTGTTTAGTGGTTTCTGGGGTTAGGAACGTGCGTATTTTGGCGATGTTGCGGAGGTGGAGTTTGCACGAGTTTGTTAAAGATTGGACTTGGGGCTGGAAGGATAGGTTGGAGTCCAGAATGACACCAAGTACAGTGGCCTGCAGGGCGGGTTTGATATTGGCGTTGTTGGATGTGATGGAGAAGTCAATGGGGGGTGGGGTTCGGGCGGGGGGGGGAAGACAAGAAACTCGGTTTTGGAGAGATTCAGTTTAAGGAAGTGGAGTGACATCCAATCTGATATGTCGCTCAGTAGGTGTGTGATTCGGGCAGAGACCGAGGGGGTGAGGTGGGGGGTTGAGAGATAGATTTGTGTGAAGGGGCCCAAGGACAGAGCCTTTAGGGACCCCAACAGAGAGGGGGAGTGAGGGGGAGGTGGTAGCATTATAGGTAACGCTGAAAGAGCGTTGTGACAGGTAGGATGAGAGCCAGGAGAGAGCAGAATCTCTGAGGCCGAGGAAGTGTAGTATTTTGAGGAGGAGGGGGTGGTCAACTGTGTCGAAGGCCGCAGAGAGGTCAAGGAGTAGGAGCACTGAATAGTGGCCATTAGCTTTGGTGGTTAGAAGGTCGTTGGAGAGTTTGAGTAAGGCGGTTTCGGTGGAGTGTAGGGGACGGAAGCCAGACTGTAGGGGATCGAGGAGGTTGTTGTCGTTGAGGTGAGAGCATAGGCGGGTGTAGACAAGGCGCTCGAGGAGTTTAGATGTAAGTGGGAGCAGGGAGATGGGTCTGAGGTTGTTCGGGTCATTGGGGTCCAGGGAGGGCTTTTTAAGTATGGGGGTGATGTGTGCATGCTTCAGTGGGGAGGGGAAAGTGCCAGAGGAGAGGGAGAGATTAAAGATGTGGGTGAGGGAGCGTAGGATGGAGGGGGAGGGAGGTCATAGGAATTGTGAGGGAATAGGGTCGAGGGGGCAGGTGGTGAGGCGGGCATCAGAGAGGATCTTGGAGACTTCCTCGATGGTAGTAAGGTCAAAGGTGTGGATTGTTGGGGGAGCTTCAGTATGAGGAATGTAGGGTGGGGTGGAAGTGGAGGTCAGAGCAGTGGTGGGGCCGTGGGAGAGGGGTGATGAGGGGGTAGCTGAGTGAGGGGGAACGGGGTTGGAGGGAGTTTGAGCAGTGACGAAGTCCCTGCGGGTAATGTCGAGGGGGAGGGGGGATGAGGGGGTAGCTGTGTGAGAGGGGACGGGTTGAGAGGGCGTGTGAGTTGTGGCAATGTCCTTGCGAATTGTGTCAATCTTGTTTTTGAAGTGATTGGCAATCTCAAGGGCGGTGAGTGAGGTGCTGGGTGGAGGTGGGGGTGGAGAGAGTAGAGAGTTGAAGGTGGAGAAGAGTCGGCGAGGATTGGAGGAGAGGGCCTTGATGAGGGTCAGGAAGTAGGCTTGTTTGGCAGCATGGAGGGAGGAGGTGTAGGTGTGGAAGGCAGATTTGTAGCGGGTGAAGGCTTGTTGAGATTTGGTTTTGCGCCATAGTCGCTCCAGGGCACGACTGTCGTTTGAGGGTTTTGGTGTGATCAGTCTGCCAGGGCTGGAGCGGTCGGGGTCTGATGTTGCGTGTGGTTAAAGGCTCTAGTGAGTCAAGGGCTGTTGAGAGCGCGTTCTTGTAGGCGGTCATAGCCAAGTCGGGGCAGGACAGGGGGAGGATGCGGTCGTGGAGTTGATCAGCTGCAGAGTGGAGGGAGGCAGGGTTAAGGTTGCGGAGGTCACGGCTGGTAGTAATGTGACATTTGGAGGGGTAGGCGTTGGAGGACGAGGAGATAGAGAAGGTAATCAGGTTGTGGTCAAAGAGAGGGAAAGGGTGTTAGTGAGGTTGTGGGGATCGCAGCGGTTGGAGAAGACAAGATCAAGGATATTACCGTCAGAGTGGGTGGCGGATTGTATGCACTGTGCAAGTGCAAAGGAGGAGGTTAAGTGGAGGAGAGGGGCTGTGTCCGGGTTGTCGAGGTTGACAGGGATGTTGAAATCCCCAAGGATGATGGTGGGTAGCTCAGAGGAGAGGAAGAAGGGTAGCCAGGAGGAGAAGTCATCCAGGAAGCGGGGTATGGATCCAGGAGGCCGGTATATCACAGCAATCTTCAGGGCGGTTGGGGAGAATAGTCGGACTGTGGTGGTTTATGTAAGGATATATATTATTTATAAAGGGCGTGTCCCTTTCCCTTAGATGAAATATTACAGTGCCTCCAGCCGTTAAAATACGGCAAATATTTAGTAAACCAATAATTTGGACACCTTGATAATTTGATCACCACTTATTATTATACCTTGAATTCTTTTAGCCAATATGATTTCGTACCATACACACAAAATTTGCCTTATAATAGATAAATATAAAAATTTATTTATGTACAAAAATTATATATATATTAACACAAAACGCAAAAGACTGGTGATAAATGAATATTGGTACACACAATCAAAAATATATCCTACCAATGTAAGACACAATAATAAGGTTTCTAACTAATTTCATCAATATCACAATTTTAAATGATCTGATTATTTAATAAATTTATTAATAATTAATAATTTCGAATATCTCAAAGGTTATATTCTCACAAGCCGTGGCCATAGGATTGCAAGAAGCAAGCCCTTGATATATGATACTCTGGTTATTAATATTCAATAAATTATGAAATATGAAAAAAATTTATAATATGGCAACAAACAATTTTTAACAGTAAAACAGGATCTCTCTACATATATCTAACTACCCAATATTGTTGTGATACACTAAGGTAATTTTATGATTCCACACAACAGAGAAAATAGGTAATACAAAATCAAATAAACAATCTCACCGCACCCGGCATTCAGACTAGGCAACTCTCCTGTGGATTTAGCTGGCAGTGGAACGCCTTTAGACTGATATTATAGGGCAAGTGATAGATATTCAGTAGGGGAGAATGTAGGAAGTTATAAGGTTAGAGGTTTAGAAATTTAGTTAAAGTTTTAGGAAGTTTGAAAGGATGGAAGAGTAGTTATTCAGCAGAGATCTTCTTCAGATGTCAGGGTCTTCTTTTGATGAGGTCTCTTCTTGAGCTTTTTCTTGATGAGGTTTCTTTTCGTTAAAGGTACAAGGGCTTTTATATCCACTAATCCATTGTTCTAAGATACCTTCCCACCAGGCTTCCTGATTGGCTAGTTGAGAAATGTGTGTACATAAGCTATTTCTCACCTGCCCGCCAGGTGGCGGTCATGTATCACAGAACAATTTGAGTATTTGAGATGACTCATACCTTGGGTGGAATCTTAAGGTAATTTCAGGAATCAAATATACGTCTTTTTCCAGATATAAGTGATCATACCTATAATATTCTAAATAGGGACCATGGAATATAGGTGTATATTCAGTTATTCCTTCTTGAAATACCATCCTGTTTGTTTCCTGATAAGACATGTAACTAATGCTAGTTTATAATACATCTTACTTCCCATCATCTCAATACTCAAGTTAGTGATATATAGTTCCCATTTCTGAATATTTAGTGGTGTGTAAAATCCATAACATCTCATTTATAATATGTTTTTGTAATATATCTTTGTAATTATATACAGTCAACTTTTAGACTTAAATGTCCTGAATTTCACCTCTTTGTTTTAGAATCAACATTTTCTATGTGTAGGAAAAAAAAACTTTCTGTTTGCCTGGCTCTTGTGTTGGACTCATGGTAAACAACTGTTAATGCTTTCACCCTTGGTGAACAATAGTATATTGTAATAGTTTCAGAGGTCTGTTAGTTCATCACACTCTGCAAGTTTTGGTTAAGCTTTCAACCAGTTGAGTTCCCGTCTCATTATTGTTAAAATGTTTGAAAGTCGAAGTCCTATCTGGCTATTTGTTTGACTTTCTGTATATGCATTCTTCTCAACCTCAATATACAAATAGTCCTTGTTGACAGTCCAAACAGTCTTATTGTCTTGGAAAAGTCTTACTTCCCCCATTCTCTCCATTTCTTTAACTAGAATCCTTGATGGTTCAACCAAGACAAAATTAACTCTTAGCATCCGGCTATACTGAGCTGTTTGTCATATAATATTATGTCTTGATAAAGTCATATTTTTGAGACATAATTCAAAAGGTCCACAACAAATCCCCCCTTTTTTTGGGGTACAGGCACGTGTAGAGGGGTGTCTGTATCGAAAAACATGAGTGGGACTTTTGGCTAGAGTGATCGTTCGTCTTCTCCGCTGAAGTGAATGAAATTATAAAAAAAAATAATTTTTTTTTTTTTTTATAATAAAATGGCAGCGGTGATGCTGGTTGGTCCTCAACTTGACTCGGCATCTTTAGATGGACACTTCTGATGACGATCCTGGTCTTGTGATGAGGCCGGCCTGGCCTGGCACATCCACCTTGGGGTCCATGGGTCCTCCGCACGACAGGTCTCTTAGACGGTCTCCTAGGCGGGTCTTTTCCTCTGGACTGGCCCTTGGTGGCCTGGGACGTCAGGTTATCGTCTCCGGATCGATCTCTGGCATCTGGTCTTTCCCACAGGATATTATAGCTTCCTTCTAGGGTCTGGTCATTGACACCTCCGATCGCCGGTATGGTCATTGTCTGGGCCTTCCTTTCTAAATTATTAAAATGAACAGTTTAAGTATTGGATATACATAAAATTATATTACTGGATCCTGTAAGGCAAAAGATGAGTAATATGTTCAAAGGAAATTTAATAATGATCTCAATATCTCCAGATAGGAACTGGTGGGTTAGTCTTCCAACAACTGCAATTGAGACTTTGGATGGCAAGCACGTAATTGATTGATGTGCACCCATCTATCACTGATTTCACCATACCGGGTAACCTGCAATTTATATGCGACCGGAGAGATTTTATCAATGATAGAGAACGGACCTTTCCAAGATGGAAGGAGTTTCCGTTCCTTGATCTGGTCTCTTGCAAAGTTGTATAGATAGACCTTGTCACCAATCTCATATTCCTTCTTGGAGGTTTTGAGATCATAGTATGTCTTAGCACTAGTTGCAGCTCTTTCCAAATTTCGCTGGGCAAAGGCAAAAGCATATTGCAGATGTTTACGTAAATCCTCTATGTACTGGTGTGTGGTGGTGGCATTGATCAAATTTTGATCTGTAGTGCGATACAATAAGTGCTGGGGCAGTACCATCCGTCTACCTGTCATCAGTTCAAAAGATGACATTTTTGTAACTGTATTCGGAGTAGCCCTCAACGCCATCAGGACCAGCGGGAGTTTGACATCCCAATCTTTGCCTGTTTCCTTAACAAATTTCTTAAGGACGTTAACGATGGTCTGATTGTATCGTTCTACACCACCACTAGAGGCTGGCCGATAGGCGATATGCAATTTCCTTTTAACCCCCAAAATTTTCCACAATTTGGCCATCACTTCGCTAGTGAAGTGCGATCCTCTATCAGACTCTATCCTCTGTGGGAGACCAAAACGAGAAAATACATGATTTATTAGCAATGCAGCACATGTCTCGGAGCTATTATTTGGTGCTGGTATACATTCGACATACTTGGTGAATAAACATGTAACTGTTAACATATACCGATTTCCTCGTGAAGATTTTGTTACGGGCCCAATAAAATCCATCTGAAGGTCTGACCAAGGCATACATATCCCCCTCTTCTGGAGAGGTGCTCTGTGAGTTGGCTTGGTAGGTTGAAATTGGGGACATATTAGGCAACCTTGGCAGTATTCCTTCACATCACGTAACAGATGAGGCCAGTAGGCATAATCCCGCAGGATCTCATACGTGATCTTTTCTCCACGATGACCGGAAGTGGGAGCATCATGGGCATGCTGTAGCATCAAACCTCTAAATTTAAGTGGGACGACCCATTGTTGTACGCCACCCTTTGAGGCTCGTATCAACAATCCCTGGTATAAAGAGAATTGGGATTTGGATTTCATTAAGATACGTAAATCCTCCTTCCCACTACATACTTCCTTATTTATGGGATTTTGGTTGGGATCTTCTATATGACTATAAAACAAGCCAATTATTGGGTCTTCTTTTTGGGCAGTAATTAAATCCTCACTAGGAGAATCGTGACTCCACTGTAATGCATTTGGATCACCAGCTGTTCTGGCCTGTTGCCTGGTGACCGCTTCAACCTGTACGGTACCTAAAAATTGATCAATGTCTAACAGTTCACCGGTGATTGCCCCTTCCTTGGCTAGAGAATCGGCCAGATCGTTCCCTTCTTTCTCGGCACCTAGAACCTTGGAGTGGCCTTTGGTCTTCTTGAAGTGCAGGGTGAGATCATTGGACCTTACCAGTTCATCGATGTGACAAAAGAGCTTACCATGTTTCACGGGTTTGTGATTACTCTTGTTCATGTTGTTTCACTTCCACCTAGGGAAATACTCCACAAAACTATTCCTGACATAATTGGAATCGGTTATGATGGCACACTCTTTAATGCTGAACTCTATAGCCATCTCAACTGCTCTAAGGATTGCAGTAAGTTCAGCAACCTGACTGCTTTTTGGTCCAAGTTTGTATCCCACAGAAATTGGGGTGACACCTTGGGTCCAAACGATTCCAATACCTGCCACTAGTTGGAGCTGTTCCCCATCCTTGTGATGAAAAGCACAACCATCCACATATACACACGGCAGCTGTTTACAGTATTCTTCATCGTAAACCTTGTAGGGAGAGAACAGTTGTTCTTCCAGAAAGTCAGTGTCCGGGCCCTCCATAGCAGGCGTAGTTGCGGAACAATCATGGAGCTCGGCTAGGCCCTGGGCTACTGGACTTTCCTTGTTCTGTTTGTACCGAATTTCAAGAGGCCACCCTTGCAAAGACAAAGTCCAAGCAGTGATGCGGCTATTAGACACATTTCCTCCCTTGATACGTTCACTCTTTAAATACTGTAAAGGCTGGTGTGCCGTTTCAACAATGATTCTCTCTCCCTGAATGTAACTGCGAAAATTCTGTAATGCCCACACGGTAGACAATAGAGCTTTTTCACAGTCACTGAACTTTACTTCAACCGGGGACAAAGTTTTACTGGCATAGGCAATCACCTTACTGACATCATCACGTTTCTGGTAAAGAACAGAACTCATACTTACCTGCGTAAACCCTGTCTCTAGATAGAAATTTTTACCCCACGACCATTCGACATCCTTCTTCAGTAGGTGAAGCAGTGGCTTGCTTATCTCGGCGTAATTATCAATAAACTTACGCGAGTAGTTTACCATACCTAGGAATGATCTCAATTCTTTAAGGTTAGTAGGGACTTTACAGTTCAGAACCGCCTCAACCTTCTTCTTTTGTGGGTTCAAACCTTCAGCAGTAACTTCATGGCCTAGGAAGTTTACCTTCGTGCGACACCACTGGGCTTTTTGTAAGGACAGTTTAACTCCTGCTGCTTTTAATTGGCCCAGGACATGCTGAAGTTCTGTAATGTGTTTGGCCATATCCGTACTTTTGATCAGGATATCGTCCACATATGCCAACGTCCCCCTTTCGAAGGCGTCTGGCATGGCCTTGTGCATGAACACAGCAAATTCATGTCCGGAATTTATGAATCCGAAAGGCATTCTCACCCAACAATATTGTCGATTCCCAAAACTGAAGGCCAGTTTGTATTGGTCTTCCTCACTCACCTTTATGGTCCAATACCCCTGTGCACAATCCAAGGCTGTGAAAACTTGGGATCCTTGGAGCTGGGCGAGACATTGGTCTATGTATGGGACAGGCCATCCTGACATGTACACACGCTTGTTTAGCTGACGGAGGTCAGCGCACAGACGCCATTGTCCATTGGGTTTTAAGATACCCAGGATCGGGTGGTTGTAGGAGCTGTGGATGGGCCGAATTATACCCCTTTCATGTAACTTCCTGATAATCTCAGCTAGAGATTCATAGGAAGCTAATGGTAACCTATACTGTCTTACAAATACTGGTGGGGCATCTGGATCTGTTTGGATCCTAGCGATGTGTAGGTCAGTAGTCCCACAATCGTAAGAATCCTTGGCAAAGATTTCTTGGAATTCAAGGAGAAGCTCTCGGAGCAATTGTCGGTCGAGATCATTGGAACACGCATCGGCGAGGGCCACCATCTCTTCCACTAACTCCTTGAATCCAGGAAAGCTTTCCGGCTGACCTATCTCATATGCCTCTTCAAGTTTTGTGGTGAGGTCATTGGGTATGTGATGTGTGTGTGTGTTCTCCTGCCATCCAGGTTCTTTGGGGTACTCTTGTTCTTTGATTGGGTGATCAAAGACAATTGATGTCTCTTCGATTCGACAGGTGCCATCTTTAGAATCGAATGGATAAATGGACTCTATGGTGAAAATACCCTCTGGTAATGAATGGAATGTTTGTTCAATTAATTGTTCCTCCGACAAATATTCATCGGGGATGAGTCCAATCACCTGGTTAGTGACCCCAAAGGTATAATATTCAGTCTCTACCGCTAGACCAATAAGGGTCTCTTTGGGTAAGACGATGTCCTGATTGGACAGATTATGTACGTAAATGTACATCGGGGATTGATGTGTGTTGACTAGGGGCGTGTGTGTAATGTTCAGTTCCTCCCCCTGCATTTTATGGGAGAGGCATACTAATGCATCTGACCCCTTCAGTCTATGTCCCTTTTTGACTTGGATGGGGAGTATGAAATTATTTATGCCCTTAGGAATTGTAATCTTTTGGGCTACCTGGACTTCAACAGCATAAGGCATCTGTTGCTGGGATTTTAAAGCTAAGTCCAGATTTTGGTATTTTTCGGGGTCCCCCTTTAGTCGACTCCATAAACAGTCATTAATTAGGTCGACTTGCATTGCAAAGCGATGTAATATATCGTTGCCAAAATAAATTTTAGTTTGGGGATTATCCAAGACTAGGAACACATGGGTGGCTGTTTTGTTTCCTACAGTGACGTTTAAGAGACACCTAGCCATTGAATTGTGATCATCAGAGTCATCAAGGGAGTCTGAAATCCAATGACGCTGAGGTGTGGAGAAACGGATCATTTCCATTTCGGTCAGGTGTTTTATCAGCCCATGGCTTACAAAGCTGTGTTCCTGTCTCAAATCTAGTTTGGCATATTTTGACCTATTAAGACCATTTATCCGGATGGGGATAAACAAGTCGCTGTTAACCCTTTCAATACCTGTCAAGAATTGGGTATGATCTCCCCCTTTTCTTGGTTTATCCTCCTGATGAAAAGATATCGTAAGGATGTCATCTTGGAGGGAAATATCTTTGATTTTATCTTGGGGAATTCTAAAAATGTGTTCCTCATCTCTTCTGATAGGGTTATGGTCATCAGGTTTGATAACCGTTACATCAGGAAGTTGGCTGTTCCTGAAATGGATTTCTAATGATCCAGGCCTTTCTTCCACCAGGTGGCAGTGTTGTCGGGAATGGGGAGTTTTAAGTTTCCCATATTTAATCGGGGTATTTACCTGTGACCACAGTACTTGGTTCACACAGTCAACTATGGTGTTCAGCCTTTTTAGGAAGTCCATCCCAATTATCATGTGGTGCCGGGAGATGCTGGCAATGATGATGGGGTGTCTCAGTTCCTTATTACCCAGTTTCAGTTTAAGCCAGGCGGTACCCATGACTTGTAAAGGGTCTCCACCTACACCAATCAATGAGCTGTCAAAGCTTTTAAGTCTCGGCTTGGTGGGCATGACATTCGCCACTTTATCAAAATGTTCCTGTGACATGATGGTTGCTTGGGATCCAGTGTCTATTAAACCGACAATCGAAAGATCACTGGCATCCTGCACCTGTACTGTGGCATAATATCTCCCATCAGATTCAGACAGCTCACACATGAAATTAGTGTGGTTGAAGATCTGTGGGCCCTTCAATAACATATGACTAGCTCTTATCTCACCGCATGTGGTGGACACATTACCCTTATCCTCCCTGGTGGGATTCTTGGACTGTCTCAAGACAGAAGCACAACTAGAAGTTGGTGCTCCGTCTGGCTTGTCAATCCCGACGACTTCCGATGCCGCGACTATATTAGGGGCAATAGATGGACACTGAAAAACAGGAGAATCGTTAATACCCAACAACTGGTCCCCCTTTGCCTGAGAACTAGATTCTCTATTAGTAGGCGTGTCAGGGACGGTACACACATCTCCTGTCATTCGACTCAGTGTTCTCCCCTGTTGGTTTAAGGCTTGGTTGCCTATTAATTCTGTGACCCTTGGTTGGTCACAGGAGCTGCTCCTAAAAAAGGATTGGATGGAAATTGAGTGACAAGCCTGTCCATTTGTTCAGCCATTTTGCTGACCTGTGCCTCTATTTGTCCAATACGCTCAGAGGAGTCATTCTGTTGATTCTCCCTTTTCCTATACTTGCGCTTGTATTTTGGACGAGACTGGTAATGAGACTCAGAGTCAGAACTACTGCTCTGGTCCCGACGCCATTGTTCTCTCTGAGGTTTTGGGGTCTCCCTGTTATTAAAGGGAGCCTGGGGTACTGTATCCCCCCTTTGAGCCTGAGGGTGTTCTTGGCGTGGAGGAAATCTTTGGAAGTCGGAGTTTTTATTAAAATTGGGATTCTTATTGTAATTATGGGGCCTGTTGAAATTGGGGTTCCCATAAAAATTCCCATGTTGGTTTTGGCGAGGATAATAGAACCTCTGAGGATACCATTGACTCCTTTGATTCTCATCACTATACTGGCCCTTACCATACTTTTTATTCTTCTCACTTCCACTACCGTAGTTTCCTGGCTTTTGTCTATCCTTTCTCACCCACTGGTTTTGGGGTGCAAATTTATGGACCTCCTTCACTTGCTGGGTTTGAGGTACAAATCTAGGGGAACCATTGGTTTTACCCCCACGGACTACTTCCGCATATGATTTCTTCTCTGCCTGCAAATTTGGATTTGGAGGGGAAACGGTAGTGGCTGCTACTATCTTGGGGCTATTTTTAGGTTCTCTTTTTATCCCGCCCTCACTGGACTGTTGGATCGAGAATAAATAGTCACTCTCTCTCACCAACCAATCAAGAGAGCATCCCTTTCTGTAATCCTTTGCAAGTCCCAATTTTATGTAAGCAGGTAATGCTTCATAGAATAGTGTCTTGAATTCTGGCTGGTTAGGATTGGGATCCTTTTCAGCCAGGAAATAGGCATTTCTGAGGACAGCCAGAAATTCTGCAGGGCTTTGGTGAGGACCACACTTTAAATTGTAGGCCGCAGCCTTGGCAGAGGTTACAGTTTTATAAGGCCCAAATTCCATGTGGCACTTATGTTTAACCTCTCTCCAGGACTGATTGGAATAGGCCCTCAAGGTCTCAAAGAATTGCCGGTATTTCTCTTCAAACACCCATGGCAGCAATTCTATTTTGGTGTGGTCATCTCTAATGCCCAGAATCTCTAACGTCTGTTCATATGTTTTCATGTGTTCGGTGATCTCAAGGGACCCTTTCTTAGAAAACATAGGAACAGTGTCCTTCAGGAACTTAATGACCTTTGGGGTGTCATATCTCCTGAATGACCCCTGGGATTTCCCTTCCTGCCTATATGAAACCTCATATTTTTCTTCAGAGCGCTCTGGAGTGTATCTTGAAAGCTTAGGAGGTGACCTATATTCTGACCCTGACTCACTATCAGATACTTCGCTGTGATGCGGGTATCTCCGCTCATCAGCCTCTGGCTTGACTGGGTTGGTCCGTCTTTGGACCCCAGAATTTATTTGGGCCGTCAACCTTATAATCTGCTCCTCCAGAGTTTTCTGCTCAGATTTTATCAAGGTAAGTTCTGACTGGTCATGCTTATCCCCTGGGTGAACTTTAATTTTGACAGGAGATAACCTCTCTGATCTGAAGTACTTCACCTCATCTTTTAAGTCCTGATACTTCTCTTGAAGTTGTTTTAATTCCTGAAAGTTTCTTTCATACAGGTCCTGAGCACTTCGAAAGTCTCTGACCAATCTATCATAACATTTCTCGGATTCGTCTAAACGAATACCGGCATGACCAAGCTTCCCTTTCAAAGATTCAATGTCCTGATTTTTGCTTTCTAACAAGAGGCGGGCCTCTGACAACTCTTCCCTTAGAGTCATGGTCCGCTGGGCAGCTCCAGCGGTCATGAACCATAACATGGGCCAAGCTTCTAGGAGAAGTCTGTCACGGCTTCTATCACTTTCTGCTCCAGCAAATGCTATTAAAAACCCAACAACCTGGCCCTTTTGGTTGAACAGGTCCTCAAAGGTGCTCATGGCCTGCTTTTTCTCTTCATCCACAAATTCATTATTGCTATCCCCCAGATCTAATCTCTTGCGGAGATAATCTATTACTTCACATTCAACATACTTCTGCCAAGCACCGGCAGCTTTCCGGGCTGGCTTCATAGCTTCCTGCTCAATGCCTTGAGCCGCCATATTTTCCTCGTTATGCTTGGAAGAGGTGGATCCGTGATTACTGGATGCCATTTTGATATAAAATATATGTTTGACAAAGTGTACAAATATACAATCACCAGTGCGTCTTGTGTTATGGTACGATTTCTATGGATCTCAGCAGTGCCTCCAAATTTATCCTGTGGTGGTTTATGTAAGGATATATATTATTTATAAAGGGCGTGTCCCTTTCCCTTAGATGAAATATTACAGTGCCTCCAGCCGTTAAAATACGGCAAATATTTAGTAAACCAATAATTTGGACACCTTGATAATTTGATCACCACTTATTA